>NC_134687.1:122000981-122320981 GCF_050947455.1 Rhinoderma darwinii
TGCTCGTCCCGAGCTCCACTCACCCGATCCAGACGCTCTGCAGGCTCTGGGCGTCATCAGGTAACTGCATCTCTCACCTCCCTCCACGGCCGTCATCCACCATATGCGGCTGCAGCCACTAGACTCTTCCTTTCTTAAAGGGCCAGCGCGTGCCAAAATCCTAAGACTTCCTATTTAAGGATCCTCCTCCTTCAGATCCTTGCTTGTTCAACCAATTTATCCCTGTGAGCTTCCCTGTACCCCAATCTCCCTGTTACCTTGCCTTCTACCTTTTGTCTGGATTTCCCTTTGTGACCTCTGCCTGAACTTGTACTATCCTTGCCTGCCGCCTACCTTGACCTATTGCTATCCATACCCGTAACGACGTCTGCTGCCTGTCCTGACGTCTGGCCTATTCATCTGACTGCCTCTAAACCTGCTGTGCCAAGCGTTGCCCTGGGTTACAAGCACCATCTCCCAGACGACACAGAGGATCCACAAACAAACCGGTTTGAACCGTTATACATTCTTACATAGGACTGCAAGTAAACTTACTACAAACCCAAATAGCTACCATCAGCAGGTATTCAGCAATAAAAAGTTTAATGGCAATTTAATCCACCGATATAGCAGAGATATTTTTTTCTTTTTTTTTTTCTAATACCATTAAAACTCACGAGTTAAACTAATACGATAGCTTTGCCTGCAGACCTATGTCCACCATTGAGTGGGAAACCGGAAGTGATCAACTGCCCTGAGAATATTTTACCAAATTCATAGTTACTTTTCATACATTTGCTTGTACAGTACATTTACTAGTCGCACATAGAATTGCTTGTACAGTACATTTACTAGCCACACATCCAGACCGCACTTATAATTGCTTGTACAGTACACTTACTAGCCGCACATCCAGGCCGCACATGTAATTGCTTTTACAGTACATTTACTAGCCGCACATCTATCCACACATATAATTGCTTGTACAGTAAATTTACTAGCCGCACATACAATTGCTTGTACGGTAAATTTACTAGCCGCACATATAATTGCTTGTACAGTACATTTACTAGCGGCACATCTAGCCGCACATATAATTGCTTGTACAGTACATTTACTTGCCGCACATTTAGCCACACATACAATTGCTTGTACAGTACATTTACTAGCCGCACATCTAGCCCCACATATAACTGCTTGTACAGTACATTTACTAGCCGCACATTTAGCCACACATACAATTGCTTGTACAGTACATTTACTAGCCGCACATCTAGCCCCACATATAACTGCTTGTACAGTACATTTACTAGCCGCACATCTAGCCCCACATATAACTGCTTGTACAGTACATTTACTAGCCGCACATTTAGCCACACATACAATTGCTTGTACAGTACATTTACTAGCCGCACATCTAGCCCCACATATAACTGCTTGTACAGTACATTTACTAGCCGCACATTTAGCCACACATATAATTGCTTGTACAGTACATTTACTAGCCGCACATTTAGCCACACATACAATTGCTTGTACAGTACATTTACTAGCCGCACATCTAGCCCCACATATAACTGCTTGTACAGTACATTTACTAGCCGCACATTTAGCCACACATATAATTGCTTGTACAGTACATTTACTAGCCGCACATTTAGCCACACATACAATTGCTTGTACAGTACATTTACTAGCCGCACATCCAGGCCGCACATATAAATAGTTTCACAGTACCATACCTCCCAACTTTTGAATTCGGAAAAAAGGAACATTTGAAGCCACGCCCCTAGCCACGCCCAATATCCGGCATAAACACATCAAATCACGGCCAGATCCTTCTGCAAATAAGAAGCGCACATTCTCACTGCGGATCTCTGGACTGTCTGGATATCACAGATATTATATTTCAGGTCTTTGTGTTAGTTTTCCTAACTTGGGTATAACATTTACTCATCACGGCAGCAGCAGCTGCAGGACAAACTAAAAGGCTGAGAACAATGAAAGTCAAGAGTGAGACCCTGTGGTGGATGACTTTTTGACAGGTAGCAGAGTTACATGATGGGGATTTTTTTTTCCAGTTGTGTAACTCTACTACCGGTAAAAGGAAAAACCATCCACCAGAGCACCCCTGTAGCTCGCGCCAGATACAGCCCCCTGTAGAAGTGCCACACACAGCCCCCCTGTAGATAGCTCCACACACAGCCCCCCCTGTAGATAGCTCCACACACAGCCCCCCTGAAGATAGCTCCACACACAGCCCCCCTGTAGATGGCTCCAGACACAGCCCCCCTGTAATAGCGCCAGATACAGTCCCCCTGTAGATAGTGCCCCACACAGCCCCCCTGTAGATAGCTCCAGATACAGCCCCCATGTACATAGCGCCAGATACAGCCCCCTGTACATAGCGCCACACACAGCTCCCTGTAGATAGCTCCAGACACAGCCTCCCTGTACATAGCGCCAGATACAGCCCCCCGTAGATAGCTCCATACACAGCCCCCTGTAGATAGTTCTAGACACAGCCCCCCTGTACATAGCGCCAGATACAGCCCCCGTGTAGATAGCTCCACACACAACCCCCCTGTACATAGCATCAGATACAGCCCACCTGTAGATAGCGCCACATACAGCCCCCCAGTAGATAGGTCCACACACAGCCCCCTGTAGATAGCTCCACACACAGCCCACCCCTTAGATAGCGCCAGATACAGCCCCCCTGTAAATAGCGCCACACACAGCCCCCTGTAGATAGCTCCATATACAGCCCCCCAGTAGATTGCTCCACACACAGCCCCCTGTAGATAGCTCCACACACAGCCCCACAGTAGATAGCTCCACACACAGCCCCCAGTAGATAGCTACACACACAGCCCCCTAGTAGATAGCTCCACACACAGCCCCCCAGTAGATAGCTCCACACACAGCCCCCCAGTAGATAGCTCCACACACAGCCCCCCAGTAGATAGCTCCACAGACAGCCCCCCGAGTCTTGCAGCGGCGTTCTCACTGGTGTCGATGTCGGCCCGGGAGTGGACCAGTCTAGTCTGGACTGGTTATAATTACTTGTACAGTACATTTACTAGCTGCAAATCCAGCCGCACATATAACTGCTTGTACAGTACATTTACTAGCGGCACATCCAGCCGCACATATAACTGCTTGTACAGTACATTTACTAGCCGCACATCTAGCCCCACATATAACTGCTTGTACAGTACATTTACTAGCCGCACATCTAGCCCCACATATAACTGCTTGTACAGTACATTTACTAGCTGCACATCTAGCCCCACATATAATTGCTTGTACAGTACATTTACTAGCTGCACATCTAGCCCCACATATAACTGCTTGTACAGTACATTTACTAGCCGCACATCTAGCCCCACATATAACTGCTTGTACAGTACATTTACTAGCCGCACATCCAGCCGCACATATAATTGCTTGTACAGTACATTTACTAGCCGCACATCCAGCCGCACATATAACTGCTTGTACAGTACATTTACTAGCCGCACATCTAGCCCCACATATAACTGCTTGTACAGTACATTTACTAGCCGCACATCCAGCCGCACATATAACTGCTTGTACAGTACATTTACTAGCCGCACATCTAGCCCCACATATAACTGCTTGTACAGTACATTTACTAGCTGCACATCTAGCCCCACATATAACTGCTTGTACAGTACATTTACTAGCCGCACATCTAGCCCCACATATAACTGCTTGTACAGTACATTTACTAGCCGCACATCTAGCCCCACATATAACTGCTTGTACAGTACATTTACTAGCCACACATATAATTGCTTGTACAGTACATTTACTAGCCGCACATCTAGCCCCACATATAACTGCTTGCACAGTACATTTACTAGCCGCACATCTAGCCCCACATATAACTGCTTGTACAGTACATTTACTAGCCGCACATCTAGCCCCACATATAACTGCTTGCACAGTACATTTACTAGCCGCACATCTAGCCCCACATATAACTGCTTGCACAGTACATTTACTAGCCGCACATCTAGCCGCACATATAACTGCTTGTACAGTACATTTACTAGCCGCACATCTAGCCCCACATATAACTGCTTGTACAGTACATTTACTAGCCGCCCATCTAGCCGCTCATATAATTGCTTGTACAGTACATTTACTAGCCGCACATCTAGCCCCACATATAACTGCTTGTACAGTACATTTACTAGCCGCACATCTAGTTGCACATATAACTGCTTGTACAGTACATTTACTAGCCGCACATCTAGCCCCACATATAACTGCTTGTACAGTACATTTACTAGCCGCACATCTAGCTGCACATATAACTGCTTGTACAGTACATTTACTAGCCGCACATCTAGCCGCTCATATAATTGCTTGTACAGTACATTTACTAGCCGCACATCTAGCCCCACAAATAACTGCTTGTACAGTACATTTACTAGCCGCACATCTAGCTGCACATATAACTGCTTGTACAGTACATTTACTAGCCGCACATCTAGCCCCACATATAACTGCTTGTACAGTACATTTACTAGCTGCACATCCAGCCGCACATATAACTGCTTGTACAGTACATTTACTAGCCGCACATCTAGCCCCACATATAACTGCTTGTACAGTACATTTACTAGCTGCACATCTAGCCCCACATATAACTGCTTGTACAGTACATTTACTAGCTGCACATCTAGCCCCACATATAACTGCTTGTACAGTACATTTACTAGCCGCACATCTAGCCGCACATATAACTGCTTGTACAGTACATTTACTAGCCGCACATCTAGCCCCACATATAACTGCTTGTACAGTACATTTACTAGCTGCACATCTAGCCCCACATATAACTGCTTGTACAGTACATTTACTAGCCGCACATCTAGCCCCACATATAACTGCTTGTACAGTACATTTACTAGCCGCACATCTAGCCCCACATATAACTGCTTGTACAGTACATTTACTAGCTGCACATCTAGCCCCACATATAACTGCTTGTACAGTACATTTACTAGCCGCACATCTAGCCCCACATATAACTGCTTGTACAGTACATTTACTAGCTGCACATCTAGCCCCACATATAACTGCTTGTACAGTACATTTACTAGCGGCACATCCAGCCGCACATATAATTGCTTGTACAGTACATTTACTAGCCGCACATCCAGCCGCACATATAACTGCTTGTACAGTACATTTACTAGCCGCACATCTAGCCCCACATATAACTGCTTGTACAGTACATTTACTAGCTGCACATCTAGCCCCACATATAACTGCTTGTTCAGTACATTTACTAGCGGCACATCCAGCCGCACATATAACTGCTTGTACAGTACATTTACTAGCCGCACATCTAGCCCCACATATAACTGCTTGTACAGTACATTTACTAGCTGCACATCTAGCCGCTCATATAACTGCTTGTACAGTACATTTACTAGCCGCACATCTAGCCCCACATATAACTGCTTGTACAGTACATTTACTAGCCGCACATCTAGCCCCACATATAACTGCTTGTACAGTACATTTACTAGCCGCACATCTAGCCCCACATATAATTGCTTGTACAGTACATTTACTAGCCGCACATCTAGCTGCACATATAACTGCTTGTACAGTACATTTACTAGCCGCACATCTAGCCCCACATATAACTGCTTGTACAGTACATTTACTAGCCGCACATCTAGCCCCACATATAACTGCTTGTACAGTACATTTACTAGCTGCACATCTAGCCCCACATATAACTGCTTGTACAGTACATTTACTAGCCGCACATCTAGCCCCACATATAACTGCTTGTACAGTACATTTACTAGCTGCACATCTAGCCCCACATATAACTGCTTGTACAGTACATTTACTAGCCGCACATCTAGCCCCACAAATAACTGCTTGTACAGTACATTTACTAGCCGCACATCTAGCCCCACATATAATTGCTTGTACAGTACATTTACTAGCCGCACATCTAGCCCCACATATAACTGCTTGTACAGTACATTTACTAGCCGCACATCTAGCCGCACATATAACTGCTTGTACAGTACATTTACTAGCCGCACATCTAGCCCCACATATAACTGCTTGTACAGTACATTTACTAGCTGCACATCTAGCCCCACATATAACTGCTTGTACAGTACATTTACTAGCCGCATATCTAGCCCCACATATAACTGCTTGTACAGTACATTTACTAGCCGCACATCCAGCCGCACATATAACTGCTTGTACAGTACATTTACTAGCCGCACATATAATTGCTTGTACAATACATTTACTGGAGTGTTCGCTAAACAGTTTTGCAGCATGTATAATTCTCCATCTGTCACAGGATTACTCTTACTATAGTCTGAAAGGGCTATGCTCATTTAACATTGCCGGCTGATGATTTAATGTTGTAATTTATACAATAACTCCTGGATATTTCTCTGTCCTCAATTCTGCACAAATATAATTTGGTATTGGGTGAAAAATTTACATGAAATCTGTTAAAATGTTGGTTACTATAGCAAGCAATTAGATGTACCGTAGTTTGTGTTTGGTGCATAGTACGCATTGCCTGCAGGTGTATAAATGCCAGCTCCGAGCACCACAATTTTCTTTTGAGATGTTATCCATTGGGATCTATACGAAAACGATACATTATTTTTTCTTCTGAGGACTAGTGGCATTTGATAGTTGGCAGTGGATTGTCAACTTGTCAGTTGAATCACATTGTCTCACCTGTAAAAATGTCCTATGTATTACTCTCTTTTTATATCATATAGTACCTCTATCAATGGGTCTGTTACGATAATTTGGCAATGCCAGACTTGGGAATGTGATAATCATACATGTATACTATGTAGATGAGTCGACCTATTGCTTCAAGCAGATAATGCACAGACTATGTGCTCTATTGCAAACAATTTTGTTTATTGCTTCAATGCATCAACAATATAAAATAAACCAACAAAAATAAGAAAATGAAGCAACTTTGAAAATAAAAAAATCCTGCCTTTTTGTGTCAACAGCTCCTTCTAATGTGATTCCATAGTTACAGACTACAAAACAAACCCTGAGTGTAGCCTGAGCCTAAAGTCATGAGCTACCACTCTCTTCCATTACTCGTACTACCACTGTCTGTAGCAAGGAACGGTGCAGAAAGAGTGGAATAACATGACTCACTGTAGTGAATGGGATTTAAAAATCCTGTTTACAGAGTACAGCGAAATCTTGAGTTTGTAGATGCCCTATCCCGTCCTGTTATTGGGGCCAGAAAGTTGCAATCATATGCATTTTGTTTGCTATGTGGAACTAGATATACACAAACACTTCTGCCTTTGCCCCTCTTCATGTCTGCCGGCCATAAGCTAGGCTCAGATGACATTAGGTGTCAATCTTTGGTTTATACCCCAGAAATTCTCCTGATGTGTACGCCTAACATGCCCTATAGTTTATCATACACAAAAAGGGTCTTCTTTTGGCATTTCGACACTTAGGCATAGAAGGGAACGTAGCAGGTTCTTTTGAGGTGAAAATAAAGGTTATGTTTACTATTGTATTTATATTGTCCACTGATGTAACTACTGCCCAGATATAATCTGCACACGTTTTGTTGTGTTGTGGCTTTTTGACTGATTTGAGATATCGCATGACTAATGGTAAAGAAAACTATTCTGCCACTGATATACGTAAGACAAATCTCTGATCAGTGTGGGTGGCAATCTCTGGTACAAGCAATGGAAGATAGTGAACTCGCTATACTCATTCCCTAAGGGTATGTGCACACGGTAGCTGGCTTTTACGTCTGAAAAGACAGACCGTTTTCAGGAGAAAACAGCTGCCTCGTTTCACACGTAAATGCTCCTCCTCGCATTTTGCGAGGCTTCTCTGACAGACGTAAATTTTGAGCTGTGCGTCATTGAGTTCAATGAAGAACGGCTCAAATTACGTCTGAAAGAAGTGCCCTGCATATAATGTATATAAGTGCCCTGCACTTCTTTTGACGAGGCTGTATTTTTACGCGTCGTCGTTTGACAGCTGTCAAACGACGACGCGTAAATGACAGGTTGTCTGCACAGTACGTCGGCAAACCCATTCAAATGAATGGGCAGATGTTTGCCGACGTATTGTAGCCCTATTTTCAGACGTAAAACGAGGCATAATACGCCTCGTTTATGTCTGAAAATAGGTCGTGTGAACCCAGCCTAAGGCTTCATTCACATCTCTATCGGGGCTGCGTTCATGGGTTCCGTCGTAACTTTCCGTCAGGGGAACCGATAAACGGAACGCTGACTGAAAAACGGAAACCGTAGTGATGGATAGTGATGGATCTAGTGAAAATTGTTTCCACTTGTCTCCGTTGTGCAATGGTTCAGTCGTTTTGACAGAATCAATACCGTAGTCGACTGCGCTATTCATTCCGTCAAAACAACGGAACCCTTACACAACGGTGACAAACAGAAACCATTTACACCGGATCCGTCACCATTGAAATCAATGGTGATGCAAATGGAAACCTATGGTTTCCGTCTGTTTCAGTTTGGACTCCGTTCATGGGTTCCCCTGACAAAAAGCTCCAACAGAACCCATGAACGGAGTCCTGACGCAGATGTGAACGAAGCCTTAGCAACACCGGTTGCATGTAGAAATCCAGTGACGGAGATGCAATGGCTATGCCCTGAGGTAATTTATTGAATGTACCTTTAGAACTGAGAATGTGATAGAGGTCAAAGGAAAATCCTCTCTTTAGCTCTGAGATACATATCTGGCAAACAGGAAGGACTGCAGGACACAGGATATGACCTCAGAACAGGAGGAGTGACAGGAAGAAAGGAAAATGGTCAATTACAGCCACAGATAAGGCCCCTGCACGCGACTGTGCCCCTAATCACGGTCCGTGATTTTTTAATGCTTATTGTCAGGGCAGAAAATCCCCTTATTAATAGTATAAACTTACATATATTTATACAGAAAGGACATAAGAAAGAAACTCTTCTAGTGTTGACATCCATTCCTGCGAGTACTCTCTTTCTTGACTATGTTGGTTGACATGTAGCTATTACAGTATTTATTGTTCCCTTTTAATAACACATTTTTGTTTTGTTATATTGTCTTTTTTAGATTCCATTGATCCTGTTTCATACAGATTACTGTCTGGTGATCCACATCAGTTGTTCTCCATAAGTTCCCAGTTTGGGATCATTACAACAAGAAAGCATTTGGATCATGAATCTCAGCCCAATATTCTTCTTACTGTTCAGTCACAGCTAGGGACCTCTCCAGTCTTCAGCAGTACGCAGGTCAATATTACGGTAAACGACGTTAATGACAACCCACCTGTTTTTTTAAGGGAGAACGAAAGAATAAGCTTACCTCAAACAGCTCCTCCTGGAAGTGCGCTGTATATCGCTCAAGCAGAGGACATTGACGATGGCTATAATGGATTGATCACCTACAGCATTGCTAGTGAAAAGCAAAACATGTTCACCATTGACCCTAACCTTGGAATTTTGTATCTTAATACAACTTTAACAATGCTTTGTGAACATATTCTTCTTATAATGGCTGAAGATAATGGACATCCCCCATTATGTTCCCTTCTTACGTTAACTATTAGTGTCACAATAGTTGGTAATGCTTTGACTTTTGGAAATTTGGTGCATCAAGTTGAAATCAATGAAGATTTCACTATACACTCTAGAATCATTCAGGTGAAAGCCTACATTGATGGGACACAAAGTCAGCAGACTAGAATAATTTACTCCTTACTTCCTGCGGATTCAGTTACTTTTGGAATCAATCGTAATTCAGGATGGATTTTCCTACGTCGGTCTTTGGATTATGAAAAGACAAATATATACAATCTGATTGTACTGGCAAGGAGCATGGACCAGGATGGGGATCAGACGGCAACCACTTCTGTAATTGTGAAGATTTTGGATGTAAATGACAATTACCCGATTTTCAATCAGCACATCTATTTATTCACTGTTCCTGAAAGTCCTACTCCTCATGGTGTGGTTGGGACAATTGGGGCACTGGACAGGGACTCTGGAAGGAATGGACGACTCTCATACTTTCTGCTGTCTGAGGAAAATGATTTCCATATCAACTCCAAGACAGGTAATAACACACAAATATCTTGTACTTCATATATTCATATACTAGAGAGGAATGTGTATTAGCAGTGTACTTACTGCGGTATGTGAGTACACTGCTAATATACATTCCTGTCCCCCGTCGCGCTGATTATGAGGTTTTATTGGATTTTTATAGCGCTGGCCTGAGACCTGAAGTCTAGTGGCGCAGTCTTCCTTCATGACGACACGACTCGTCGTCATGTCACCGGCCCCCGCAGTACCCTATGTAGTCACTGCACTACTGCTACTGCTTATACATGGAGTACAGCGGGGTTGGTCACTTGACGACGAGTCGTGTCGTCATGAAGGAAGACTGTGCCACTAGATTTCCAATCCCCCGCCAGCACTATAAACATATATTAAAATGTCATAATCAGCGCGACGGCGGACCGGAATTTATATTAGCAGTGTACTCACATACGGCAGTGACTACACTGCTAATACTTTTCTACTCCCTTCTTGTGTTGGATCTTGAGTATCCGCACCTATACACACCCAATACAGAGATATGCTGTAAAAGGATTCTCAGAGGTGGACATACCTTGTAAGTTCTCGTTTTATGAGATCTGGCTTCCTAATTCAGGTGTGATAAAATTCTCAGTCAGTTGTCAGCGATACAGTATTTTTTTTTATCAATTCAATATTGTTTTGGACCAGCTGTGGAATTGGCAAGGAATCTAAAGAGCTGAAAAGCTGATAGACTGGGAAACAAGCAGCAGGTAATGCTTCAGAACCTCATCATGACCTAGAAATGTTTAACAGTGAGAAAATGAATGAACATAATCATTGTTTCTTTATAGATTAATAGAGGAATTACAGATTAAGGCCTCATGCACACGGCCGTGCCCGTAATCACGGGTCATGATTGCGGGCACAGCCGACTGCGGGCAGCCGCCCGCATTTTCGGCCCGTGCTGCCATACAAAGTATGGGAGCACGGACCCCAAAAAAGAAAAAGATAGGACATGTCCTATCTTTTGCGGTACACTTCTACGGCTCGGACACCTTCCCGTAAATAAAAGGAAGGTGTATGTGAACAATAGAAGTGAATGGGTTTGTAATTGCGGACCATAATTGCGTTCCGAAATTACGGACAATTTTTACGGTCGTGTGCATTGGGCCTTAGTCTTTCAGGCATTAACATAACAGACAGTTTTATAACTTTTTATTCCTTATTGTCCCTGCTTATATTTTGCACAGGTGAACTGATCAATTCTGAAGCATTAGATCGTGAACATAAAGCGTATCATCACCTCAATGTGCTGGCGACTGATCATGGCACGCCACGCCGTAATGCCACAGCTGCAGTTTACATCACAATCATTGACCTGAATGACAACAAGCCATTCTTTCCCCAGTTGCCATCAGGAAAGCAGCTGCATATAAAGGTTTGTCGGTTCTATAGCTGTGAAATACTTTTATTCAGTGCATGATGCCATCTAGTGGTTAAAACATCTACTTGCACCAAATTGCAAAGTACAAGAAATGTGAAAAAGCGTAGTATTTTCCTGTGTTTTTCACGTTCTTCTCAGCATGTCTCCGAACAGACTTATAGACTTTTACATCATATGCTGCAAATCTTATTGACTGAACTGACCCAACCACAATAGGGCTCAAAAAGGCTTACCACCGAATCTGAATCTATGAAGTGAAACCGAAATTTTACTGATGGGCTTTGCTACTATTACACAACTCATTACTTAATTATATGGCCTCGGTGTGCAATGATGCTGCTATGCGTGGATGTGCACAGTATGGATGGAACATGGGCATCAGGAGCATTTCCTATGGCGGGCACAGTACGATACTCAATGAGAAAATATGGCCAACTATGAGAGAGAAAAAAACTCATAGACAGATTATAAGTGCAATAATCTAGCTGGTTGTCTGGGGCCTTCTGTGTATTTGAGGACAACTAAAAAGCTCTGATAAGTTGGTGAATGTGTGATCTTTCAAATAGAAACCAGCTAATCTGATGTAGAAGGTGCCAACTTGGTGGCTGCTATAAATGCCAGCAAAATGTGGCGGCTGCATTATCAGCTGGTGCCACCAGCAGGACCACAGTGATAGGTAACATTATATTTTTACAATGCCTGTTTTAGATCGGTAGTGGGCAACTGGGTTTCTTTAAAACATTGCCTTAAAACATCAGAAATAAGGAGAGCAATGGAGCGGGGTGAAACCGTAGCGGAGTGCGGCTTGACTGGGGGAGAAGTAGCAGGATCATTAATGGGGATTAGTGGGATTTTAGTGATGGAGGCTTGCACTATTAAATTTTGGCCACTAGATGGGGGTATGGGTATGGCCTGGGTATGGGATATATAAAGGGGGTGGGAAGGGGAGGGTACCTCAGTTGGTACCAGTGTAGAGCAGTTCCCGCCCACCCGCCCAGTACAAGTATAAGGGGTTATTCTTGTCATAGCAGTTGGTTGGTAGAGGGGAGAAGGGGTCCTTGGAGGTAGAAATGTTATGGTCAGGTGCACGAAAACGGGGCGTGCATCTGAATTTAAGGTGTAATACAACGAAAGGAGTCCTGGGGGGAAGGAGTCCCCCAGGAATAGTTGGATAGTTATATTCGGTGCCCTTAGGCCAGGTGTGGACGGCTAGGGGTAAGGAGTTTTTACCTTACTTGGAGAGTAGGGGTTAAAAAATGGAGTCTGCCTCTTAGGATCGTTTTCCCCCCAAAAAGATAGAACAGGGTAATATCTTCTAGGATGTTTTGTTGATTACCTGTCATTTGACATTATATTTTATGTAAAGTTATTTATGGAAAAGTTATTTATGAGAATTTTTGTTACTAAATATGGCTGCTATGGCCTTACACCATAACGGTAGTTGAGTGTTTATTTGAGGGAAAGGTGGGGCCATGGTTGAGACGGGTGTCAATCTTCTGTCCTTAAAGTCAGTTATTAGGGACTAACACAAACTGCAAAAAACTTGGCAAAGAGCCACTTAATCTATTTAAAAGAAGTTGTCTCACAAAATAAACTTTTTTTATAGTGAATTTTTTTTACAGCGATCAGCTGTTATCGCCAGGGAAAACCACATCTGGCCATACATCTCCAGGGCAGCCGCCATTGTAGTGGAAATGTAAGATTACATGCTGGTCACCCAGAGCGGGAGCCACTCTTACATAACGTAGCAGCTTGTCCTTCTAACTCACAGAGCGGGTCCCTTATAGGACATATAGACAGAGGTTGTAGCCATGCTGATGTCTCCGCTACAAACCATATGTATAAATGACAATATGCATTGTTTTCACAGCACACAGTAGTGTTTCTTGCATATTTCTCTTCATTTTTAGCCTACACTATAATGTGCTATCTTTGTGCTAAGGTTCCAGATGGTCAGCCGGGACATATGTTCGTGACGACTGTTTACGCCAAGGATCCTGATGCTGCTAATAATGGCACAGTAGTGTACTCAATGTCCTCAGGTAAGAGACACACTTTATACTTTTTATTGATATTGTTTTACTGAGAGAATTCTGCTAAATGTTTGCTGTCCGAAATATTGTTGTAAAATGTATAATAAAATTACATCTTATATGTATGAAATATACTGTAATATCACAGAAACAATTACCTGCCACTAAAACACTTGCATAAATTGCTCATAATTCCTGAAGGAACAAGTCGCTGTTTCTGCATTTGAGTGGTTGCTAGGGCATACTGTGACATCATCAATGATGACACAATGACTGATAACAGTGATCCAATGGGCTGTTACCATTAGATTACTGTTATCAGTGATCTGTATATGGGCACAGCAGGAAACACACAGATCATGTGTTCCCTGCTTATCTGTGCCCCATAATAAGAAAAATTATATATTGAAAAATAATACCGTGAATTATAATAAAAAAATACAAATAAGTAGATACAATTTAGAAAAAAATAATGAAACAATGAAAAAAAGCCCTCTCCCAATAAATGGGCACACCTCTTAAAACCCACATTCACCAGTATTGGACATCTTGTGTGACAGAAGTACATTTTCTAAGAGTGTTACTCAGACATTAATACATTCCTGTCACACAGAGTGTATGTTACCCCAAACATACAAAAATTACCCCATTCCATAATTTTTTGTTGGTTTTACCCTGGTTCTATTTGCTTTTGCTCCCTTTACTATAACAATTCGGTACCTGAATAATTATTATCCATGTACAGAAGTTGAGTCTATAGTTAGAACATTTATGGCATATCCACAGTATATGCCATATATTGCCGATAGATGTGGATCCTACCTCGACGACCCGCACCTATCTCTAGCACGAGGTCCACTCGCCCCTGTTCTACCTTCACCTGCTTATGCTGGGCTCCGGCCACTGAGTTGCGAAGTTGCCGGGATTCCTGGAGACAACCGAGCACATTTTGCTATGCTATTTACAGAACACCCATGGGAAAAAGAGTTACGTAAACAGCAAAGCACAATGAGCTACACTGTTTAGGTAGCTGTTGAGTTCCGGAAGTAGTTCGCTGTCCTACACTATTTCTGTAACTTCCATTCACTTCTATAAAAGTTCTGGAGAGAGATTTGTGCTGCTGATGTATTTAGCTCACAGTTGGTTACCTACACTGGATACAGTTGTAGCAAATCTTCAGCCATGAGTTGCTCAACTTTTCACTGGATCGTGGTTAAGCTCTATCTACATAAATCTGGAAAACCGTTTAAGGAAAGCCAGACTATAGTAGGATCGATTAGACTATGTGATGTTCTTGGTGGTTGGGTGGAGGGCCCAGGTATAGCTTTCCCATCTATTTCCAGTACGTCTAAGCCACACTGCTTCAGGCAACATCGTAGAGATGAGCATATTACCTATTCTCAATCTGATTTTTTTTGGTGTCATTTCCGCACTCCCGGCCACCTCACTGTGCAGAGAACTGCAGCACGGCCCCTTTCACTTGAATGTGAAAACTCACTGTGTAGGGAAAAACTAAGAAGGGGAAGCAGCGCTTAATCAGCTCTGCGGCCCCTTTATTCTTAGGTTCATTAGGAGTCTCAGAGGTTAGACCCCCACTTTAATAAAGTAGTGGAAAATTCTAGCGGTATGCCATCCCTTTCTTGGAAGGGAAAAACCCTTTAATTATTTTAAAAGTCATTCTACATACATCAAATGGCCACTTTATTAAAGATACCTGCCCTATCAGGATTGAAGCTTTCCTGTATGGAAATAAGACACGTGAGTTCAGCATAAAATAGAGTGAATACGTTTTCCGTGGATGAGTTTCAGTGTGGCTCCACATTAGAATGGAAAAATCTGAGCGAGACATGGTCATCGGTACTAAGGAAGCTGGGGCCAGCATTTCAAAAACGGCCAACTTTGTGGGATTATATTGTGCAACGGTGTTGAGAAACATGTAGCAAAAGGAGATCCTGTGGATGTAAACAACTCGTTAGCGAAAGGGGTCAGAAGAGGATGTCAAAATTCGTTCTGATGAGCAGGTGTGTGCAGTAAAGCAAATTGCAGCCGAAAACAACGCTGGTGCTTCAACTAACGTGTCCGAACGTGTCCTTAGCACAGATAGGTTGTATCAGCAGACAACCAGTTCAAGAGCCATTGCTTGCTAAAGGCCCTTTTACACCGGCTGATAAGCGGCCAGTGCAGCGAGCGCCGATCAACGAGACATCGTTGATCGGCGCTCGTTTGCTCCTGTCACACAGAGCTATGGATGGGGACGAGCAGTTGTTACTCTGATCGCTCGTCCCCATCCATTATCATCATGTCGGCAGTGGGTTTCCCTGTTTACACAGAGAGATGTGCTGCTGACAACGATAATATTTAACTTTTTTAAAACGATACGACCAGCAGATGATTGAGTGTTTGCTCGTTCATCTGCTGATTGTTCCCCTGTTTACACAAGGCAATTATCGGCAACGAGCGTTATATTAATGCTCGTCTGCACGATAATTGTCCTTTGTAAAACCCCCTTAAGGGAAACAGAAAGGCAAGACTGAAGGGGGTAAAAGAGCAAGAATTGGACTGCTGAGCAGTAGAACAACATCGCCTGGTCACATGAATCCAGATTTCTGTTGCACCATGCTGACGGGAGGGTCAGTATTTGGCACAAGCAGCAAGAATCGATGAATCCTTTCTGTCAGGTGTCAACAGTTCAGGCTGGTGGAGGTGGAGCAATGGTGTGGGGAATATATTCTCAGCACACCTTGGGTCTTCTGATACCTGTGGATGGACGTTTGAACAGTAGGGCTTACCTAAGCTTTGTGGCAGACAAAGTTCATCCCTTCATGGCAGCTGTCTACCCTATGGCAAAAGGACGCCTTGGCGACAACTATGAGAAGCTTTCCTGTCACATGGGTCAATATTCCTGCAGAAAAATTTCACCTAGTGGAATCTATGCCCCAATAAATTGCTCCAGCTCTGAATCCCAAAAGAGGTCAAATGCACTACTAGATGGGTGTCTCTAATAAAGTGGCCATTCAGTGTATGTGTTACTGTAGTAGATACATTGCTAGAAAAAGGGGACTTGTCCCCTGATACATTGCGTGAAATATTGTACTGCCTATCATTAGTAACCATGTCTTTAGAAAATTGCTGATGGACTATAGATACAGTAGATTCCATATTTAAAGTTCCATATAAATAAAATTCACTACCTTACCACTGATTTTGGAAACTTTTGTAACATATGCATGTCCATATGGATGTCTATATGGGCCCAATATTGTACTATTCAGTCCTCATGAGCTCATTTCTGTCCTTTGAGAGTCACTGCTTACATGTAGGTACTTTGATATGTTCTATGCACATATCTGTTCATACGGTTGGCAGGTTTATAGACAAATTGTAATAATTTAGGAATCATTAAATGGTGTATTTAGTGCACATGGAAATATTAAAAGAAATAATACATAAATATATGTTGATGTACACCAGTCAGCAAATGTACATTCTTGATGCTTGGCTTAATATATAAATAAGATATGCACATTCTGCATGTTAGAGAGAAATGGATAATATATAGATGACTTGAAGGCAGGAGTGGTTTTCCACCTATATATTAAATTAATATGGACTTTATTCACTGCATATGAATTGCTACTCATATTGTTTTCATTCTTTTTTTTTATCCCTACAGATGAGGACCTTAACCATTTCTTTATTAACATTAGTAGTGGGGAAATATGGACAACCCAGACACTATCAGCAAACCTAAGATCCCACTACCAGCTAACAGTCACTGCAAGGGATCAAGGCGTTGTTCCCCTGGAGGAATATGTTATAGTTAACATTCAGGTAACTAAGAAGTAATAAAAATGGTAAAACATGCCAAACTATAGCAAGCAAACAGGCAGGCACTTGGTTTGAGTAAAAGACAAATTAAAGGGCTTTAACTTTTTTTTCTAAAGGGGCATGTATCGCTACTCTAATTGCATTTATTAAATTATTTGTATGTTTATGGAAGAAGAGTTGTAGTAAGATGTATACATATATATATGACACTGTACATAACCATGTGAACAAAAAATTTAGTTTAGAACCCATTTAAAAGATCTCCAATTCCAAAATACAGAACTCGATTTAATTTAGATAAAGTAGTGATCATTGGGCAGACACTTTTCGGAACCTTCTGTCTTGTCATTCATCACATAGGAGAGACTGTAGTATTCTTCAAAGTTTTAAAAAGGTGCCTATAGCCAACAATAGATTGCATTCAAGTGCCCAAAATATGTTCACTTGGAAGTTTATAGGTTCTTATCAGTGGCCATTCATGCACTATGATCCCAACGATTCCTAGGATGGAAGGACTGCCATCCTGTTGGTTTCTCTCAGCTCCACTCAGGAGAGGTGAAGACGTGTTATAAACTGGCATCATAGTCTAATCTCTACCAAATAAAGCAGAGAAAGCCAACTGGAGCTGATGGGCACAACACTGCAGAGCAACACATACCCATTGTTCTAGGTATCAATGGAGGTTGCTAATCTCCATTGTTTTATTGTTTTTCTGGACAATTTAGCCAAAAATGAGAGACAAACAAAATTGTAAAGCAAAAAATAAATCATAAATATAATAGGTAACATATGTCTATAACCTAGATTACTAATGTGAACACATTAGCATCATTTACCTTTGAACTGTACAATGACGATGATTTAAATCTTGTTAACCTGCATTAGCTTTAGTTGCATCATGGACGCAACTATTTTTGAATTATAGGAGGTGCACTTTAAAGTCAATTAACCCCTTCCCAAAGTATGACGTATAGTTATGGCATAGCTCATGGGCTGAGCACGCTCCATACAACGCGGGTGTTGGCTATATGTTACAGCCGACACTTCACTGTCACTGTAATGAGCGGGATCGCTTTGGAGCACGATCCCGCTCATTTAAACCTTTAAATGCCGTGGTCAATAGAGACCACGGCATTTAAATCATTAGAAAGAGGAAGGCGACCCACTCTGACAGCCCAATAATGAAGGCCCCCAGGTCTGCTATCTTTGTACTCCTATTGAGTCCTGCCTCCAGCAGGGCTTAATAGAAGCCTGTCGGGAAGACGACATACTGCAATACATTAGTGTCACGGCGCGGGGTGTGGACCCTCTGGGCCGTACCGCGTAGCGGGATAGCAGCTAGCCAAACAGGTACAGTACAAAGTCTATAGTCCAGAAAGGGTACTTTCAAAAAAAAGTTAATAACAATGTTGTATGTAAGTGTAAAAATAAAAGTTATAAGTTAAAAAAACAAAAACTGCCTGTTTTTCTATAAATAAGTATTTTATTATAGGAAAAAAAATGAAAATGTAAAAAAAAGTTCACATATTTGGTATCACCACGTTCTTAACGAATCAAACGATAAAACTATAATGTTATTTTTCCCGCACGGTGAACACTGCAAAATAAAATAAAAAATGCCAGAATCGCTATTTTTTTTATCACCACCCCTCCCAAAACAGAATAAAAAGTGATCAAAATGTCGCATTTACCCCAAAATAGTACCAATAAAAATTACAAACCGTCCTGCAAAAAAACAAGCCCTTACACACCTTTTTGACTGAAAAATTAAAAAGTTATGGCTCTCAGAATATGGTGACACAAAAAAAAAAATATATATATTTTATTGTGTAAACGCTGTAAAACATAATAAAACCTTAAAAATATGGTATCGACGTAATCGTATTGACCCGCAGAATAATGTAAAATTGTCATTTATAACCCCCGGTGAACACTGTAAGAAAAAAAAAAAAAACATTGTCAGAATTGCTGGTTTTTGGTTGCCGAAAAATGGAATAAAAAGTGATCAAAAAATTGCATGTACCCTAAAATGGTACCAATCAGGGCCAGCTCCAGGTTTATGTGGGACCTTGGGCGGACACACACTTAGTGTGCCCCTTTTCGGGGAAACTCACGGCGGCAGTAAAATGGCCAAAAACTTCACTTTGTGTCCCCATATAGAAGTTAGGCCCTGTTTATGCCCCCATATAGAAGTTAGGCCCCCAGTTAGTAACCCCATAAATGTTGTACCCTCTGTAGATAGTGCCACACAGCCCCCCTCCCAGGTAGTGCCACACAGCCCCCCTCCCAGGTAGTGTCACACAGCCCCCTCCCATGTAGTGCCACACAGCCCCCTGTAGATAGTGCCATACAGCTCCCCTTGTAGATATCGCCACACAGCCCCCATGTAGATAGCGCCATACAGCCCCCCTGTAGATAATGCCATACAGCCCCTCTGTAGATAGTGCCATACAGACCCCCTGTAGATAGCACCATACAGCCCCACTGTAGATAGCGCTATACAGCTCGCCTGTAGATAGCGCCTACAGCCCACCCCTGTAGATAGCGCCATACAGCCTCCTGTAGATAGCGCCATACAGCTCCCCCTGTAGATAGCGCCATACAGCCCTCATGTAGATAGTGCCATACAGCCCCCCGATAGATAACGCCATACAACTCCCCCGTTGATAGTGCCATACACACCCTCTGTAGATAGCACCATACAGCCCCCCTCCTGAAGATAGAGGCATATAGCGACCCCCCAATCCAGTGATTGTGACATCATCACGCCGGCCTGCACAGGGATCCCGTCCCTGCGCATGATATGCTGCAGGCCAAACGTGGCCTGTAGCCTAGGAAATGGCAGAATAGGGGAATATCTCCCTGCTCTGCCATAGTGTTCAATAGTATCTGCATCCTAAGGACGCAGATACTATTGAATGTGGCGTCGCTACCACTTTAGTAGCCTTAGCGGCTGCTGGCGGCACCACCGGGCATGGGGGGGGGGCATGACTATAGGTGGCATGGGCCCCCTAATACTGCGGTCCCTGTAGCAGCCGTAGTTACTCCTCTGCCTCCTAGACCGGGGCTCCCTCTAGAAGCAGAATAAACTCCTGGAGGAGCCATGACGGCAGCATCAGCACCGGGCAGCCGAGTGGGTACCTCCAAGGGTAATGGGCCCCGGCACTTGCTCAGGTTTGCCGCGTGCTGACGCCAGCCCTGGTATCAATGAAAACTAAAGATTCCCGCAACAAATAAGCCCTAACACAGTTCAGTTGGAAAAAAAATAAAAGTTCTGGCTCTCAGAATATGGTGACACAAAATGTGCAGAGTGTTCCAAAAGCGGATAAGAATGGGAACCATTTATCAGTTCGACACTGGCCACACATCTGCAGATTTTTTACCCCATTATTATATCACCTGATTATGCCCTGATGTATTCTGCTCAGCTTACATATACCCCCACATTATAAACTGAAATACCAGCAAAACCCCAAACAGAACAACTACCAAGTAAAATCTGTGCTCCAAAAACCAAATGGCGCTCCCTCCCTTCTGAACCCTACAGCGTTTCCAACAGCAGTTTACAACCACATATATAGCATCGCCATACCCGGGAGAACCCACTTAACATTTTATGAGGTATCTGTCTTCAGTGGCACAAACTGGGCACAACATGATGTGCACTAAAATAGCATATCAGTGGAAAATTTAAATTTTTGCAGCATACGATGCGCATTTCCCCTTCTCCCACCACGACGTAATAGCACATTGTGGTGCGGGGGGTGATGTATGGAGCAGTGTATTGTACCAGCGATATAATGATCGTTGATTCAAGTCTCCTAGGGGGACTAATAAAATGTCTAAAACAAAAGTTTAATAAAGTTAAATAAAGTTATTGGTAGTGAAAAAAATAATATTAAGGGCTTGTCAACACGTAACGGAATTGCTGCGTATTTTCCGTCCGGAATTGCGGACGGAAAATACGCAGTGGAATACAGTAGCAGCAAAGTGGTCTAGATTTACCAAATCTCATCCAGACGCTGCGTAAAATTGTTGGCCCGAAATTCACCTGCAGTGCGTATTTTTCATACTGCAGCATGTCAATTCCTGCTGCAGAATTTGGACTGAATTGCTGCGTTTTTCAGAGGAGATATTACCATCTCACAAACTTGAAAAAAAAATCCACACCATTTTATGCCGTAAAAAGCACAGGAAATGGTGCGGTTTTTCCACAGCGGAACGAAAGAAATATTCTGCAGCAATTCCGTTACGTGTGGACAAGCCCTAAAAGTTAAAAAAAACTAAAAATTTCCAATTTTTCCTCTAAAGTAGTGTCAAAATGTTAAAAAATAAACAAAATTGGTATTACAGCGTCCATAAAAGTCAGAACTATTCAAATATATTATTATTTAACCCACACGGTGAACGCCGTAAAAATAAATAACCGCCAAAATCGTCAAAAAGTTGTATATACCAAAAAATTGTACCAATAAAAACTACAGCTCGTACCGCAAAAAATAAGCCCCCACGCCTCTAAATCGACCAAAAACTAAAAAAAAGTTATGGCTCTCAGTATGTGGTGAAACAAAACAATTATTATTATTTTGTTTAACAAATATTTTTTTAATTGTAAAGATAGTAAAAAAAAACAATATAGATTTGGCATAACCGTAATCGTGTTGAGCCACGGAATAAAGATAAGTTTGTTGGTTTTACCGCATGATGAAAGTCGTAAAAACGAAACCCAAAAAAACAATGGAGAAATCACCAATTTCAGCCTGTAAAGATTTTTTTTTCAGTTTCCCAGTAGATTATATGGTACTTTAAATGGAGCCAATAGAAACTACAACTCCTCCCGCAAAAAAAATAAGCCCTCACACTACTCTATTGATGGAAAAAGGCTCTTGGAAGGTGGGGAGTGAAAAACGAAAATGAAAATCACAAAATGGCTCAGTCCTTAAAGGTTTAATTAATTTCTGATGAAAAAAACAGCTGTGGGGTCACAATGCTCACTACACTCCTTAAAATGCCTTAAGGGTGTAGTTTCCAAAATAGGGGTCACTACTTGGGGGTTTGTTTTACTATTGACCTAAGAGCCTTGCAATTGTGGGCCAATGCTGTGAAAATCACCAAAATAGATCTCAAGTGTGCATGGTGCTCTTCACTTCTGAGCCCTGTCATATGTCCAGACACATGATAAACACCTTGAAGGGTGTAGTTTCCAAAATTGGGTCACTTCTTGGGGGCTTCCACTGTACTTTGGTACCTCAGGGGTTTTGCAAATGCGACATGGTGCCCAAAAACGAATCCAGCAAAATCTACATGCCAAATAGTGCTACTGCCGTTCTGAGCCCTGCCGTGTGTCCAAACAGCAGTTTATTACCACATATGGGGTATTGCCGTGCCCAGAAGGGTCTGCTTTACAAATGTAGGGGTGCTTTTTCTCCTTTATCTATTGTGAAAATGGGAAAATCAGAGCTAAAACTGGATTATATTAGAAAAAAAGTAGATTTTCATTTTCACAGCCTAATTCCACTAAAGTCCGCAAAAAAAACCTGTGGGATCGCTCAACATACCCCTCGATACATTCTTTGAGGGGTGTAGTTTCCCAAACAGGGTCACTTTTGGGGGTAGTAATTTCTACGTTTTATTGGAAAAATGTAGATTTTAATTTTTACGGTCCAATTCCACTAAATTCAGCATAAAACCTGTGGGGTCAAAGTGCTCACTATACCCCTTGATAAAGTGTAGCTTGCCAACTGGTGTCTTTTTGGGCTGTTTTCACTGTTTTGGCCCCACAAGACCTCTTCAGACCTGACATGGTTCCAAAAATATTTTCTAATGAAAAGGATGCCCCAAAATCCACTAGGTGCTCCTAGGCTTCTGTGACCGGTCTTTCAGTCTAATACCACACTAGGGCCACATGTGGGATATTTTTAAAAACTGCAGAATCGGGGAAATAAATATTGAGAGTGTTAGCTTCTGTTTTACAGAAAAAAAATTATTAAAATGGATTTTAAAAAAAATGCAATTTGTAAATTTTACCTCCACTTTGCTTTAATTCTTGTGAAGCCCCTGAAGGGTTAAGAAACTTTCTAAATGCTGTTTTGTATACTTTGAGGGGGTGCAGTTTTTAAAATTGTAGACATATGGGAAATGTTAACTAGTAACTATTTTGTGTTTTATTACTATCTGTTTTATAAGCAGATATATTTAAATGTAGAAAAATGCACATCTTTTTTCAAAATTTCTTACAATTTTGGTGTTTTACACAAATAAATACTGAATTTATTGACCAAATTTTTCCACTAATATAAATTACAATATGTCACGAGAAAACAATCTCAGAATCGCTTGGATAAGTAAAAGCATTCTAGAGTTATTGTCTGTGTCCACAATGCCAAAACAGGCTGTGTCCTGAAGACTTAAAAACTATAACCCGTCCTGAAAAAAATATGCCCTCATACCGCTCAATCGACGGTACAGTTCGATTTTTCCTTGTTAAAAACTAGTAAAATATAAATAAAACGATACAAATGTAACGTCTCCGTAATTGTACTAACCCACAGAACAAAGTTAAGTTATGTTGTTTTAATGGCATAGTGAACGCCGTAAAAATGAAGTGCAAAGAAAACAATGGAGGAATCGTTTTTTTGTTTTTTAATTTTCCACCCCACTAATATTTTTTTTCTTGTTTTCTAGTACATTATATGGTACACTAAATGGTGCCATGAAAAACTACAACTCGTCCCATAAAAATCAAGTCCTTATAGGGCTATATTGATGGAAAAATAAATAAAAAGTTATGTCCTTTAGAAGGTGGAGTGGAAAAAATGAAAATGAAAATCTGAAAAATGTAGTTTTGCAGATATGGAAGACCAGTTTACGATGAGCCTAAAATGCCTATCAAAATCTTTTTACTCAATGGAGTCTATAACGTTTTCTCCATCCATCAAATGCTCGGATGCTTCTGTAGGTCATTGGTACGCTATTGATCCTACTATTAATGTAGGTTTAAAAACGTTTCCACATAGGATAGAACAGAATTACATCACTATTTAGGAAAAGTTATATTATGTGAATCATTTGGTATCCCTGCTTATAAATTACCATCAATGTCATCCTTCTTATATATGTATACACCCTTTCCAGTAGCCTTGCAACAGATTTGAGCACTTGCAAAAGACTTGAAACTTAAAGGGGTTGTCCCACCATTAGAAGTAATGGCATATTGCTAGGATATGCCATCAGTTAGTAATCAGTGAGGGTACGACTGCTGGGACCTTTATGGACCTCAGAATGAATGGGCCGCTCTGCAGCACCTTCAGGGTATGTTCACACGGCGGGGGTCCGTAACGGCTGAAATTACGGGGATGTTTCAGCCTGAAAACATCCCCGTAATTTCAGCCGTAACGGCATGTGCAGGCGCTTGAACGCCGCGTCAATTACGGCCGTAATTAGCGCTGCTATTCATTGGAGTCAATGAATAGCGGCTCCAATTACGGCCAAAGAAGTGACAGGTCACTTCTTTGACGCGGGCGTCTATTTGCGCGCCGTCATTTGACAGCGGCGCGTAAATATACGCCTCGTGTGAACAGACAAACGTCTGCCCATTGCTTTCAATGGGCAGATGTTTGTCAGCGCTATTGAGGCGCTATTTTCAGACGTAATTCGGGGCAAAAACGCCCGAATTACGTCCGTAAATAGGCCGTGTGAACATACCCTCACAGTTCTTCCCTGCACATCGACACTCCCAGTCACCCGCTGTGCAGGGTGCCACAACATAGCCGAATTCACTTGAATGGAGCTGGTAGCGCAGCTGTGCAGTAGAAAACCTGAAGGGTCCTCTGTTCACCCCCACCTATGTTTTCCTAGCTGTATGCTATAACATTATAAGATGAGGATACTCCTTTAAAGCATCAATTTAAGCTTCAGAACAAAAAGGAACAAAAAAAAAGGAAAAATTATCAACTTATTTTATAGATATTTGTAAAGTGAATTCAAATAAATTGTATATACCTTACATAATGTAGAGACAGCAGATAAGAGTTTTTTTTCTGTACATTGTCACCTTGCCATCCGTTATAATAGCATGCAGTAAAATGCTTATCTGCCAAACAGCCGGCCCTGTACAATGAGAAGCCTGTGTGGAGGATAAAGCTGACCTTGGTGCGCTACTTGAATTTTTTCTCAGCAGTCAGCTTTGATTCTTCATGTTGTCTCAGAACGACAGGACACAGACTCTTTCCTAAGAAAACAATCTCAAAGTCATGAATTTTATTTCAAGAACGTGAAGGGACATCACTTTATGTCTTTACATATAGATGAGTTGTATACAAGCAATAGAAGCAAATTAATAAGAATTTAACTGTATAAACACAAGCTTACAAACCTAAAGTATTTCAAATTCATTGTAAACTGAACTAAAAATAATAAGACAGGTTGCAAGATTAAGGTTGTAGCAGCCACGCAAGTATTGTCTTGACTGACTGATTTTGATTTTAAAGGGACAATGAAGAAAAACAGAATACTACAATACTAGAACTTGAGAACCACGATATTCTCCTTTTCGTTGATCTTGTTCTGTCCCATATCGTAATCTATAGATTGAGAAAAGTAAATAGCTATGTAAATACGGGAGGTGCAGAGGTTGAAGTTGCACCTGGGCCCTAGTACCTGAGGGGACCTAAATATCTCTGGCCACACTACGACTGTACTTTGACATGACTGCGTTAATAATCTATGTACTGTGACATATACGGTGAAAGACGGAAGAAAAAGTATGGAGCGGGCTAATGGGCGATGCCGCTTGCTTAACTCATTTACATGACATGGTCAATAGCAACTGCGGCATCTAAGCTGTTAGAAAGAGTGGGGCGGGTGATGATAGTTGTCATGGCAGCTTAGGCGCCTAATGAAGGCCTCCAGGTCTGCCATCTTTGTGCACCTATTAAGGCCTGCGGTAAACACGATACACTGCAAGGTACAAGTCCCCTAGGGGGACTAATAAATAAGGGAAAAAAACTGTTAAATAAAGTTTTTCTTTATATACAAAAAAAGTAAAGTTAAAAAAAAAAACTGTTTCCAAAAGCGATGTAAAAAAAGAAATAAACATAACTATTATCGCCACGTTCATAAAAGTCCAAACTATTACAATATAACATTATTTAAATCTCACAGCAAGTGCCGTAAAAAAAAAAGCCAGAATCTCTGTTTTTTGGTTACCCCGTCTCCAACAGAAAATGGAATTAAAAATTATCAGAAAGTCTGTACTCCCAAATGGTTTTATTACTTAGTCTTTTCCATAAAAAAAGTAAATAAAAGTTGGTATTGCCGCAATCGTGTTGAGCCGCAAAAAAAAGATAGCCTTTCAGTTTTACCGCACGGTGAAACTCGTAAAAACAAAACCCAATAAACAATGGAGGAATCACTGTTTTTTTTTTCTATTTAACGCCACAAAGACATTTTTTCCAGTTTCTCAGTTCATTATATGGTACAATAAATGGTGCTGTGAAAAACTACAACTTAGGCCTCATGCCAACCACAGTTATTTTCTTCAGTGGTACATTTTTTTTTAACTGATAGCACACTGACACATCCATTTCTATAGGGCCATGCACACTTCCATTGTTTTAACAGAACCGTGTGGCCATTCCGACAAAAATAGGACAGGTCCTACTCCTGTCCGTTTTTGACGGAACAGTCCTGGCCATTTAATTCATTTGGTCTGTTGCAACAACAGACTGCACACGGAAGCCATCCGTGTGCGGTCAATATTGCACATATCCATCGTTATCGCCCGTTTGATGGCCAACGGAAGTGTGCATGAGGCCTTATCCTGCAAAAAACAAGCCCTTATATGGCTTTATCAATGGAAAAATAAAAAAGTTATGGCTTTTGGAAGGTGGGCAGGAGTTGATTTTCCCTGTTCTGTGACATCATTGTGTATATTACCCTTGTACTATGACACGAAGTACCATTTATTATGATATTATGTTTATTTTCCCTGCTCTGTGACATTATCCCTTTTCTGTGACATCATTGTGAACATTATTCCCATACTCACATTATTCCCATACATCACTGTGTAGAATCATTTTTTTTGCTATGACTTCAGTGTTTATTTTCCATATACTTTCATATTATTGTGTTTGATGTAATTGTTTTGTGACATCACATAGTGCATTTTCCCTGTAAATACTGTACATTGTTATCCATGTATATCACTGTGCACATCATCACTTTGCATTATTTTCACATTTTTTTTTTTGTTTGATTTTACTCTATCCAGTGTAGATACTACTACCTTCTGTTACTGGGAAACTGTCAACAAGTCATTAAAATGGCTATTATAATTATGTGACACTTTTTAGAGTGCAAAGTGGTGTCTTGCTTCAAATTGGTATGAATGGCTTATTAGTATGTTTAAGTACAATCAATCTCTTTTTGTTAGAAGGCTTCCCTGACGATCTTACTGCTGGGACCCCAGCGATCAGCTGCAATCTGTGTGGAATGCAGCAGCAAGTGTTCAATTTCCCTGCAGTGCCACCGCAGGAAAAATTAAGCATTACACAGTTCTGATTAAAATCAAAGTGCTGTCCATATAAAGCATTGTGTTCCTTGTAGCCACGCTTCACTTTGGTTATGGAGGAGTGGGGTGCTGGAGCTCATATAAGGAGAGCTAATATATGGTTTGATGTTGAGTATTACTAATGTTCTACCTACTAAACTCAAAATCATATGTTTTAGGTTATATCAACATCCACAGACAAATCTAAGGATCTGATAGAAGTCAAGACAATAAAAGTTCCAGAAAATATGAAACCTGCTCAAATTATTGGCTCAGTGAAGTTACATGAAGATAAGTTTTTGTCCAATTCCAAACTCAAATACTGGCTATCTGAAGAAGACCACAGCAGTCATTTTGCCATTGACAGTTCTAAGGGAGATATATACCTTTCTAGACCAATAGATTATGAAACAAATACTCAATATATGTTACGTCTTAGCATACAAGACCATAATAAGGTACCTTCTCAGAACCACTCTGTCATCCTAAAGGTTGATGTTGAAGACCAAAATGACCATTCTCCTGTGTTTCCTGACAACCTTGTAGTCATAGGGGTTGCAGAAAATGTCCCTATTGGAACTGTGTTGTATACATTTAAGGCAAAAGATGGAGATGGCAATATAGCAAACAGCAAAATTAAATATTCATTAAACTCAGAAGGAACAAAAGAAAATCCCTTTGTTATTCACGAATGGGATGGAATATTGACTACAAACAGAGCTCTGGATAGGGAAACAGAAGAGTCATTTATTCTGACAGTGATTGCAACAGACCAGGCTACTAACATTACACAGCGCCGACACTGTTCACTGACAGCTCGGATTATCATTCAAGACGTCAACGACAACCGTCCAAGTTTCCTATCACCGCTTGCTGCTTCTGTAATGGAGGACGCAGAAATTGGCTCACTCATATATCGAGTAGTGGCTGAGGATCCGGATGAGGGAAAGAATGGAAAAATATCATTTCACATCATGGATGGAAATTCAAAGCAAGTTTTTTTGCTGGATGAAACAACAGGTATTATACTTAATTTTTCAAGAGAGACAATTTTCTTTGGAATCAAATATGGCAGTAGATACATTTGCAACTTGGTAGTTGAAATAGGAAAATGTGGTTATGAAGACAGTTTTTAAGATGATCCATGTTCCCACTTGTAACTGATCGTACAACTGCCAAAACCTAGACTTGGCTATGGTGATACTCAACACATCTGCTTGTAATTTATGGGATTGCTTTATTTTAATCGAATAATGATAATAGATAGTGGGTGCATGGCAAGGACTTATCACATTTGTAGCATTTTATTTAATTCAGCACTATTTTCTTGTTGTTAAAACAAATTCCTATGCATAGTATGCACAATATCTGATTAACGATGTAAACATTCACTTATAATCATTTCTATCTATACACTAAAACAATTCTAATAATAATATTTATTTATAATGAACGTATATCGATTTCAAATTCCACTTAGGCAGGGTTTACACAGGGCATATTAAGTCAATGGCAATGACAAATTATAAATTTCCTTCCACTTATGATGTTGCAGTTCAATACTGTAGCAGAAAAATGTCACATAATTGTGTCCGCACAATGATACATTTACTGAAGATTTCACCAATTGCTAGATTCCACTACACATTTTTTTTTTAACCTGACCTATAGCGTGTATACAGATTTTAGGGTTCACAATCGTTAATAGAATATAAATTAGGTAATGATAAGATCAGTCAACAGCATTCACAGAACGCTCGTTCCCGATAATTGACCTGTGTAAACAAGGCAACGATCAGCTGATGAACATTGGCTGACCGTATCGTTTAAATGACGAAAATATTATCGTTGTTAGCAGCACATCGTAAACGACGTGACAGAAGTGTATGGGGACGAGCGATCCTAGTAAGGAGAGCTCGTCCTCATACTAACAAATGAGCGCCGATCAATGAACTGTCTCGTTGATCGGTGCTCGTTTACACTACCTTAAGAGTAAAAACCAACAAAAAAAAAGTGACAACAGAAACAGAAAAGTAACATTTCAAAGATGGTGATTTACCATTTATGATTATATTGCGTAGGGATGGACAAATTTCAGGGGCCATGCAGTCAACGTGCCTAGAAACTTGCTGTTGCCCCCTAATTTTTTTGTGTTGGAAATTTATAATATTTATTTTTTCCGGCTACTAAAAGAAAAGAAAACTGGCTCCTGTAGTGGACTAGCTGGCTACTAAAATCTATATAAATTTATCCACTCTTGATCAATCGGTTGAATGAATTAACTGCCCTCTAAATCAAGGGTGTAAAAAAATAATTTTACCAGTAATTCATGTAAGACTTGGCTTTCCATCCCCCGTGTCAAGGCTTCTCAATCTTTTGGTACTGGGGCCTTACAAGTCAGATCATGGCCTCGCCATTGATCATAGTCCCTGCTAAAGTTTGTAACAATTATGTCAACTATCTTATAATTAGTTTCCTGAATCCAACAGAACAGTAAAATAAGGCTTCATTCAGATCTGCGTTGTGGCATGCGTTTTAGCAGATCCATTGAAATTAAAAAACACTGACTGACTGATGCCAGACTGAATGCAACGGAAGGTAAAATGTGTGCTTTTGACGGATCAGTTTACCACATCCGTCAAAAAAACTGACTATTTTCTTTCCGTTTGTGTCAGTTTGTCATCAGTATCTGTTTTTATCTTCGCATCTTTCTTGCTTTCATATTAAGGCTTCGTTCACATCTGCGCTAGATTTCAATGGTGATGGATCCAGTGCCAATGGTTTCTGTTTGTCTCCGTTGTGCAAGGGTTCCGTCATTTTGACGGAATGAATAGTGCAGTCAACTACGGTATTGATTCCATCAAAATGATGGAACCTTTGCACAATGGAGATAAACGCAAACCATTGGCACCGGCTCCGTCACGATTAAAATTAATGGTGATGGGAATGGAAACCTATGGTTTCCGTTTGTGTCTGCCAGGGCTCCGTTCCAATGGAAAGTTCCGATGGAATGTCGGAATGGAGCCCTAGCGCAGATGTGAACAAAGCCTAAGTCTGCACATGTGGAGAAAAAAAACGGATCCGTTAAACATAATGAATAAAGGCCTGTTCACATCACCGTTAGCTTTCTGTTCCGGGGTTCCGTCTGAGGTTTCCGTCGGGTGAACCCCGCAACGGAAAGTGAAAGGGAAACCACGGCTTCCATTTCAGTCACCATTGATATCAATGGTGACGGAAACATCGCTAATGGTTTCCATTCGTCACCATTCCTGAAGGTTTCCGTTTTAACGACGGAATCAATAGCGGACTCGACTGCGCTATTGATTCTGTCGGAAAAACGGAAATCTGCCGGAATAGTGATGAACAGAAACCATTAGCGATGTTTCTGTCACCATTGATATTAATGGTGACGGAAACGGAAGCTGTGGTTTCACTTTCACTTTCCGTTGCGGGGTTAACCCGATGGAAACCTCAGACGGGACCCCGGAACGGAAAGCGAACGGTGATGTGAACAGGCCCTTAGTGATACAAACGGATGGAATATAAGTTTGTATCCGTTATCCATTGACTTCAATGTGAAAAAACCCGGAAAGCTACTTTCGGTCAGGTCTCCGTCATTTTTTACAGAAACAATAGCGCAGCAGACTATGGTATTTCTTCTGTCAAAAAAATGGAAAACTGACGGAACGGAGCCTAACTGAGCACAACTGATGCAAAAATAAAATCTATTGAAATCAATGGGTTTTTTGACAGAAACATTAACTTCTGTTCTTGTGGTCCTCTGACGGATATGTTAGAATGGAAGAGAAACGCAGATGTGAACGCAGCCTAAGCACAAAAGGAGTCAGGTTTCTAAACTAGAGATTGGTGCAACCATAGAACGGCCTTTAATGTTTATGAAAACTACTGTCAAAACAGCCTCCCCTGCTTTGCTTCACCAACAATTGGTTTAAAACTATTTGGGTACACTGTAAGGTTCTTATCCACATTAAATTTACTTGGCTCAGCCCATAACTTTCTCATACACAGACATACTACTTCTTGGATAATCTTCTAAGATCCTAGGTAGTTTAGTTCACTCAAGCAAATCTATTACATCCAAACATTGACCATATGAGATCCATTTAATAGACAATGGCTGTCAGCAAATCCTACATCACAATTGATTGATCTATGCCTAGCTGCTGTTTACTATTCCTTGTTTTATATGGATACAGTATATATGAAGGTTTACTGTTGTAAATTTATTTGAATAACTTTTGTGAAAAATCCTGTTTATTTGTTTTTGTAAACCTTAAATCTCCAGGATGGTTAAGCTTATCCGCTACAGCTGACCGTGAGATCCAGGAACATTATACTTTAACCATCTTGGCCACAGATAATGGAAATCCAGCACTTTATACAACACAGATTGTAAAAGTCACGGTTATTGATGTAAATGACGTGTTACCGACATTTAAGCAAGTCTTGTATGAAACTATGGTTCCCGAAAACCTCGAGCCTGGACAGCATGTGATGAAGGTTGAAGCAGAGGACAGTGATTCAGGTGCCTGATTTTCCTTATGTGTCCAATAAATGGGATTAGTGGGAGAAAATACAGTTTAGGCTTTGTGCTTTGGCTTATTTTTACAGTATTCCAGCAATTTATATAATCTGGTTTAACCCATTCACCAAAATTCAGGACAGCATGCAAATAAAAAAGAAAACACATCAAAATCCTATAGTTACAGAACAAGCAGTGAGGTGTTGTCTTGCACTCTTCATATTGTCCATTATGTTATCGCCTATTATGTTATCGCCTTAGTAGAAAAAATAAACTCACTTAGCGAATATTATCCAGAATTTATAACATAAAACTTGACATTACAACAGAGCACAATGGTCTAATATGCATTTCTGAAACTCTTAGCTGTCATGAAAAAGAGGCATGAAAACAGGAGATCCCCTATAATTAAAGTATAAGTTCCCTTCTGAATGTCATTTCCTTTTCAGGGACACAATTTTGTACTGATTTTTAAAATATTTCTTTATAGGAGTCAGAGCTCTCCTTTTCTGATGTAGAGCTTTTTTCCTTGCGCTCCTTTACACAACGATAGAGCGTTAGGAATCGTCTGTCCCTTTAAGATTGCCATGACTACTAGTCTAGCTTCTGGGCAGCTCTGGTTTTAGTTGCAGAGCCTATCTCACTTCGCTGTCTTTCTTCCTATCAGATTGAAGGGTGGAGTATTCAAATCTGGGTTATTTCTGTCTTCTTTGATTGTGATTTTCCTTGTTTGCATGAGTTTGATCAAGCTACTGACTATAACCTGTACCTTTGACTATTTGGACTTTTTGGAACTGGACCTCGGCTTGTCTCTGGACTTACCCTTTGCTTACTGATTTGGACATTCTGCTCCTGGCTGGTTTTGATCTTGGCAATTCCTGACATCCTCTAGCTTTGTGATTTGGGCTTTCTGTTTTCCCTCTGGCTGTCTTACTATCTGTTCTGGTATTGCCTGCTTTGCACCTCTTGTCCAACACTGAACTCTGTTAAAGCAACCTAGGTTCCATGCATCCGAATCCAGCCTGCCTTGCAGTGGGCTCTGGTGAAGACCATGGAGTAGCCTTATACTCTGCTGATCAGAGTTATGACAAATTTGAGGTAGCAGATTTACTTGCATGCTTGTTCCAGACAGTCTCCAGCTGCCTTTGGGGAATTGTTCACATAAAAATGCCTTCAACTTTCACTCTGGGAATTGCTCAACTAGTGATTCCATAACATAATCACAAACCTTTTAAAATGATCTTTTTTCACTATGGAACCTATGCATGCCAGCTGGTACAAGATCTGGCCGAAAGGGTTCGTCATTATGAAACTGCGCAGGTCCAAGCAGTCGTTGAACCCAAACTGAACTTACCTGATTATATTTCTGGTGATCGTAAGTCTTTTATTAACTTTCGGGAGAGTTGTAAGTTGTAAGACCTCAAAAAATCCTTTTGGCTGTTAATGTATGGTTTAATAATGTTTGTATTTCTGGTCAAGCTTTTGTTGATTGTGGTTCTGTGGTTCTGCAGCTAATTTATTGGATTTTCAGGTTTCAAAAAGATTGGCTATCCCCCTTGTTCAGCTGCGTACCCCGGTCAAAGTATCTGCTATAGATAATTCCCCTTTCTCTCAGGGGTCGGTCAAGTTCTCTACTCTGCCTGTTACTATGGAAGTGGGTACCTTTCATACTGAACTAATCTCTTTCTTTATTCTAGAAAAATAAATTGGTGCCCTCATGTTCAACATTTAAGATCTGTCCTTCAAATACTGAGAGAAATTATCTTAATGCAAAATTTGAAAAGTGTCTTTTTGGAGTTCAGGAAGTTAATTTCTTGGGGTATGTTCTGTCTCCTCATGATTTTCGTATGGACTCCGCTAAGGTTCAGGCGATTCTTGATTGGGTCCAACCCACTTCACTAAAAGCTCTGCAGGGGTTCTTGGGTTTTGCTAATTATTACCGAAAATGTATTCATAATTTTTCCTCCATTGCCAAACCTTGGACGGATCTTTCGAAAGTGGGTTTTGACCTTGTAAATTGGAAATCTAGTGCGGTCTCCCCCTTTGAAACCTTAAAACAGTGTTTTATGGAAGCGCCTGTACTTGTTCAAAATCTGACCTTTCTAGTCCCTTTATTGTTGAGGTTGATGCCTCAGAAATAGGTGTGGGTTCTGTGTTGTCTCAAGTATCTTCTGTACTGACTAATTTGCGTCCATGTGCTTTTTTTTCTCGCAAATTTTCTGCCACTGAGAAGTATTATGAGATAGGTAATCGTGAGCTTCTTGCTATTAAGTGGGCATTTGAATAGTGGCGCTACCTGCTAGAGAGGGCCAGACATCAAATTACTGTACTGACTGACCATAAAAACTTGACTTTTTTAGAATCAGCCAAAATACTCAATCCCAGACAGGCTAGGTGGGCCTTGTTCTTTACCAGATTTGACTTTATTGTAACCTACAGACCCAGGTCTAAATATGTCAGGGCCGATGCATTGTCTCGAAGCTTCTGTTCTTCACAGGTCCCCGACATACAGCCTAAACTTATTTTATTTAAGAAGATAGTAGTTTGTGCAATGTTGCCTGACCTTGCAACTGAGATTAAAGAATGTCAGTAACTCGCTCCGCAAACCACTCCTGCTGGTAGATTGTTTGTTCCTCCTCAGTTCAGATTTAGTTTGCTCAATGAGTTACATGATTCTGTTTTCCTGTGACCATCCAGGGATAACTGGTACTAAAAAATTAGTCTCGCGGCTCTACTGGTGGCCATCCTTGTCTCGTGATGTGAGTTCCTATGTTTCTGCTTGTGATTTCTGTGCTCACGCTAAGGCTCCTTGAACTCATCCTATGGGTGAACTATTACCATTGTCTGTTCCGCAGAAACCTTGGTCTCATCTGTCTATGGATTTTATCACCGATTTGCCTCCTTCTGAAGGGAAAACTGTCATTTGGGTTGCGGTGGACTGTTTCAGTAAGATGTGTCATTTCATTCCTTTCCTTCAACTTCCTGATTCTAAAACTCTGTCTAAATTATTTATTGATCAGGTGATTTGTCTGCATGGTATTCCGGAAAATATTGTCTCTGATAATGGTATACAATTTGTGGTTAACTTCTGGAGAGCTTTCTGTAAGAAACTTGGTGTACAGTTATCGTTCTCTTCTGCTTTTCCCTGAGACTAATGGTCAAACGAGCGCTTTACTCAAACCTTGGAACAATATCTCAGGTCTTATGTTGCGGACAACCAGGCTAAATGGGTCTCGTGTCTACCATTAGCGGAATTTGCTATAAATAAACAACACTATTTTTCTCTTGACACCTCGCCGTTTTTCTGTAATTATGGTTTTCATCCTCGTTTTGGTTCATTTTCCGCCTCTTCTAGTGATGACCCTGAGGTGGAAGTTGGATCAAATAAACTGTGCACAGTTTGGGCTCAGGTTCAATTGAACCTGAAGCACTCCCAAGTTATTCAAAAGAAAAATGCTGACAAAAAAAATGTACGGTGGGTCCTGTGTTTAGTGTGGGTCAAAAGGTGTGGCTTTCTACTAAGAGTCTGCGACTGAAAGTACCGTCTCGAAAGTTTATTGGTCCATATGAAATTGTTAAAGTTATTAACCCTGTGTCTTTTCGTCTGGCTCTTCCTCGGTCGTTTAAAATTCATGATGTTTTTCACAAATCTCTCCTTACATTTTTTTTTCCACCATCTAATCCACTCACGAAACCTCCTTCTCCAGTTCAGGAGATATGGAGTTTGAGGTTCAGAGGATTGTAGATTCCAGAAGGGTCAGGGGTACTATCCAGTACTTGGTGCACTGGAAGGGGTATGGGCCAGAAGTATGAACTTGGGTTCCTGCCTATTCAGTACATGCCAATTGTTTAGTTAAAATCTTTCATTTGAAGTTTCCTTTGAAAGCTAGGCCGAGATTTAAGGGTCCGGTAGCCACTCGTAGAAAGGAGGGGTACTGTTAGGAAACATCCGTTCCTTTAAGATTGCCATGGCTACTAGTCTAGCTTCTGGGCGGCTCTGGTTTTAGTTGCAGAGCCTATCCCACTTCTCTGTCTTTCTTCCTATCAGATTGAAGGGTGGAGTATTTAAATTTGGGTTAGTTCTGTCTTCTTTGCTTGTGATTTTCCTTGTTTGCATGTGTTTGATCAAGCTTCTGATTATACCCTGTACCCTTGACTATTTGGACTTTTGGAACTGGACCTCAGCTTGTCTCTGGATTTACCCTTTGCTTACTGATTTGGACATTCTGCTCCCGGCTGGTTTTGACCTCAGCAATTCCTGATATCCTCTAGCTTTGTGATTTGGGCTTTCTGTTTTCCCTCTGGCTGTCTTGTTATCTGTTCTGGTATTGCCTGCTTTGCACCTCTTGTCCTGCACAGAATTCTGTTAAAGTAACCTGGGTTCTATGCAGCCAATTCCAACCTGCCTTGCGGTGGGCTCTGGTGAAGACAATGGAGTAGCCTTAGACTCTGCTGATCAGAGTTGTGACGGATTTGAGGTAATAGATTTACTTGCACGCTTTTTCCAGACAGTCTCCAGCTGCCTTTGGGGAATCGCTCACATAGCAATTCCACCAACTTTCACTCTGGTAGTTGCTCAACTAGTGATTCCATAACATAGAGTTAAATGATAATATTCTGTATGTCTGCAGCCACCACTAGGGGAGCTTAGCAGCTTATTGTAGACAGATTTATTATTGAATTCAATGTAATAAATCCCATATGCTGTCAACTCAATGGGACTGCAGGCATACATAATTTTATCATCTAACTCATTGGCTATGTGAAGGAAAGCAGGGAATTTGAAGATCTTATCCGACTACTATGAAGATATAAAGTTAAATAAATCAGCACAAAATTTTGAGACTAAAAATAAAATGATGTTCTGTCTTTGAGTTGTTCTCTTCTGGTAAAATTATATGTAGTCATTTCTTAGAGCATTCATAGTGGTTGCCACACAGCTGTCCCAAATTCCTGAATGAAGTGATACATTCTGTGCCGTCATTTTGCTGCATAAGAAATCAAATCTGTTACTCAGGGGTCTGGGAAAGCTTGCTAACAACCATTGTAGTGCTGGTAATGGTTACCCTTTTTTGTTGTTACTATCCTAGAAACAGTTGTATTTAAGAAATGGTTAAATATAATTTTCAACAATTTAACATAAGAGTACCGGGTGCTTTGTAAGGCCAAAGTATGGATCTATGGGCCTCCAAAGCACTCAGTACTCCCCTGTGATATGCCTAGGCTATATGGTTAAGGGTCTTTTACACCGGCCGATATTCGGCCGTTGCAGCGAGCACTGATCAACGGGACATCGTTGATCGGCGCTTGTTTGCTCCTCTCACACGGTGCTATGGATGGGGATGAGCGGTCGTTACTCCGATTGCTCGTCCCCATACATTATTATCAAGTCGGCAGCGCGTCTCCCTGTTTACACAGAGAGATGTGCTGCCGACAATGATAATCTTTCACTTTTTTAGAACGATACGACCATCGTATTATCAAGCGTTTGCTCGTTCATCTGCTGATCGCTGCCCTGTTTACACAGGGCAATTATCGGCAATGAGCGTTCTATGAACGCTTGTCTGCCCGATAATCGCCCAGTGTAAAAGGGCCTTTAAGAGTGTGCCTTGTGGGAGTGGGGGATGGGATAGAGTGTGGCATACGTAGCACAGCACTTATTTTCTGACCCTTAGCCACATCCTCCAGATACATAGGTTAAGTTAGTAAATATGGCACATAAATGTAGTGCATACCTGAGCTTACTACATAGATACGATACCAAATCCAAGCCTAGATCATGGATACCAGAACAAAACAAAACTTGTTGCAGCAAGCAATTGCCGACAAGCCGAACCATTCCTCGGTGGCAACAGTAAAATAAATAGCATATTAGGGTGTGCCCGGGCACACCAGAAACAATATGAGTGCCTATGCACAGACCATCTATGTTGGCACTTGCTATCGGTGTAAGCAAAATACATGTCACTATCAGGTGGCCATAGTATTAAAAGCAATACTGTATGTTTCACCATTTTTATATGCAAATTTTATTTGATACAATCTTTTATGCTTTCTATACCGCACATAATGAACTATACAGTACAGTCATTAATATACAATTAGGAACCTGATGAGAGGTATCTTTAAATTTGTGTATTCTTTCATCCACCGCGTGCCTTTTATCATTTATCTGACTGTGAACTAGTAAATTATTTGCTTGTCTACAGTAACAGTAAATGGTAACAATGGCTGCCGTAGGATGGCGTCCAGTGACCATAACATGATTGACCACTATGTGGCACTGTTGCCCAATCTTACATTACTCTGTCATCAACTGATTTCCTAAAATTACATTTTGATGTAACCACAAACGATAAAATATTAACCTCACTATAATTCTAGTTCTTCCCACTGCAGAGAAGGTACAAGCACTTCAAAAAGGAACTGTATGCTTACAGTATATCTCCAGCAGCCAAAGTTTTATTAATTTTGGGTCAGTATTTTCGTTATTGTGCACAGCACATATAGTAGCAGGCAATTCAATATGTATTTTCTTTGTCGCTATGACTTGATATTGGATGCCTGTTCCATGAATGAAGAATGTGTACATAGAAGAGTGTATACATCGAGCTCAGGCTATACAGACCATAGGAATACATCGAATCTCACTACATTTTATGCAGAACAAGGTCATGGTCCCTTTAGTATCATCATAAACTTGTTATCATCCTACACATAAATCATATCATTAATAAGGACTAAGTCTATTTGTGAAATGACCCCAAAAATATTAAACGCCAGCAGCAAGTGACCCGTTCTGCTGGAAGTTTTGGATAGGGTGATGCTCTATTAGACCTTGTAGGCTCTATTGAGGATGGGCCCCATTATCATGTCATAGGCTTAGCTTCATAGAGGATCCTCTGGTCTTTTTGTAGGGTTCTCCATCCTATACTGATCCCTTGTCAACATAGAACATGCACCAGATTTGATCTTCTGGATTCCGGAAACATTTTTCATAAGCTCAGAGTAATACTCGTATGTAAAAATGACCATCGGTTCTACTGATGAAGTAACATGTGCCTGTGTATTTTATTTTCAGGAGTCAATGCAGTACTTACATATCACATCTTGCCAGGGCCAGCACATGGATTTTTCAGAATAAATCCTGATACTGGGGAGTTGCTCACAGTTGCTTCATTTGACAGAGAGAAGCAGGATCAGTTTACTATTAAGAGTAAGTCTTACACTGACCGCATGTATATCTTGTACTATGAGGGTAATGGGGGTGGTAATATAGTATCTCAGTGAACGTTTACCTGTAGGTCATAGGTTTATACTGAATTAGTTATTTTTAATTACATTTTTTTTTAAATAAATGTATTCTGTATTTTCCATTTCCACAATATAGTCCTTCATTTACTGTCATTTCTTCATCACTAGTACTGGTAAAAGATGGCGGATCCCCATCATTCTCCAGTTCAGCGACCATTGTGTGTACAGTGCTGGACGAGAACGACAATGCTCCTGAGCTCTTACTTCCTGAGGTTGAGATCCGTGTCCCGGAAAACCAAGATCTGGGAATAATTCACAAAGTATTGGCCGTAGACAAGGATGTTGGCAACAATGGCAGAGTACAGTTCCAAATAATTGGTAACTAATGATTCTTACTAAACTGTCTGTGCAGATGTTTAAAGCAGGATTTTACTAGTGCTGAGCTGTTTATTATGTCAGACATCTCAGGAACTTTTTACAGTAAAAATCTCTTGTTTTTTTTTTTATAGATCCCATAATTTAGCAGTCTGTTTATATTTATGTCTTTGTACATGTAAGTCTTCTTAATAAGCAATTCCACTTTACTCTATATATTTTATGAAAATGACAATTTGTACATCCAGCATTTGACATCCATTGTGTTAGTTATTATAGTTACCTCAGAAATATTTTTGACTGGACAAGTTTGACCAGTGTATCATTAGGAAAGCAGTCCATGAGATATACGGATGTACTAAAAAATATGTATTCATAGAATACATCGATCACATCTAAGTTCATAACTTAGATGTGATCGATAATAGCTCGATCCTGAGCGTCAGAACCCGACAGTCCCGCTGACCTAACAGATTCAGGTTTCAGCACACAATACAGCTGCTCTGTATGCAGTATACAAAGCAGATGTATCTCAAAAAGTAAAAATAATTTTTAATTAAAAGTAATAACAAAGTTGCACCAAACACACTAATACACATTTGTATTCATTTATATATATATATATATATATATATATATATATATATATGTATTTATATATTTTCAAAGGTGTACATAGCCTTTGAGGGATGCTAGGATTTGTTAATTGACCATTAAGAAATCTCCATGTTTGTGGATTGCATTATTTTAAAATTATTTCCTTGTGCTTAGACCTTGGGCTCTGCAGGTTTTGGGTCATGATCTCTGTATAGCAGACTATAGACATGATGTGTAATTTATATTAACAATCAGTCAACGTGGTGCCTGGTCATAGAAGACATTGTGATCCTTGCCTTACTTACCCCTACATCCTCCTCTCTGCCCCACTATAAACCCCCCTCCCAGAATGAGCGTGGCCACCATTTAAGCTTCTCATTCGACTTGAATCAATTCTGTGCAATAGCCTAATCATCAGGGACCTGGTCCTACACAACCCACCACTCATAGGATCTCAGAATCGCAACTGACCAGCATCATATCTACAGCCCATCAAAAATTCATATATACTGTTCTACACATGGCAAATAAATTGGACTTGACTTTACAGTCTCTGTTTGCGTCCATAAACATATAGGCACGCATGCAAGGAGATTCAGTCTCCCCTTAAAGCTATGGATCCCGAGATCTAAAAACAGGAACAGAATTTTAAGAGGGTGTAATTTACAAACTTAGGTAACTGTTAGGCTGGGTTCACACGACCTATTTTCAGGCGTAAACGAGGCGTATTATGCCTCGTTTTACGCCTGAAAATAGGGCTACAATACGTCGGCAAACATCTGCCCATTCATTTGAATGGGTTTGCCTACGTATTGTGCAGACGACCTGTAATTTACGCGTCGTCGTTTGACAGCTGTCAAACGACGACACGTAAATTGACTGCCTCGGCAAAGAAGTGCAGGACACTTCTTTGCCACGTAATTTGAGCCGTTCTTCATTGAACTCAATGAAGAGCAGCTCAAGATATACGAGCGTCACAGACGCCTCGTATATTACGAGGAGGAGCATTTACGTGTGAAACGAGGCAGCTGTTTTCTTCTGAAAACAGGCTGTCATTTCAGCCGTAAATGACAGCTAGCGTGTGAACATACCCTTAGGGTATGTGCACACGTAGTGACCAAAAACGTCTGAAAATACAGAGCTGTTTTCAAGGGAAAACAGCCTCTGATTTTCAGACTTTTTTTTGAGCAACTCGCGTTTTTCGCGGCATTTTTCGCGGCGTTTTTTACGTCCGTTTTTGGAGCTGTTTTCATTGGAGTCTATGAGAAAACAGCTCCAAAAACGTCCAAAGAAGTGTCCTGCACTTCTTTTGACGAGGCTGTATTTTTACGCGTCGTCATTTGACAGCTGTCAAACGACGACGCGTAAATGACAGGTCGTCTGCACAGTACGTCGGCAAACCCATTCAAATGAATGGGCAGATGTTTGCCGACGTATTGTAGCCCTATTTTCAAACGTAAAACGAGGCATAATACGCCTCGTTTACGTCTGAAAATAGGTCGTGTGAACCCAGCCTTAATGCTCACTTAAACCCATGTAGGGGAACAGTCATCCCCCGCAGTGGACTCTGTAAGAAAACTTGGACCTTACTTGAATATTTTGTAGGCAAAAGATTATATGAACTTGTTTTTGCATTTGAAGCATTTTTTTTATGTAGTAAAGCACTGCGCAGAATTGTTCAATTGAATAGCCACATTAAGATATATATATTTTATAAGGTGTGTCCAATTCAAAAAAGGCCTCACATCTGGAAAAGCCATTTCTCCATAATGCATAAGGCCTTCTGTATTTACTGTCAGTGCCACCCACTGGTTTAAATGAAATACAGGTTTTAATTCAAACAGAAGGCAGTCACATGCCAGAGACACTTAAACACTCGCTGTACAAGCAGAAACGCTTCATGTTATTGGACTTAACATATTTTTATGGTGTTACCATGATATATATTTCCACTGTCTCTTGGTGTCAGTTTTTGTTTTACGTCTCTTTCCTTTTAAAGGTGGAAACACGGGCGGATATTTTGCCATCAATAACACATCAGGCGAGGTTTGGACCACCCGCAGCCTAGATAGAGAAGATGTCAGCAGTTTCACCATTATCGTGGAGTGCCATGACCTGGGCAGCCCCAAGAAAAGTGCCACAGCCAAATTGCATATTAAAGTCTTGGACGAAAATGATAATCCACCTACATTTCCTAAGAGCCAGTACCGCACATCTGTTAGAGAGGATCTAGCTATTGGATCAATGGTTCTTGGCCTTTATGCATTTGATATCGATGAAGGCTTGAATGGTGAAGTCACGTACTCTTTGATTGATGATACCCAAGGTGTTTTCATTATAAACCATACAACTGGAAACATTGGAACTGCAAAGGCCTTGGACCGAGAATTGAAACATCAATATGTGTTCCGGGTGGCTGCGAGTGACAGCAGCATATATGGTCCATTAAGTTCCACGGTCAAAGTTTTAGTTCATATTGAAGATATCAATGATAACATTCCTTTATTCTTGGAGGATCCCGTTCAAGTTCTTGTTTCTCACCAATCCATAGTCAATATAACAATTGCTACTATACATGCGAGTGACCCAGATCTAGGCCCGAATGGAACTGTGGTCTATAGTCTGGTGGAAATTGATCCACTTTTCCTTATCACCCAAGATACAGGAGATATCAAGCTTCAAAGACCGATCTCTCAAACTTTCAGAAGCACAGTTCTCAAAGTGAAGGCCTCAGACCTTGGTATCCCAGCAAGGACATCAACAGGTCTTGTGGCAATTGACCTAGAAGGCCAAGAGAAGGATGTTTATTTTGTTCAGAATGTTTATGAATCCATCGTATTGGAAAATAGCAAAGAAGGTCAGTTTATATATATATATATATATATATATATATATATATTAGTGTATTTTTTTATTTATTATAGCAAGGAACCTTTTTCGAAATGTTATAGTGGTCTATTTGACTATTTGAGTTCTGGGTTACTACAGATAGATATAGCCACTATAATTCTCATAGTAGTTTTTATAACCTTGTTGCATATGAATTTAGTGTTTAATCCTATTGTAGCCAGGACTGTAACTTTAGAGATTGCTTTTGAATCCAGGCACTGCAGTCTTAGGCCCCATGCAATCGAACGTGCTTTTGCGGCCGCAATTCCCCGAAAATCCACGGGAGAATTGCGGCCCCATTCATTTCTATTGGGCCATGCACACGACCGTAGTTTTTACGGTCCATGCATGGTCCGGGAGCCCGCACCGCAGAAAGAACGGACATGCCTTATTACGGACGTCTTCTGCCGGCCGGGCTCATTGAAAATAAAGGCCGCGGCCATGTGCATGGCCCGCGATTTTCGGGCGGCTCGCGGCTGACAGTCCGCAGCTGGCCGACCCGAAAATACGGTCATGTGCATGAGGCCTAAGGGGGACAAAGGACCATTTTTTTTTACTAAGGGCACCCATGACATTGTGTTATAAATTAATTGTCATTCTTGTATGTGACAATTAATTATGTATGTGTCAAAATTCTGCCACGGTTTTGGAGTAAAACTAGGTTAGCCTCAATAAATGGGAATAATTTGCGTGTGACTGCCGGAGGCTAGTCAACAAGTGACATGTTTTTTTTCAGCGAGGCGAGTTGCACTTCCTCTCACTGAAAATTCTGTGTATAAACAATGGAGCGGTTTTCCATTGAAGACTGAGAATGAGAGTTTTTTTACAAGCTTTTTTTTACCTTGTCTCATTGGACTTTATACTATCTTATAAAAGTTTCAGTATTTGCATTTTACCTGGACTAGAGACACCTTACTGCTCTGTTTTGCGTATTACCGGTAATTATTTTTGTTATTTCTACATTTTTCCTTTGTGCCTCTTATAATCAGGTACAGCAGTGGTGACTGTGGAGGCCAAATACTATGAACCATCTGGACAATCCCTATCCTATAGAATTATCAGCGGAGACAAAGACACATTTATGCTACATTCTGAAACAGGTAACTCCTATATAATGAGTACAGCACGTATTAAGCACGTTGGGAGGCAATAGTAAACTGACTTGAGACCCTTCAGCTCTGCTTTATAAATTCATCTTAGGGCGTTGACACGAACGTGAATAACGTCCATGTGCTGCGCATGGAAATCACACGCAGCACACGGACCCATTGATTTCAATGGGGCCGTTCACACATGCGTGAGTTTTCACGCAGCGAGAGTCCGCTGCGTGAAACTCACTGCATGTCTTATATTGGTGCGTTTTCACTCACATACGCGCCCATTGAAGTCAATGGGTGCGTGAAAACCACGCACCGCATACGGATGCACATCTGTGTGTGGTGCATGATTTGCGCATCAATTCAATTGAAAGTAATAAAAAAAAAAGATGTGCTTTGTGAGTGTGTGAATAACGCATGCCTCTCGCAAAGCACACTGATGCATAACGCAACACACACGGACCAGATTCACAAGCATTTTTTCCGCGAGTGAATCTGATACGTCTGAATGTAGCCTCAAAGAGAATATGTCACTAGAGAGATCTTTTTCAATTAGGTCATCTATTTATTAGCTGTTACAATAGATGTTAGTGGCCTCTATTGCACCCTCTTTGGGGGAGGGGTGAAAAGCGCACAGCCCGGTGATCGATCCAACATTAACATAAAGCATAAAGTGCATGTGGTCTGTAAGGTCATCTATATCAGGAGTCAGGTGTTCAGAGGGCTTTTAGTTTCTACAATAGTACCTGCTAGCTTACTTTTAGGCCCTGTTCACATTGAGTTTTTTTGACACGTTTTTTGACGCGGAAAACGCGCCAAAAAACGGCTGAAAATGCCTCCCATTGATTTCAATGGGAGGCGGACACGTTTTTTTACCGCGAGCGGTAAAAAACGCTTGCGGTATATAGAAGCGACATGACCTATCTTCCGGTGTTTACGCCTCTGACCTCCCATTGACATCAATGGGAGGCAGAGAATGCGTATTTCTCTGCGTTTTTGCCCGTGGCACTCAATAGGCGCGAGCGAAAAATGTAGCGAAAAACGCGGCAAACGGCGTGCAGGCAGATGAAAATCGGCCTCAAAATTCCAAACTGAATTTTGAGGCAGAATTTTCCTCCTGCAAAAAACTCAGTGTGAACAGGGCCTGATTAGAGCCACTTATAAAGCTGAGAAAATGTTTGATTATATGAAGTGCTTTATCTACGGTTTTGGAATAAACATTTGTAATAAATAATCTATCTATCTATCTATCTATCTATCTATCTATCTATCTATCTATCTATCTGTCTGTCTATCTGTCTGTCTGTCTGTCTGTCTGTCTGTCTGTCTGTCCGTCCGTCTGTCTGTGCAATATTGTAGTGGAGAACATATTAATAACAAGTAGCAGTAAATGCAGCCTAAGGCCCCATGCACACGACCGTAAAATCGCCGCTAATCACGGGCCCATTCATTTCTATGGCCGGCGGACACCTTCCCGTATACTTACGGGAAAGTGTCCGCTCCGTAGTAACTTTCCCCAAAAAATAGGACATATCTTATTTTTTTATTTTACAGAACGTTCTCCCATACTTTATAATGGGCGCACGTTATAATTATGGGTACGGTCGTGTAAATGGAGCCTAAGGCCCGGTTCACACAGAGTTCTTTGACACTGATGTTTACATGGAAATCGTGTTGGAATCAGCGGCAAAAAACGTCCGAAACTGCCTCTCATTGATTTGAATGGGAGGCGGAGCCGTTTTTTTTCCACGGCCGCTTGCGGTAAATAAAGCAGCATGCTCTTTCTTGCCGCGGTTCCACCTCTGACCTCCCATTGAAATTAATGGGAGGCAAAGAAAGCGTTTTTTGCCCGTGGAACTCAATGGCCGGGGTCGAAAAACGCTGCGAAAATTGCGGAAATAATTTGCAGGCAAGTCAAAATCTGATTTTTCTGCCTGCAAATAACAGGGCCTAACACTAGTACTATAATATGTGTGTCTCCCTTATAAACTGAACAATTTCAAAATCATAGTTATATTTTCATATTCTTCTATAGTTAAAATGAAACTCTGGGCAAATTTCCATAACTAGTAAAATGGACCTACTAGAATCATGTAACCAGGGCTGCAAATTCTCTCATTCTAATTCATTAAAAGCTAATTTTTAACGTGCATTGTACAGTATAGGTCCTTAACGCCACAGGAAACAACAACACGGCTGCATATTACTGTACTGTACAGAAGTAGCCAAAACACCACCTCCTTCTCTCACATCGCTCAGTGCTCCACAGCTATGTGCTGAACCTTCAGGGGCCGAAGGGACATGTTCCTCTAGGAATGTGCGGGACTCCAGCTTCTGGTACTTTAAGAGATGTCCGTCTCTGGCTGCCATCCTGAAGTGTCCTACTCTAAGTCACTTCTATTGTGCTCTCCCTCATTTGCCCGCCCTCCTAAAAGTGGCTGCCTGCTCGGTTCAGCCGTGTTCCTGACTCACGTCACCCCGTCACTGAAGTGGATAATAGTCTCCCTCCTTGACCTGGACCTCCTGAATGAGTGGCGAACGAGTGCTAATAGTGCTAAAAACGGTGTACATTTCATGATCTAAGGGCCTGTTCACATCAGCGTTAGGTTTCATTGATGGGCTCTGACATACTTTTTCCATCATGGGAACCCATCAACGTAAAGTCGACTGCGCTATTTATTCCATAAAAAAACGGAAACCTTATGGAACGGAGACAAACGGAAACCATTATCAACGGAAGCATTACCATTGAAATCTATGGTTTCCGTTAGCCTTTCCGTTGATGGGTTCCTCCGATGGAAAGGTCTGACGGAACCCTAACGCTGATGTGAAAACACCAAAAAACAACTTTCAGTTTTCAGTTGATTGTTATGGTTGAAACTATGACATATATTTACAATTTGCCTATTGGCAGCTAAAAACCCTTAAATCCTCCCTACAGATACAACATAATTTTTTTTTGGGTAAAATAAATAAAATCCCTAAATAGAACTCAATGTTTAAAATTCCAAGTGTCTCTCCTCTGGACTTAATACCAAAATATGCTTATATAGATGTGTGTTTTACACATCTAGTTGATGCTTGATACAACTGTATCCCACTATAATTGACAGAATTGCTGCAGTACGTGTTGTCATTGATAACTATCGCTCACAGGAAAAAACAACTCTCTTGTTATAAACCTCAAGTCACAAATAGCCCCCCTGTGGCGACATTTTCTTATCAAACAGCTGGTTCACTCTTCAGTAAAAGAAATTAATATTGTATACACAAGAGGCCAGATACAGGTTCAGTTTTTGATCTAAAGTTTATTGTATGCTGTATATTGAGCATTTTATACATTTGAAGATGCATAGGGGATACATTTTTGTAACCAAAAACTGGACACCAAGGCGTATTACTAGTATAAGTGTAAAATACGTCTTTGATAAATGATTCAGCAATATCAGCAAGTCTTTTAATAATCCTCAGAATTAGTCATAACAATTATATGATAGACTCTTATATGATAGACTGCTATAGCAATAATTTACCCCAAACAGCTATAAAATCACACTCTCCACACATAAAAGCTAGAGATACTTTAGCTAGAGACAGAGTGTATTTACATAAAAGATCGATATTGATGGTTAAATATTCTCTAACCTTCAAAATAACTACTGTATGTTTCGGACTATAAGATGCAGTTTTTAGCAAGAATAAATATGAAGAAGTAAAATATGACATTTTTCTTATAGTCAGGTGCGTCTTATAGTCCAAAAAATACGGTATGTATGTAAGCAAGCGCATTACATTGAAATACCGTCCTAGTGTACGAGTATGTGTATTGGAAAGAAACGCCGTCCTAGTTATAACTAAGCATACGAGCATGCGCATTATAATAAAAAATGATAAACCCCTTAAACACTTGGACAAAAGCAACGGATACTTAGGTGCAGATATCTTGCAGTCTGTGCAATCGCAATAGATTATTTTAGACACTTTGTTGCCTGCAAGTCATTCTGAACACAGAACGTTTGCGCACAAGTAGTAATTGGATCGAAACGCTTCAGACAACTTAAAGTGAGCGCAAAACGGAATCTTCGAAGGTAGGGTGAGGGAAAGTCTAGCTACAGCTCTGTAGTATTATTATTAGTATTATTATTATTATTATTAGTATTATGTAATCATAAAAAATAATGATAATAATACAATAATAATAGAAATAATAAAACTATATTCACACTACAGAATTTGTCCTGCCTTTTTTTAATGAATTTTTAGGTCAGTTTTAAAAATTTCCTGCAAATTAATCAGCTGACATCCATTGCTGTTCATTTTTTTATAATTTCATATCACATTGAAGTTATTAGGACAAGAGGTGCCATACACATAAAATAACTGTTGAATACACTTGTTTGGCCGACAGTTCTTTCTCTGGACTTCCCCATAAACATGCACGCTTGGCTTGCTCGGCGCGACTCTGGCATTTCTGGCAGCGGGATATCTCCCTTGGAAACAGGGGTCTGGCATGCTAAAATCCAACATGCTAATCCTTTATACCCCTGACACCTGCCGTCAAGGGAATGTCGGTTGGTAAACGTGAAAATTAGTTTGTCAGCTAATCCCAATGAAATTGGCGGGTTTAGCTGAGTTTCTTGTAATGTGTATAGGAAAATTAAAGGGGTTTTCTGCGACTGGACAACTGATGACGTATCCACAGGATAGGTCATCAGTATATGATCGGTGTGAGTACAACATCCGGACACTGCACCGATCAGCAGCTCTGGCTACCTCCGGCACCGGATGTTTTGAAGGGTAAGCAGTAGTTGGAGCTGGAACCAGATAGCTCCAACAACTGCATAGCGGCCGTTCCGCAGAACTGCAGCTCTGCTCTATTCACTTTAATAGAAGCAGAGCTGCAGTACTGCAGCTCGGCCGCTATTTCGTGACCGGAGCCATCTGCTTCCGGCATGGATGTCCAGTGCACGGAGGCAGACGGAGCAGCTGATCGTTGCGGGGTCTGGTTGTCGGACCTGCATCGATCATATACTGATGACCTATCCTGTTGATAGGACACCAGCTGTCCGGTCGTGGAAAACCCATTTAACCCTGTCTGGACCAAGCTTAGAGAAAATGTGAAGAAATTATGATTTTTCTAATTTTAAATGTATCTGCTTGGAAAACACACAAAATAGTTACGAATTAACATTTCTCATACATCTACTTTATGTTTGCATCATTTTTTGAACATCCTTTTATTTTTCTAGGACATTACAAGGCTTTGAACTTTAGCAGCAATTTCTCACATTTTTAAGAAAATTTCAAAAGGCTATTTTTTCAGGGATGAGTTCAGTTCTGAAGTGGGTTTGAGGGGCCCATATATTAGAAACCCTCATAAAACACCCCATTTTTAAAACTGCACCCCCTCAAAGTATTCAATCAGCATTCAGAAAGTTTTTTAACCTTATAGGCGTTTCACAGGAATTGAAGCAAAGTAGAAGTGAAATTGACAAATGTAATTTTTTTTGCCGAAATTCATTTGTAATAAATTTCTTTCTGTTAGCTTTTTCCTGAGAAATGCATCTCAATATTTATTGCCCAGATTCTGCAGTTTTTAGAAATATCTCACATGTGGCCCTAGTGTGGTAATGGACTGAAACATCGGCCTCAGAATCAAAGGAGCACCTAGTGGATTTTGTGGCCTTTTTATTAGAATATATTTTAGGCACCATGTCAAGTTTGAAGAGGTCTTGTGGTGCCAAAACAGTGGAAGCCCCCAAAAAGTGACCCCGTTTTTGAAACTACACCCCTCATGGAATTTATCTAGGGGTATAGTTAGCATTTTCACCCCACAGGTTTTTTTCTAAATTTATTTGAATTAGTCTGTGAAAATGAAAATCTCCTTTTTTTCCTGGAAAAACGTAGAATTTTTGCAAGGAATAAAGGAGAAGAAGCAAACTAACATTTGTAAAGCAATTTCTCCCGATTACGGAAATACCCCATATGTGGTAATAAACTGCTGTTTGGACCCACAGCAGGGCTCAGAAGGGAAGGCGCGCCATTTGGATTTTGGAGCGCAGATTTTACTGGAATGGTTTTCGGTGCTATGTCGCGTTTGCAACACACTGGAGGGACCTAAATTGTGGAAACCCCACAAAAGTGACCCCATTTTGGAAACTACACCCCTCAAGGAATTTTCTAGTGGTATATTTAGCAGTTTTACCCCACTGTTTTTTTGCTGAATTTATTCTAATTAGTCTGTGGAGATAAAAAAAATCTCCTTTTTCTCTGAAAAAAACAAAGAATTTTGTAATTTTTAGAAGGAATAAAAGAGAAAAGGCACCTCAACGTTTGTAAAGCAATTTCTCCCGATTACGGAAATACCCCATATGTGGTAATAAACTGCTGTTTGGACCCACAGCAGGGCTCAGAAGGGAAGGAGCGCCATTTTGATTTTGGAGCGCAGATTTTACTGGAATGGTTTTCGGTGCCATGTCGCGTTTGCAACGCACTGGAGGGACCTAAATAGTGGAAACCCCCCAAAAGTGACCCCATTTTGGAAACTACACCCCTCAAGGAATTTTCTAGTGTCATATTTAGCAGTTTTACCCCACAGGTTTTTTGCGGAATTTATTGTAATTAGTCTGTGCAGATAAAAAAACAAAGAATTTTCAAATTTTTAGATGGAATAAAAGAGAAAAGGCACCTCAACATTTGTAAAGCAATTTCTCCTGATTTCGGCAATACACCATGTGTGGTAATAAACTGCTGTTTTGACCCTCGGCTGTGCTCAGAAGGGAAGCAGTGCCATTTTGATTTTGCAGCTCAGATTTTGCTGAATTGGTTTATGGGGGCCATGTCGCATTTGCAGAGCCTCTGAAGTACCAGTACAGTAAAAAATTCCCCAGGTGCAATTTTGGTGACTATATCCCTCAAAGAATTAAATTAGAGTTATTTTATAGATTTTATTAGAATTGGGCCGTGAAAATGAAAAACATTTTTTTCCCAATAACATGTAGCTTTAGCTCATAATTTAATCAAATAGTTTTTTTTTCTTTTTTGGACAGTGCAAGAGCTGGAGGGAGGAGAGCTTATGCGCACGCACGCTTTCACTCACTCTTCAAGCTCTCGGCAGACAAGTACAAGACTGTGATCTTTCGCAAGAGTTTTGTCCTTGTTTGCCGAGAGCTGTAGAGTGAGAGCTCTTGCTGTGACACTGTCCATAGCTGATTGAGCAGAGCTGAGAAGAAACAAAGCAGCACAGCACTCACTTGAGCGCTACTACTGCTTCGTTTTAATGATCTGTAGGGGTCTCAGTGCTCAGACCCCCACCGATCAAAACTTCTGACATGTCTCTATGACACGCCAAAAGTTTTTTGAACATATAGGTAGACTTTAAAGTACGGTAATATGCACAATTGAGATGGAAATGTTTACCAGTTTGCATATCTAGCTTTATACTCTGAATAGGTATAATTCCCCAATTTCATTTCTTATGACTATATTGTAATGTGCTATTGTCTGAATAAATTCCAATGTTTCCACCTCCCAGGAGACCTCACAGTAAAGGACCCATCACTGCTTGACTTCGAAGCCAGAAATAGAATGAATGTAACCATCGCTGCTGAAAACAGTCTGTCTGTGACATACTGCAGGGTGTCTGTGGTAATCCAAGATCAGAATGATAACCCACCAGTGTTTGACCGGGATCATCACATTACATGGGTCCTGGAAGGTCAGGCCTACAACATGGCTGTTATCCAGGTACGGTAACTCTACTGTATAACACAGATGTGGATTACAACATGTTATGGGGATTTAAATAAATGATGATCGTATCCCATTTATATAACCATTTATAGATTCAGAATCTTTTATTCATACACTACATTTTTTTTCCAAAGTCCGTTATAATTTCACAATTTACTGATTTACAGCATTCAAATTGTAGGAACTGGTATAGGATTATAAATATTGTGGGCTTGAAACCGCACCAGAGATTTATTACCATTTTATTGCCTGCAGATATTTTCTCTCAGAATCTGTGCTCTGGACCCAACTACTAATAGTATATCTTTCAACTATTTTCCTACTGTGTTTGGAAATGAATTATTACAGTATACTAAAAGGAACTTGTTTTATGCTTTCTGGCAGCTCTATGTATCATTGATTTTTACTGCAAGGGTTTGTTGTTTGAGTGTTTATTAATGCAGCATACATGACCATGAATGTGTCTGTTCATATACATCATATGTATACATGAAGCTCTGGTTTGGAGCCACAACAGACAAACGCATAAATAGCAGTTACAGTACAATTATCCAGCAGTTCTGATACAAAAAATGTGGCCAGAATATCATAACTTCGGAACCGTCAGAGGATAGATTATAGAAATTTTAAATGTATACTGACTTTCTGTCATCTGGTTCATCGTGACAGATCTCTTCATATTAGCTGCATCTATAACATGCATAATAGGGTTCAACAGCCCTAATATAAAAAGGTGACAGCTTCTTCAAACGGAATGTCCATATGGAGACATGTCAGAATCTTGGATATTCCCCATTCTGAGCTCTGCTATCGGCCATCTAATGACTTCATGCATGCATGTGGGATCTCCATTGATGTCAAATAGTAGTCTCACAGCATTGCTCAGAGAATAAAACCTTAAGATATCAGCAATTTACTTGTGAAGAGAGCACTTCCATTTGTAGCCTGGCTAATTCTCTACTCATACCCACCCCAATGGGCAAACTTTAAATATTTTTTTTTAGCGGAAAAAATATTAAGCAAGGAATATCCCGACATTACACTGTGAAATATTATCTCACACCCGTCTGTGCGATATAAAACCTAATATGGTGATTTCTTTTACAGGTTTTTGCTACTGATGCTGACAGTGGACTAAATGGACAGGTAGATTACACTATTGTGGATGGCAATGAAAATAAAGCATTTGTAATTGACTCAAGACGCGGCATTCTTTCCACAAATGCTATCCTGGATCGGGAGATAAAATCCTCTTACAGGTTTGTTACTTCTTGGATGAGTGTCCAGTTATTATATGTAATTCAATAGAAATAATTGGTGACAATTTCTTTAAAGAATATGTAAAACAGGCGCCTGTTAGGTCCTCAACCCCTTGATGGCGTTCTGACGGGATGTGACAGTGATGGTCCTGATTTAATACTGCAGCCGAACCAGCATGGGATATGGGACAGCTTGCTTATAGTTATTGTTTGTCCTGTCCAAGATATAATGGGGCATAGAAGCAGTGCTGCAATGTCATTGCATATTATCTGTTTGCTGACGATGCTTTGGCTATAGCAGGATTGTTACTTTGTGATGATGACAATGACATTGTTTCTTATGTCAGCGTGTAGCTCTCAATGTCAGTTAAACATGTCATAACATTTAGATCTGTGGGGGTTTAGCATCCCTGGTCTCTAGTTTCAGTGAAGCTGCACATATATTGTTCCAATCTATTCTAATAAATTATTGATAGAAACCGAACAGCTCTTTGACATGCAGGTTTATGATGCTACTATTCATTTCAGGCATCTACTGTCCATATGACATAGAAATATTTAAGTTATTTATTTAAAATAAATCATATTCTGATTTACTTTCCTCATTTTAGTCACCCTAAATAAATATTCTCTTTTATACAGGGTGGGCCATTTATATGGATACACCTAAATAAAATGGGAATGGTTGGTGATATTAACTTCCTGTTTGTGGCACATTAGTATATGGGAGGGGGGAAACTTTTCAAGCTGGGTGTTGACCATGGCGGCCATTTTGAAGATGGCCATTTTGTATCCAACTTTAGTTTTTTCAATGGGAAGAGGGTCATGTGACACATCAAACTTATCGAGAATTTCACAAGAAAAACAATGGTGTGCTTGGTTTTAACGTTACTTTATTCTTTCATGAGTTATTTACAAGTTTCTGACCACTTATAAAATGTGTTCAAAGTGCTGCCCATTGTGTTGGATTGTCAATGCAACCCTCTTCTCCCACTCTTCACACACAGATAGCAACACCGCAGAAGAAATGCCTCCCGATCTGACCCCCTTAGACTTTTATCTTTGGGGTCATCTGAAGGCAATTGTCTATGCTGTGAAGATACAAGATGTGCAGTAACTGAAACTACGGATACTGGAAGCCTGTGCTAGCATTTCTTCTGCGGTTTTGCTATCAGTGTGTGAAGAGTGGGAGAAGAGGGTTGCATTGACAATCCAACACAATGGGCAGCACTTTGAACACATTTTATAAGTGGTCAGAAACTTGTAAATAACTCATGAGAAAATAAAGTAATGTTAAAACCAAGCACACCATTGTTTTTCTTGTGAAATTCTCGATAAGTTTGATGTGTCACATGACCCTCTTCCCATTGAAAAAACTAAAGTTGGATACAAAATGGCCGACTTCAAAATGGCCGCCATGATCAACACCCAGCTTGAAAAGTTTCCCCCCTCCCATATACTAATGTGCCACAAACAGGAAGTTAATATCACCAACCATTCCCATTTTATTTAGGTATATTCATATAAATGGCCCACCCTGTAGATTTGTAGTATTACTGGGTCTGTATAGTCCTACCTACTGATAGGGAATTTGGATTGTGAGCCCCAATGGGGAAAGTAAGTGTGGATCTCTGTACAGCGCTGCGGAATATGTTGGTGCTATATAAGCCCCAGAAATAATAATAATAATAATAATATTAATGTAATGATGATGCTATCATTACAGTTTAAAAATCTGTTTGTCTCATTGTCTCAGCTAGAGTTTGCTACAATTGTGCCCAGTCTAGGCAAGCTTGCTATAATATATTGGTGTAGGTAAAATGCGTTAGTATGGAGACGAGGCTATGCAGCTCACAGCAGATTTCCTACTCTAGATACAATTGTAGCAAACTCACTGAGAGCAGGACTAGGTCTATAAGGCTATGTTCACACGGAGTATTTTGCCGAGTTTTTTGACGCGGAAACCGCGTTGCAAAACTTGGCAAAAACGGCCCGAAAACGCCTCCCATTGACTTTTTCCCGCGAGCAGTAAAACTGCCTCGCGGGAAAAAGAAGCGACATGCCCTATCTTCGGACGTATATGCCTCTGACCTCCCATTGACTTCAATGGGAGGCAGAGAAAGCGTATTTCACTGTGTTTTATGCCCGCGGTGCTCAATGGCCGCAGGCGAAAAACCGCGCGAAAATCTCTGCGAAAATCGGCGTGCAGGGAGAGGAAAATCTGCCTCAAAGTTCCAAACGGAATTTTGAGGCAGATATTCCTCCTCCAAAATACTCCGTGTGAACATAGCCTAAAGGTTTTTAGCCTCTGGGTGAAAACAAGAATGTTTTGGTTTTTTTTTTCACTGTCAACAGTGATCTTGAAAATGGTAAAGAATTGAAACTCAAATTATATTTGAAAGTTGCAAGACTTTTTATCATTCAGTGATTAGTAATTTATATACAGATGTAGCCATTTTTAACTTGACACATAAAGCGTTAAACACACCGTGGCAAGAAACTTTAACTTGACTATTTCGAAGACTATTCAGTGGCTTTTGTTGTGTTTAGTGATAACTTGCTGCAGCATGATAACTTATCAGAGTCAAGTGGTTTTCCAGCCTGTAAAAATTAATAGTATAGGCCATCAATAGCTGGTGGGTCGGGGTCCGTCTCCTGGGATCCCCGCCGATCAGCTGTTGTGAAGGGGGTGCAGCGCTCGTACGAGCGCTGCTTCCCCTTCATTTCTACTTGCTCACAGTGAATTATCGACACAGATGTAGCGGCGATTCCCAGGTATTGCAGCCTTTTCTCCCATTGAAGTGAATGCGTGCCGACAATTCACAGTGAGCAAGAAGAAATGAAGGAGAAGCGTACGAGCGCTGCACCCCCTTCACAACAGCTGATCGACGGGGATCCTGGGAATTGGACTCCGACCCACCAGCTATTGATGGCCTATCCTGAGGATAGGCCATCAATTTTTAATGACTGGAAAACCCCTTTAAAGTGTGCTACATCTGTAAAAGTCCTTCTACACACAGTTATGAAGATGGTATGCCAGTCAGTAGTGTTTTTGTAATGTGTGTTGGATTCTCTAAAATGATGTGGGATATACAGTACAGTGCAGGAGGTGAAGATACTGAATTATGTCAGGTTGTACCTGTGACTAGGAGGCCACATTTACTTTCCTGACACAAACTAAAATTGTTGTTTGTTTGTGTTGGAAAAAGTAGTGAGTCGTTCTATAATATGATGCTTGCATTGAATGAGATTTTTTTAATGTGACATAATGGCATTCACCCCTGATTCACTCCTGCAATCTAATATCGCAAAAATAAAAAACGGCATATGAATTTGTGCTCTCAGCCTGTTCCCGCTGCATTTATAGCCAGACAAATGTGGATAGACAGTCACCCTGTTGCGAGGAGCTGAACCCCTTTAGTTCCAAGACTCCACTTCTAACATTCTTTTCACATGTTTGGAGACGAAACAAAGTTTGACAAAGTGTTTCAAAATTAAGCTGGAGTGCAGTTTAGATTAAATTGTATAAAAACAACCAGGAAAGCTAACAAATTCTAAAATAATACCCGTATTCCAGCAAGGGAAAACACAGACAGCCATCGTACAGGGAAATGAACACTTTACAAGATGTGGAACAGTCAGTCAATTAGTCGCACTTTTACGTATTTATCTAACATTTGTTATGCTTTGAAATATGTTTTAAATCCAGAGGTGGTATTTTAGAAATAACAAGTCATTAATTACTGCGCTGAGAAAACACTTTAGCGTGATTTTGATTCTTCTCGCTGGCTGCTCTCCACATTCACACCACCATAGAACAATAAATCATATCCACAGTCTAACAACAAAAGCATGTTACAGTCTGAAAGAATGACTTACTGTCCCTACTCTTGCTGTTAGGATTAAATGATTTTATGCCTGCGGTTTTCAGGGTTTTTCATTTTTTATTTTTGCTCTTGAATCTAGTCCATAAACCATCAATAACATTTAGACTTAAAGGGGTTCTTCATAAATATATAAGTATGTCTGAACTAACAGAGCAATAGACCAACTCTAATTTTATAATATACTGTCCATTAAAATGTGTTCCCTAAGCACTGATCTTGTAAGCCATTACTGTAGGCTGAGGGAACGTCCATGGACATGAAATATATATCCCAAAAGGCAATCCTTAACCGCTGCAAGTCAAGATTGCTTGGGTATCAAACAGGTATAAACGAAAAATTACAAAGTTAGAGTATTGAGTCTTGGGCTCTCGGTCATCAATCATTGGTGAGGGGGAAGAGGGGGGAGGTGGGGTAGTGCTCATGAATATAGCGGATCAAGAACTATGAGTCGTCAATATTCATTCTTCTTGGCTATTATCTAAATGGCACAATATTTGGTATAGTTGCATGTCGTATCTATTATTATTATTATTATTATTATATTATTATTATATTGGCCGCTATGGACAATCCTTTTTGTTAGAAGTGTCTTTTGACGCTAAGCAGATCTGAAGTCATCTCAATGCTGAAGGCTCCAGTGATCAGCTGTAATCTGTGTGGGAATCTGGCAGCAAGTATTCAATTTCTCTGCAGCGCCACCACAGGGGAAATGAAACAGTTAAGCTCAATATTCCAATGTCCTTGAAGCTAAGGTTTGGGAGATTTTCGATATTCTGTCCTACAAAATAGCATCTTTATAGGGTCAAAACACATTTTGGGGCGCATTGCCACATGCCAGTACATGCACATTTAGAAAGCATCAGGTCACCTTATTTCCTTGTGTCAGTTTAGGGGTGAGGTCTAATTTACCCCAAAGTGGTCCAAAAATGTAATGCACATGCAACATTTTCGGCACCAAAATTGTTTTTGCCAGGTCAGATAAGGCATACATTGTGGATGGGTATTTCTAAAAGAGCAATATTTCACAGATATATTATATGACTTATCATTTTGCCATATTTGTGCAACATTTCAGGTTTCAGTGAGCATGCTTCACATTTTAGAACTTGCAACAAATTTGAATACATCCATGTCCCGATTTTAGATAATTCGAATAATTTTAGACAGAAAACTATCGGCAGAATAATTTTTTTATACATGTGTCCCTGAATTTTCAGATTTCAAACTGACAGCATTTTGCAACAGTACACTTGACAGTCTGTCATAATGTAAGGCTATTTTTGGATGTAATAATCTACTTGCTTTAGTTTTTAAAATTTAGATTTCCTCCAATCAAACACAGATCTATCTATTTATAGCATGGACAATAGGGAGAAAACAAGAACTGGTGTTAATAATTGTTGGCAAAAGCTATCTCAATCTGATGCCCACTGGTGGGGGAATTGAACACTAGCTAGAGACTGACCTCCTGTCTCAAACTGTGTAAAGTTGTCAGGTATTGATATTGCTTCCCAGAAAAATTAGACCCCTTGGCAAAAGGATGTACATTTGGTAATATTTAGCCAAATAATGTGACTGGCAAAATGAACTGTTTTTTGTTAACATATTTCAGATTTTTTCAATAAAATATAATAAAATAACAGAAATGATTGAATGTGTTCCATATCAACACGATTGCAATGTATAAAATTATTTCTTAGAGAATATGGTATGTCAAAAATGATGACACATGAAGCCTGCACTGTGTACAAAAACAAATCACAAAAAATTCTTCAAATATATAAATGCAAAAAAGCCAAGGTCTGAACATGTAGGACCCCTAAATAGTGGTAATGGGGAGTTGGTCACAGGGGATCAAGAGGAGGCAGAGTTACTAAATGGGTTCTTCAGCTCTGTATATACAACAGAAGAAAGAGCAGCTGATGTAGCCGGTGCCAGTGCTGTTAATTCATCAATTCATATACTGAATTGGATGAATGTAGATATGGTCCAAGCTAAGTTAAATAAAATAAATGTGCACAAGGCCCCGGGACCAGATGGGTTACATCCAAGAGTTCTTAAAGAACTAAGTTTAGTTATTTCTGTCCCCCTCTTCAAAATATTTAGAGATTCTCTAGTGACTGGTATAGTGCCAAGGGACTGGTGCGGGGCAAATGTGGTACCCATTTTCATAAAGGGCTCTAGGTCTTCCCAGGGTAATTATAGACCAGTAAGCTTAACATCCATAGTGGGAAATATGTTTGAGGGGCTATTGAGGGACTATATACAGGATTATGTGACAACATTTTTTATTATAAGTGACAGCCAGCACGGTTTTACTAAGGACAGAAGTTGTCTAACCAACCTGATTTGTTTTTATGAAGAGGTGAGTAGAAGCCTAGACAGAGGGGCCGCTGTGGATATAGTGTTTTTGGACTTTGCAAAGGCATTTGACACTGTCCCTCATAGACGTCTAATGGGTAAATTAAGGACTATAGGTTTAGATAGTATAGTTTGTAATGGAATTGAGAATTGGCTCAAGGACCATATCCAGAAAGTTGTGGTCAATCAATCCTACTCTGAATGGTCCCCGGTTATAAGTGGTGTACCACAGGGTTCAGTGCTGGGACCACTATTATTCAACTTATTTATAAATGATGGGAATAATAGCACTGTTTCTATTTTTGCAGATGACACCAAACTATGTAGTATAGTTCAGACTATGGAAAATGTTCATAAATTACAAGCCAATTTGGACACACGGAGAGTTTGGGCATCCACTTGGCAAATGAGATTTAATGTAGATAAATGTAAAGTTATGCACCTGGGTACGAACAATCTGCATGCATCATATGTCCTAGGGGGAGCTACAGTGGGGGAGTCACTTGTTGAGAAGGATCTGCGTGTACTTGTAAATCATAAACTAAATAACAGCATAAAATGTCAATCAGCTGCTTCAAAGGCCAGCAAGATATTGTCGTGTATTAAAAGAGGCATGGACTCGCGGGACAGGGATATAATATTACCACTTTACAAAGCATTAGTGAGGCCTCATCCAGAATATGTAGTGCAGTTCTGGGCTCCATTTCATAGAAAGGATGCCATGGAGTTGGGAGCCTTTTTTACTGTGAGAACTGTGAATCTATGGAATAGACTACCACAGGAGCTGGTCACAGCACGGACAGTAGATGGCTTTAAAAAAGGCTTAGATCATTTCCTAGAACAAAAAAATACCAGCTCCTATGTGTAGAAATTTTGTTTCATTCCTTCCCTTTTTCTCATCTCTTAGTTGAACTTGATGGACATGTGTCTTTTTTTCAACCGTACTAACTATGTAACTATGTATTTTGCTTCCCAGAAAAATCAGACCCCTTGGCAAAAGGATATACATTTGGTGATAGAGCTCTCAAATATTTAGCCAAATAATGTGGTTGGCAAAATGAACTGTTTTTTTGTTAACATATTTCAGATTTTTTTCAATAAAATATAATAAAAGAACAGAAATGATTCAATGTGTTCCATATCAACATGATTGCTATGTATAAAAGGATTTAATAGAGAATGTGTTATGTCAACAATGATGACACATGTAGCCTGCACTGTGTACATTTTTGGTCAAGGGCTTAACCCAGTAAGGACTAAGGTATTTAAAGTTTTTTCATGACTGCATTTTTATTTTTCTGCTGACGTAGCGATATGAGAAATTTTTTTGTGTGGAACAAGTGGTATTTTTTATCATCATCATTTTGGGGTACATATATTTTATTAAAAATTTTTTGGGCAGGGGAATGGATAAAAAAAAACATGTTAACTTTATTTTGTGTATCGGTATGATTATGGGGATACTAAATTCATATATTCACAATTTTTTTTATGTTTTACTACTTTTGCATACAAAAAACCTTCTTTTTTACATTATTTTTTTTTGTCGCCATATTTGAGAGCCATATTTTTTTTTTACCATTGACAGAGCTTTATGAGGGCTTTTTCTTTTTTTTTGCAGGAGAACTTGAAGTTTTCATTGGTATCATTTGGAGAAAATTGCAATTAAATTTGTTTATTTTTTAGGGTGTTCATCTTTTAGGATAAATACGTTTATGTTACCGTTAGTTTTATAGTATGGATTATTGTGGTTGTGGAGATACCAATATGTGTCCTTTTTAATATCTTTATTTTTCCATAATAAAGCATTTTTGTAAAAGGAAAAATAGATTTTTTTTTTCTGAACATTTTATGAAACTTGTTTTTACATTTCTTTTATATCCTCTATGTGACTTGACCATGCGACCATTTGATCACTTACATAATACACTGCAATACTTCTGTATTGCAGAGTATTATGCCTGTTGGTGTTAAACTGACAGGCAGCCTATAAGGCCCTGCATTAAGGCATACAAACATGGGGGACTTCGTTAGGCCCTCAAATGCCATGGCAACCCATCAGCATCCCATGACCGTGTATCTCGGGCACCGATAGGGTGAGAGATGGAACCCCTGATCTAGCCACTTAGATACCCTGATCTTTATTTTTATCTCTAATCCCAGACGTTGCAGCAGAGAGTCAGCTGTAATGCATAGCTGGCATGCCCTGCAGATGGTGCAGGCACAGATCCTGTGTCCGTACCATCTCCATGTCATACATTTACAGTGCTTTGTGCTACCTACATAGAGATAGCACCGTTAATGTACTGCACATATCAGTTCTGAGAAAAAATAGAAACATTGCAGTATATAAAATTATAAAAAATATATATGTCAGTAAAAAGTGGCTTTCTCTCAGTATTACAGGACACAGTTCTAGTTCTACTTTTTATTTCAGCAGAATGAAGTTACAATCTCGTGAAATTCTGATTGCACTGTGAGATGTTCTCCTTCTCAGGGAGATACCAACTGTATCTCCCTGGGGGGAGCTGAATCTTAATGGCATCTGCACAGGATAGTGGAGCCTACATACACACAGATGCAGCAGCCACACACTGAAGAGAAAGTGGGAGAGAAGCTGTAAGTGACAGGAGTTACCTTCTTTGTATTTCTTCTGCTCTGGTGTTTCTAGTGAGAGACTCTTCAGATTACCCAGCAGCTTCCTCCTTTTCCTGTAACTGCTCCATAATACACAGGAGATTTATCTTACATTCCTGCTAATATAACAACATCCAGGATTCAGTAAGATAACAGCTCAGATCTCCCCTGTACACATGCTCCACACTAACAGTCTCCCTATCACAGTGGACTCTCCCAGCTTAAAAGCATGAAATCTCACAGAGCAGAGACTATCATTACTGGCTGCTGCATGTGTAGAGTCCACTCATCTCTTATAGGACAAAACATTTTATCGCTAAATTAGAGAGAACGTTTTTTTTTTACGTTTCCTAATTATATATATTTGACAAGTTTTATATTTTGGTCTCCTATTACTTTATAAGGTTTGCCAAATAATAAAAGGTCACCTTCATCTACCACGTTAGCAGGCATAGCATTTGCTATGGGGCCCAGATGCTCGGTGGCCCACCTTCACTCTCACATGGTCAAGAGATACTAATCGACATCCCTAGGTCACTCAGAATGGCAGGTTATATGAACCGCTGTTGAGGGACCTGTTAAAGGAGCCTCAAATTTTAAGGTCACTTAGTGAATACTGAGTTACCGCTGGTGGAAAAGGGGAGATAGTGGAGAAGGAGTAGATAATAAAATGCAGAGTGCCAAGATGGACCAAGAGAACAGATGGAAAACTATAGGTGCTGATGATAGTGATGGTGGAGTAAAGGGGGTTTTACACAGGATGATTATTGAGCAGACGAGCGTTAATATAACGCTTGTTGCCTATAATTGCCCTGTATAAACAGGGTAACACTCAGCAGATGAATGAGCAAACATTTGATCATCTGCTGGTCGTATCGTTTTAAAAAAGTTAAATATTATCGCTGTTGGCAGCACATCTCCCAGTGTGTCATTACGATTGTGGCAATACCAAATTTATATAGATTTTTTATGTTTTACTACTTTTACACAGTAAAAACACTTTTTTTTCAAAATTATTTGTTTTTGTGTCGCCATGTTTCAAGAGCCATAATTGTTTTATTTTTACGCCGATGCAGCTGTATGAGGGCTTGTTTTCTGCGGGACGACTTCTAGTTTTTATTGGTACCACTTTGGAGTATATGCGTCTTTTTGATCACTTTATATTAAATTTTTTTGAAGGCAGGATGAACAGAAAACAGCAATTCTGGCATTGTTTTCTTATTTTATTTTTTACGGCATTCACTGTGCGGGTTAAATAACAGAATCGCTTTATAGGTGGGGTTGTTACGGACGCGGCAATACCAAATATGTGTAATGTTTTAAAATAAATAATTGTTTTTTCATATTGAAGTATTATATAAGGGAAAAAGTGGGTTTTTCATTTTTTTTATTTGGGATTTTTATTTATTTATTATTAACTTTATTAAACTTTCTGATAACTTTATTTTTAGTCCCACTAGGGGACTTCACTATGCGACTTTTGATCGCTTTTATAATACACTGCAATACTTCTGTGTAAAACTGACAGGTACCTGCTAGGTCATGCATCAGGCATGACTTAGCAGGCATCCACCACAGGCAGACCTGGGGGCCTTTGTTAGGCCCCCGGCTACCATAGAAGCCATTGGCACTCTGCGATTGCAATTGCAGGGTGCCGATGGGGTGAGAGAGGGAGCACTCTCCCTCCAAAACCACTTGGATGCGGCGCTCGCTATTGACATCTATGGGGTTAAACGGGTGAGATCGATGTCTAAATCGATCCCACCCGTTAGAGCAGGCGTCCGGCTGTCTTCAGACCGCCCGACACCCGTTTTAGCCGCCACAGGACACCTGTGCCGGGCTTATGTCAGATCGCCGTGAAAAGGCGGCGCTCCGGCATAAGTACCCTTAACGACTGCTGTGAAAGGCGTATTGGCCGTCGTTAAGGGGTTAAGATACACTCGTTTTCATGAGTAAGTTGGGTCTGGAGACATTATATGTTAGTTGCTAATATACTTCTAGGTAATGCTGGGTAAACCCTCCATTGCAATTTTTGAATGCTTACCAGGTTAAAGGGGTTATCCATATTTTAAAAAGTATATACTATTCAATCCAGCACAGTAGTATAAGGCACTTACTAATGTGCAGCCTGTGATGTTTATGAACTGTTTTGCCACTGTCTAAACCAATCTCGCCACCTAGCTGGAACCATAACCTTGCGGGATCACTGACATTTTCTTTTCGGATCAATTGGTCATTCTGGTGTTCTGATCATGTGTAGTCTCTCTGCGCTTTCAACTCCCAAACGTCAGTCATCATGTGATAGGTCATCCTCTAAATGTTATGCCACTCTACCCTATTCAACTCCCCCTGAACGAAACATCACAGGGGGAGTGATCATGAACCCGGACACAAGCTACAGTGGGAGAAACCTTTGGACCGAAGCATGGTTCCGGAAATGAGTCTGAGGAGTAATGGTGTACTTTCAGTAAGACAGGAACTGGAGAATCATGGGATATATAGTTTTGAGTGCTCAGACCAACGCAGTGGGACCGCCCTGTTTCAAGATGCAGCGCCTGTAAACAGTGGCGCCACAAAGGAGCACGGATAACCATGATTTGGGGAAAAACAGACCTAAAAAATGACACAGGAGGCCCATGTGTGTATGGATACATTCTATACTGTCTTTTTAAATTAAGTTGCATAACTCCTTTAAATTACTGTAAATATGTACATAAGTTCATTTCATAATCTATTTGCCATGAAAATTGCTTGTTTTCTGACTTTGCTTCATTGAGACTGGCTCTGACCTTCAGTTCCATTCATGTGGTGTTTTTGGCTTGTGGTTTGTTAGTCTTTTTTGAGTTCCCGGATAGTCAGCAGCCTGATAGTGTGAATCATTCAGTGGCAGTAGCAAGTAGTTATCTTACTGCTGAGTTCACATCTCTATGTTGGGTCTTCTTATGGTTTGTAGAGATTTATCAAGACAGGTGTACCGTGAATCTCTGCACCAGTATGATAGAGCAGTTTACCGAGCGCTGTATATTTCAACACAGCGAACGCCTGAATACTGAACACTTCAGAAAAGTATCACACTTTGATAAAACAGTCACACCAAAGACCCATCGTAAATGAATATTCATTAATATTTTTGAATCTACCCAGTATTTATTGAGAATATTGTTATATTTGGTGTAATTTTTACTGTTTCTATTTACAGGCTGGTCCTCCAAGCTGCTGATAGGGGATCCCCCAGTCTTTCTGCAACAAGTATAGTAACAGTATTAGTTATTGATATTAATGACAATGCCCCTACAATACCTCCCCTGGAAACAGCATTCATTCCTGAAGGTATGTTATCAGTAGAAAATCTACAGTGCTATAAAGACTAACTTTGCAATTTAAAAAAAATAAAATAAAACTATTTCTGACTGCAAAAAGCAGTTATAGTAGTAACAATTATTATAAGGCCCTGTTCACATACTTTTTTGCAGGCAGAAAAGCCAAAAACCGCCCAGAGAAAAAAAAACTGGCTGTAATTAAAAACAATGGAGGGGGGGGGCGATTTCCGCTGTTTTTTGGTGATTCCGACTCAGTTTCTGCATCAAAATCAGCGCCAAAAAACTGAGTGTGAACAGGGAGTAATATTACAATTGTATTAATATTATTGTTGTTGTTAGCAATACAAAGGGAAAGAAATGTATCTTTCTCGCCAAAATACATAGTAAGTTGGACATTGGTCTTAATTTATAAATATACATATATCAAATATAATACGTTCACATTTTATAGGGTTTACAGGATCTTATATAAAACTTATAGCAAAAATAAAAATGGAGGTACGTGGTTATGTAGTTTATGGCCATGAGATGAGGACTCATTACTCTTCTCCTTCATATGTATCGTACAACAGAAGGCCTCCATCTTGTTTATGGTGCTTGTGAAGAGAGGAGCTCAATGAAGGTTCATGAAAGCCATCTAGAATAGGCATGAGATAAACATAATAGGGGAAGTGTTACAAAAAGTTCACTCACCACATATCCACTGCGCTTCCACTGCGCTTCCACTGCGCTTCCACTGCGTTTCCAATGCGTTTGGATGATACAGGTTAGTATAAGTGAATCCAAATACTGCAGGTGCTCGTAGATATTCCCAAACTGGTCCTATGTCGACAGCAGGTAATCGAGGCAATAGTGGTGTATAGTGTAGGTATATCCAGCACTCAGGATAAAAGTTATAAGGTTTATTAGGTCATATTTAAAACAAAAAGGTTAAAACAAAAGATCCCGCATAAGCGTGGTCCCGGGATCTTTTGTTTTAACCTTTTTGTTTTAAATATGACCTAATAAACCTTATAACTTTTATCCTGAGTGCTAGATATATCTACACTATACACCACTATTGCCATGAGATAAACATAGCCTGGGGCTTCTACTCTCCACGGGCCCTCTAACACCTATATAGGATCCCTCTGTGGTATATTTATGCTCTTGCCTCCATGGCACAATATTTTATATATTAAAAAGTAGAACAAATATGAAAGAAAAAGCAAAAAGCATTTTGTTTTGAATGGGTGAGGTTATATTATATAAAGCCCATATGCATGAAATATTGAATTGTATTTTTAAGGGCACACTGCTTTATTATGGTTCCATGCAACCTCCAGTCTGTACATGAAATCAGAGGCATACAAAGCCAGATTCACACGGAAAATGACAAAAAAATGGTGTCATTCTCCGTCAGATGCTGTATCACGGAGTTGTTCTCCAAAAGTGCAGTGCCATACATAACACTCAGCGTGCCTACAGACTACATGTCCGGCCGCACAGGCTACGTGCCACAGCTCTGCCTCATGCATGAAGTCTATGGTTGTGTTCCAGCTATGACAGCTGAACCAGGATATTGCATAAACCACCACTAGTTTTTTTTTTAGGCAGTGCAGCGCAGCGCCTCGTCACTATTTCCCACTATTTTACACTATTGACACCTGACTTTTCACTTAAAAAAATCGACTTTGACTCTAACTGGTGTGTAGTAGCGTAGTATATATAACGTTATTGAACAAAAAAGGTAAGCGACTTAAAGCAGATATCAAGTCTTACAAGCTATCTGTACAGTATGTCTGCAGCATTGAGTAGTGCTTACCTCCTATTTATTTCTTTATTGTTGGCTAGAATTTACATTGGTAGTCTGCGACATACCTCCTGTTTCATCAGTGGCTTAGTCTGCTGCTCTATCTCTCCCATATTCTTCACACTGCAGCTCTGTCTGCTCAGATTGGCTGCTGTGTATAAGCACAAGCTCACCATAAAGTCAGTACATGCAGAACTGATGTCCCTTATAGTAAAGGATGGAATTATTATAAAATACAGGCACCTACATAACGAGTGGGCAATGGAAGATTATTCAGTGACTGCCCCAAATATACCGAGATAAAACAGCCTCAGTAATGGGGACCTAGAAATCCGCATCAAAAATGTATCATCCTTAATTTTTTCATTTTTTGTTTTAAGTGGTCATAGGTAATGTAAGTTGTTTTATTTCACATTTCAGATGCTGCCCCTGGCTATAACGTAGTTTGCATATCAGCCAATGATGTGGACCTAAAACCTAATGTATCTTATAGTTTTACTGAAGATGGAAATCCTGGAATGAAGTTTGCCATTGACAGATTCTCAGGAGTTGTAACCCTCATCGATGTCTTGGATTATGAAGAAACATACCAATATCATTTGAGGATTCAAGCATCTGATTCACTGCATCTAGCTGAAGCAAAACTCATCATTGTGATTCTAGATGTTAATGATAATCCTCCATTATTTACTAAAGATTCCTATAAGGTAAACTAAAGGTTAAATCTTTTGCAGGTCTAAGTGCCACCTCTGGGAAGTTCGGAGCTTCCATGTCAAGTATTTAATACCTGTCAAAATGATACTTCTATATATTGATATTAGTCTACTGCTTTAGTTATAAGTGTATTAGTGTCGAAATCTCAACAGTGCCCCAATCTACACCTGGTAGCCAGAGCCCCAGCCCGTACCACATAGTAAACTGAATCCCAGCCTACAAAAAGCACTCCAGACATTATTAGTTTTTGCTTATATAGTGCAGCATAGGCTGCTAATAACTCCTTAAGGACACGGCCAATTTTGGCCTTGAGGACAGCACAATCTTTTCATATTTCCCTCTTTGCATCCTGGCGCTCATAACTTTTTTATTTTTCTGTGCGACGTAGCTGTATGAGACTTTGTTTCTTGCAGGACAAGTTGTACTTTATGTAAGTACCATTTTTTGGTACAAATACATTATCGTTTAATTATATACATTTATATTTTGGCAAAAATGCAGAAAAATAGCAGTTTCGATGCAGTTTTATTTTATTTTTTTACATCATACACCGATCATCATAAATAAGCATTTTTTTTTGTTTGAGAGAGGGTATAATATACTGGTCCTTCTCAATGAATTAGAATATCATCAAAAAGTTAATTTATTTCAGTTATTCAAATCAAAAAGTGAAAATGATATATTATATGAGGATGACCTATCACACAGTGATCTATTTCCAGCATTTTTTTCTTTTAATGTTGTTGATTATGGTAACAGTTAATGAAAACCCAAAATTTTGTGTCTCAGAAAATTAGAATATTACAAATGTAGCCATCTTTAACTTGATTCTGATAACTTGCTGCTGCGTGATATCACACAACAAAAGCCATTGAAAAGTCATTGAAAAGTCAAGATAATGGATCTAGCCATTGTTTATTTAATGCGTTAAATGTCAAGGCAAAGACGGCTGCATCTGTATATAAGCCCAATTTCAAAAATGATTTTTAATACTGAAATGTAGGCCTACTGAAAAGTACTTACAGTATATGCGCTCAATACTTGGTCGGGGCTCCTTTTGCATGAATTGCTGCATCAATGCGGCGTGGTATGGAGGCGATCAGCCTGTGGCACTGCTGAGGTGTTATGGAAGCCCAGGTTGCTTTGATAGCGGCCTTCAGCTCATCTGCATTGTTGGGTCTGGTGTCTCATCTTCCTCTTGACAATACCCCATAGATTCTCTATGGGGTTTAGGTCAGGTGAGTTTGCTGGCCAATCAAGCACAGTGATACTGGGGTTATTACACCAGGTATTGGTACTATTGGCAGTGTGGGCAGGTGCCAATTCCTGCTTGAAAATTAAATCAGCATCTCCATAAAGCTTGCCAGCAGAGGGAAGCATGAAGTGCTCGAAAATTTCCTGGTAGACGGCTGCGTTGTCTCAGGACGTTTGAATTACCATATCAATAGTAATGCTTCCATTGCAAATGGTTTCGGTTTGTTTCTGTTCCATAAGGTTTCCGTTTTTTTGCGGAAACAATAGCGTAGTCGACCATGCTTTTGTTTTCGCAAAAGAAACGGAAACTTTACAGAACGGAAACAAACGGAAACCAACGGCAATGGAAGTATTGCCATTGTAATGCGAACGGAAGTTATGGTTTCGGTTTGCCTTTCCGTTCATGGGTTCCTCCGACGGAAAGGTCTAACGGAACCCATGAACTGAAGGGTGATGCTGATGTGAACACACCCTTAGCATGATATGTGCCAAAGAAAATTTGCCAGAGGGTCTCTTAAACTTATCCAAAACTTGTCTCCATCATGTCCCTCTTTGCTTTCCTATCATCTTGAAAACTCAATAGAAACATTTTCATAACCTAAGCTAAAATGACAAAAACCAACATTAGTGCAATTATGCAATAGAGTGAATATAGCTTTTCTCTCACACTAAAGACCCTTTCAGCCCCATTATCACTGGAATGATGACCCTATACTCATCAAAGTCCTGTAATGAACAGTGTTATTCCATGATATTCATTTACTGTCTGCTTTGGGAAAGTTAAAGTCATGCCGATCTATGTTGTTTTTCAGAGACAAGAATATGATTTACTAATAATGTAGCACTGTATATCTACCATGTAAAGAGTACATACGTCCCTGCTCATTCTAGGGTATCGGCTCCCATATATTACGTATAGTCTAACATTTGTTATACCAGAGAGTTTCATGTTATACTGCAGGCCAGTTTGACTGTAAATGTTATGCCCATCAATACTCTTTGTTTAATTCTGTGTCATATCAAGTTTTGACCGGCTGTCTCATTGCTGGGCTGCTAATCCGGATTTGCTGACTCACAAGGACCTTATATTTTGACTAATGGGTCATACAAGAACATTTATACACATGTATTCTTCTGATGACTTAATTGAATACAGAAATCTTTCAGCGCAATGAAAATATTTAAAGAAACATACGTTTTGTACTTGGGCCATTAATTATGCTGGCAATTCAGTAGATTTTATAGTAATGATAAAGTAGTCTCAATGCAATTTTAAAGAGGCTCTGTCACCAGATTTTGCAACCCCTGTCTGCTATTGCAGCAGATCGGCGCTGCAATGTAGATTACAGTAACGTTTTTATTTTTTTAAAACGAGCATTTTTGGCCAAGTTATGACCATTTTCGTATTTATGCAAATGAGGCTTGCAAAAGTACAACTGGGCGTGTTGAAAAGTAAAAGTACAACTGGGCGTGTATTATGTGCGTACATCGGGGCGTGTTTACTACTTTTACTAGCTGGGCGTTGTGTATAGAAGTGTCATCCACTTCTCTTCAGAACGCCCAGCTTCTGGCAGTGCAGATCTGTGACGTCACTCACAGGTCCTGCATCGTGTCGGCACCAGAGGCTACAGATGATTCTGCAGCAGCATCGGCGTTTGCAGGTAAGTCGATGTAGCTACTTACCTGCAAATGCTGATGCTGCTGCAGAATCAAGTGTAGCCTCTGGTGCCGACACGATGCAGGACCTGTGAGTGACGTCACAGTGCTGCACTGCCAGAAGCTGGGCGTTGTGAAGAGAAGTGGATGATACTTCTATACACAACGCCCAGCTAGTAAAAGTAGTAAACACACCCCCGATGTACGCACATAATACACGCCCAGTTGTACTTTTACTTTTCAACACGCCCAGTTGTACTTTTGCAAGCCTCATTTGCATAAATACGAAAATGGTCATAACTTGGCCAAAAATGCTCGTTTTTTAAAAATAAAAACGTTACTGTAATCTACATTGCAGCGCCTATCTGCTGCAATAGCAGATAGGGGTTGCAAAATCTGGTGACAGAGCCTCTTTAATCACTGTTACTTTTGGCCAAGGTATAGTAGGAGCCACAATAGTAAGTATAAACAGTGAATAGCTAAGCATGTGTATGTGCATGTGAGCCCTCCATCCTGATGAACAGAACACCAACACTCAGTTTTGCTCGACCCTTACCATCATATTCATAGCCACAATTTACTCAGGGATTCCCAAATGTTTAGATGCCTACAACCCAAAAAAATATACATTATATTATTCAATGGCAACATAGAGCACACCCCCAGCACACCCCTGCTGTGTAAATGAATGGAGAGGAGTGTATGACGCTGACTGGTCACTGATTGGTCATACACGTAAACACGCCCAGTTATAAACACAATACACGCCCAGTTGGACATAACGAAAAAAAAACGCCCAGTTGTCCATTTCAAAGCTCATTTGCATATATATAAAATAGCTCATAACTTGGCCAAAAATGAACGTTTTTTAAAAAACAAAACGTTACTGTTATCTACATTGCAGCGCCGATCACATGCAATAGGAGATAGGGATTTGAGAATCTGGTGACAGAGCCTCTTTAATAGTTGCCGCTCATCTGTCAACACACTGAATGGCATATAAATCAGCGTTTATAGTTTCCTTCCACAACAATGCAGATTGATATGCTATTCAGGGTCTGTGCTAGAAGTTGCCACCCAGTATCTGATAGACTGTTATGATGTAGATATAGCTGAATAAAATATGAGATAAGGGGAAAATGCTCTTAAAAAAGTGTGTCCTACAAATTTTGATCTTATTGTTTTGCAAACATTTTTTCTGTTTTTCATAATGTCTCGTGTTCTTTTATGTGAGATTTATTATACTTTATACTAAATATTATTGTGAATTCAAAATAGCCGTTTTCTTTCTACTCCTTGGCAAGGCATGACCCATGGCATGACGACTTAGTTACAGCTCTGCGTATGGTTTCATCAGTTATACACATCCACACTCAGAGAATGGTAGATTAAGGACGAGGGGTAACAGGACGTTATATGATATATAGTATTCAGTGTCTACTCTGAAGGGAACCCTGTACAGAGCCTGGTCATCTTGCCTTCAGTGTGGCTTGTGTACATAAGACCTTTACACAAGTATATTGAAACTTACTGTATATATATTTGTTTTATTTTATTAATAGAAATTGCAAATAGCAATGCTATTGTTACAAATCGTTATATAAATACTATTATATCTTTAACCCCTTCAGGACCAAGCTCATTTTGGCCTTCAGGACCAGACCCATTTTTTCAAATCTGACATATTTCACTTTATGTGGTCATAACTCCGGAACGCTTTTACCTATCAAAGCGATTCTGAGATTGTTTTCTCGTGACACATTGGACTTTATGATAGTGGAAAAATGTGGTCAATAAATTCAATATTTACCAGTGAAAAACACCAAAATTTGGTGAAAAATTTCAAAAATTAGCATTTTTCTAAATGTAAATGTATCTGCTTGTAAGACAGGCAGTTATACCACACAAAATTGTTGCTAATTAACATCCCCCATATGTCTACTTTAGATTGGCATCGTTTTTTGAACATCCTTTTATTTTTCTAGGACGTTACAAGGCTTAGAACTTTAGCAGCAATTTCTCACATTTTTAAGAAAATTTCAAAAGGCTATTTTTACAGGGGCCAGTTCAGTTGTGAAGCGGCTTTTAGGGCCTTATATATTAGAAACTGCCAAAAAGTCACCCCATTTTAAAATCTTCACCCCTAAAAGTATTCAAAACAGCATTTAGAAAGTTTCTTAACCCTTTAAACGTTTCACAGGAATTAAAGCAACGTAGAGGTGAAATTTTCAAATTTCATTTTTTTTTGCAGAAATTCATTTTTATTCTATTTTTTTTGTAACACAGAAGTTTTTACCAGAGAAACGTAACTCAATATTTATTGCCCAGATTCTGCAGTTTTTAGAAATATCCCACATGTGGCCCTAGTGTGGTAATGGACTGAAGCACCGGCCTCAGAAGCACAGGAGCTCCTAGTGGATTTTGGGCCTCCTTTTTATTAGAAAATATTTTAGGCACCATGTCAGGTTTCAAGGGCTCTTTCGGTGCCAAAACAGTGGAAATCCACCAAAAGTGACCCCATTTTGGAAACTACACCCCTTGAGGAAATTATCTAGGGGTATAGTGAGCATTTTGACCCTGCAGGTTTTTTGCAGAAATTATTGGAAGTAGGCCGTGAAAATAAAAATCGTCATTCTTTCAAAGATTATGTAGGTTTAGCTAATTTTTTCTAATTTCCACGAGGACTAAAGGAGAAAAAGCACCACAACATTTGTAAAGCAATTTCTCCCGAGTAAAACAATACCCCACATGTGGTTATAAACGGATGTTTGGACACACGGCGGAGCTTAGAAGGGAAAGAGCGCCATTTGGCTTTTGGAGCTCAAATTTAGCAGGAATGGTTTGTGGAGGCCATGTCGCATTTGCAAAGCCCCTGAGGTACCAAAACAGTGAAAACGCCAAAAAAGTGACTCCATTGAGAAAACTACACCCCTTGAGGAATCCATCTAGGGGTGTAGTGAGCATTTTACCCCCACAGGTGTTTCATAGATTTTATTAGAATTGGGCAGTGAAAATAAAAAAAATCCTTTTTCTTCAATAAGACGTAGCTTTAGCTCCAAATTTTTAATTTTCTCAACAAATAAAGGAAAAAAAGAACCCCAACACTTGTAAAGCAACTTCTCTGGAGTACGGCAATACCCCACACGTGGTCGTAAAATGCTGTTTGGGCACACGGCAGGGCTCAGAAGGGAAGGAGCGCCATTTGCTTTTGGTGTACAGATTTTGCTGCATTTGGTTTCTGGTCGCTATGTTGCATTTGCAAAGTCCCTGTGGGACCAAAACAGTGGATCCCCCCCAGAAGTGACCCCATTTTGGAAACAACACCCTCAAGGTATTCACCTAGGGGTGTAGTGAGCATGTTAACCCCACAGGTGTTTTGCAGAAATTCGTGTGCACACGATGTGGGAGAATGAAAATGGGAATTTTTCCTTAGATACGCCAATATGTGGTGCCCGGCTTGTGCCACCATAACAAGACAGCTCTCAATTATTATGCGGTGTTTCCCTGTTTTAGAATCACCCTACATGTGGCCCTAATCTTTTGCCTGGACATTCGACAGGGCTCAGGAGTGAAAGAGTACCATGTAAAATTGAGGCCTAATTTGGCGACTTATAAAGTATTGGTTCACAATTGCAGAGGCTTTGATGTGAAATAATAAAAGAAACCCCTGAGAAGTGACCCGATTTTGGAAACTGCACCCCTCAAGGCATTTATTAAGAGGTGTAGTGAGCATTTTCACCCCACGTGTCTTTTCCATAAATGATTGCGCTGCGGAAGGTACAAATTAAAATGTTTCCCTAGATATGCCAATTCAGTGTCAAATATGTCATGACCAGCTTGTGCCACTTTTTTTTTTATAAACACCGTTCACCGTACGTTATAAACTACATGTTACCTTTATTCTGCGGGTCAGTACGATTCCGGCGATACCAAATTTATAGAACTTTTTTATAACTTTTTGCACAATAAAATTACTTTTGGAAAGAGAATGTATTTTTTCTGTCGCCAAGTTGTGAGAGCCATAACTTTTACATTTTTTCATCGATGGAGCTGTGTTAGGGCTTGTTTTTTTGCGAGACGAGGTATAGATTTTATCGGTACCATTTTTGGATACATGCGACTTTTTGATCACTTTTTATTTCAATTTTTGGAAGACAGTGACCAAAAAAACAGTAATTATGGCAGTGTTTTTGAGGTTTTTTTTTACGGCGTTCACTGCGCTGGATAAATAACATAATATTTTTATAGTTCAGGTCGTTACGGTCGCAGCGATACCAAATATGTATGGCTTTATTATTTTTTTCAATAATAAATGACTTATAAGGGAAAAAGGGCGATTGTGTTTTGTGTTATTATTTGAAACTTTTATTGTATGTTTTCCAACTTTTATTTTTACTTTTTTGACACTTTTTTTTACACTTTTCTTTAGTCCCACTAGGGGACTTGAATGTCCAACTGTTTGTTTGATGTTCTAATACATTGCACTACCTATGCAGTGCAATGTATTGGAACTGTCAGTTGTTCACTGACAGCAAGCCGATCAGGCTCCGCCTCTGGGCGGGGCCTAATCAGCTTACGTAATGGCAGACAGGAGTCCATTGTTAGGGCTCCTGTTGCCATGGTAGCAGTCGCCAGCCTTGCCATCGCATGGCAAGGCTGCCGATTTTCTACAAACCTCTAGGATGCAGCGATCACAATGGATCGCTGCATCGAAGGGGTTAATGCCAGGAATCGGAGCTAGCTCCGGTTCCTGCCGATAGATCGGGGTGTCCGCTGTAACATACAGCGGACACCCACTGTTGATGAACCCGGCTCAGCTTCTGAGCCGGAAGCTGAGCCGGCGCCATCTTGCCGATGTTACCGGAAGCCTCCTGGGCCCCGCCGACGACGGGGCATAGGAGGATTCCGTTACAGGCTGATCAGGAGGTAAGCATTAGCCCTCCGATCGCCTTTGCAGCCACCGGCAACCCAGCGATCACGTTGCTGGGGTGCCGGTGGCTATAAACTCCTCACATGCTGCGATCTCTATTGAACGCAGCATGTGAGGGGTTAATCGGTCGGATCGGAGGCTAGCTCCGGTCCTGGCCGATACCTTAGGGTGCCAGCTGTAACATACAGCTGTCACCCGGTGGTGATGTCGCTGGCTCAGCTCCTGAGCCAGCTTCATCTCCATGACGTACATTTACATGGAAAGGCGGTAAGCCACCGATTTTAATGACGTTTATATACGTGATCCGGCGGGAAGGGGTTAAAGGTAGGACAATAACATGTACTTTACCCTTCTGTGTAATTCAAATATTTTAATACAAAGTATATGGGGACAATTCTTTGACATAAAATTATAGTCTATTTAGGCTTTCCATAACTGTAGCATGAATAAATAAATAAAGTAATAACATTTTAGTACCTTACATTAAGACTATTTGATATATACACCGATAAGCCATAACATTAAAACCACCTGCCTAATTTTGTGTAGGTTTCCCTCTTGCTGCCAAAACAGTTCTGACCTATCGAGGCATGGACTTGACAAGACTTCTAAAGGTGCTCTCTGGTATCACTCACCAAGACGTTAGCAGCAGTTCCATAAAGTCCTGTAAGATGTGTGGTTGGGTCTTCATGGATTGGACTTGTTTTTTTCAGCACAGCCCAAAGATACTTGGTTGGATAGAGATCTGGAATACTGTTGCCGTGAGGGGTTGTCCTTGGTCTGCAACAATGTTTATGTAGGTGGTGCATGTCATTGTTTCCCTGCAGAACATTGCACACCTATTGGTACATTCAGGAAAGTTTTATGTCGACCTATATGTACTGATTGAAATCGTGAACCGTATAGGGACAAAAAACATATATAAACCAAGTAAATCTTGGTGTATTGACCCCAGTATTGAACGATATAAACCTACAGAATGTGGGGTACAATTAACACACAGTAGTTTGGATAAGAAAAACAAACAATCTTTATTGAACATACATGAACAATATAAAAAATGAGTCATACAAAGCATGAACAGGACGTCCCTCTGTGCAGAGAGCAAAATGTAGAAATTCAGTAACAAACATGGGTATCTGAGAAAATATACAATCCATCACTCACAATCAAGAGTGTCAGGTGATCCAGCTGATCAGCATGTAAGCAAACAGTGTAGCGGCCATTTATGTCGATATGGCTCTGATCACTGATAATATATGGTAACAGAGCATAAATATACATAAACAAGATCAGAAGACATGCATGAAGGTAACATACCCATGAGGCTCACTGAAGCACACAGAGAGACATCACACCCGACCCCCGGACGAAGACATTTCGCCGAAACGCGCGTCGGGTGTGATGTCTCTCTGTGTGCTATCATTCAATTTTGTGCTATAATAGCTCTTCTGTGGGATCGAACCTGCTGGGCTAGCATTCGCTCCCCATGCTCATCAATGAGCTTTGGGCGCCCATGACCCTGTCGTCGATTTACCAGTTATCCTTATTTGGACTACTTTTAGTAGGTATTAATCACTACCTAGACTTGCCATTTTGGCCCTTGTCAAAGTTGTACAGATCCTTACACTTGCCTATTTTTCCTGCTTCCAACACATCAACTTCAAGAACTTACTGTATACTTGCTGCCTAATATACTTGCTGACCATTGGCATTGTTATGAGATTATCAATGTTATTCACTTGCCCTCCCAGTGGGTTTAATGTACTGGATGATCGGTGTATAAATGTATAGTATAGATAGAATAAAGGATTCATAAAGGAAAAATGAAAAAAAAGTTGTCTAAATAAGTATAGAGTCAATCAAAATGGAGAAAGTATGCAGAACACTGGAACACTCGGTATATTTACAATGGCATGTCAGCCGTAGCTTCACGAGAAGCCAATGTAGACAGAGATATTGTGTGAAGCCTTGCTTCTATTAGTATAAAATTACTCCCAAAGCACTCAACATCACAAGATTACTCAGAATCTGATACCATCTAAATCCAAATCTTCAACTGAGGGCTTTAATAAATCACAAGGTACATTGAAAATAGAGTATAGTTAATAAAATATTTTAATCCCATGCATAGTTTAGCAAAAAAAAAAACACACTTCAAGAATGGCATGTATTCTATTAGGTATCAAGTATAGGCCGTTTTTCTCAAATTCAGTGGTGAAACCTGATTGTGCTGAAGTTCTCTTTGACTGTTTTCTCTTGTTTTTTGTCCTGAAGGCATCAATACCTGAGCTGACTGCACCTGACACCTATATCATAACAGTATCTGCATCAGACAGAGACTCCGAGATATATGGCCCTGTTTCCTATAGAATTATTTCTCCATTGAAAGGATTCACAATTAATCCAATTACTGGTATGTAAAATTATTTGCATTCACTATATGCTTAGTGTATTTACGGTTTGTAAATATTTAGCAGGTGACATAATTCTACATCAAATATATTTAATGAATTGACTTGACTCAATGTATTTGTGCATTTGTTTTCTGCAATTAGATTATACAATTTATTAGATTATATAGTTTATATAAAAGTATTTTTGATTTCTGTTGATACCCTCTTTGAGCATTGGCTGCATATTAAACATGAGTCGGTGGTAGGTTTTCCCACTAAATTTGACATCATTTATTTAAATGAATTTTCTTAGGATAGCATCTTAAAAGAACACATTAGTGAGTGTTTGAGATGTGGGATATCCTTTCCACCACTAATGTCCTCAACACATGGTCCCGGTATTCATTTTTCAGTCGTGGGATAGGCACACATTCACAGCCATCTTTTAGAGCTAAGTGTACCTAAGTGTAGTTCCGTAACTCTGTATGTCCATCACATTCAATCTTTCATGAACCGATGTGTTTATCCCGGGGAAGCCAAAAACAAATCCCACTGGGCATGAAGAAGCCAATGTTACTTCATACTATAAAAAAAACAACTTTCCTATATTGATGATGGAATTGGTTTTCCAACATGATATCCCCTAATCAGTTGTTAAATTATTGAAACAAATATTTTGTGTGACGATTCTTTTCAATTCTATGGTGTCTTTTTTACTAGCTAAACAAGCCCACTTTTTCCAGCCTGTTTTTGTAAGAGAAATCTACAATTCCATTTATTAATTTCAAAATCATCTAAAAATTCATCAACGGTTAACTTTTGAGATGATGGACATTATTTGTGTTGGTCAAGAACACTTTACAACACTTTCCCATTTAGGGCAAAATATATTATTTTTTGATCCATTATTTTACACTGACACCAGATAAAAAATAAATACTGTATAGTAAGGGGACAGGAAGTGGAATTTGGATACAGGTACACATAATAGGGAAGATTTAACAATGTATCTATAGTAGTTCTGTTAGGGATCTGCCAGGTACTACGTCTAGGTATACTCCTGGGATTAATCAATCCACACCTGAGGCCAGACCTGTTAGACTGACACCGTCTCCCACCAACCAGGGTGGCAGGCTCAGGAGTGGGAGAGCCTATCGCGGCCTGGTCAGTCGGAGTTAGCTCCACCCCCTGTCCTTTATTACCTGCCGTGTTCTCTTCCTCAGTGCTTGTAACTCTTCTGGATTCCTGGCCTCACTGCTGCTTGCTCCAGCCTGCTTCTGCCGTGCTTCTGCCTTGCTGCAGTTCCGCTTAACCTGCTTCGCTTTGCCCCTGGCTTGCTTCCTTCTCCGTGCTCACGTTGGTATACTCCACTTCATCCTGGTCCGGACTACTCATTCACCGCTCCGTTTCCTCGCGGTGTTCCGTGGGCTCCTGCCCCTTCCCTTGCGTGATCCCTGTTTGTTCTCCCGTGCACTTAGACAGCGTAGGGACCGCCGCCCAGTTGTACCCCGTCGCCTAGGGCGGGTCGTTGCAAGTAGGCAGGGACAGGGCGGTGGGTAGATTAGGGCTCACTTTCCCTTCACCTCCTTCCTGCCATTACAAGTTCTCTGGCGTAAATTTATTGGACTGTGGTGTTCGCACCTGAACGCCATATTCATGAAGCCCCAAAGCTACTTTTGCAAACCCATATTAATGTATTGGGCTGGGCTTCCGATATTTTGTGTGCAAAACTGAATTTGTGAAGTATTGCAAAAACATGTACTTGATTAGTATTGAAACATAGTAGTTTAATTCCAATAAATAATCTTTTATCAATCTGATCATTTTAGGTTCAGTGCATACAGACATGGCGGTGGGAATGAAAGACAAAAGTACTGTGATTCCTATTTTAATAGAAGCCAAGGATAATGGTTTTCCTCCTTTGATTTCTACTACTTTTCTGGAGCTACAGATTCGTGATGTTAACAACCATGCGCCCTCATTTTCAGAAGAGATGTACCATATCAATGTAAGCGAAGATGCTGTGGTTGGAGAGGCCATTTTTACCTTTACAGCTACAGATTTGGATTGGACCCATGAAAATGCTTATATTGACATTTCCATTGTCAGTGGAAATTCATACAATCTGTTCAATGTGCAAAACATTGGAATTCTTTCTCAGCCTCCATTTGTAGTCATTGGAACTCTAATTCTAAATGGGAATTTAGACTATGAGACAAATACCACCCACACATTGGTTTTACTAGCTTCTGATCGGGGAATCTCATGTTTAAGCTCAAGTGCAACTGTTTTAATATCTGTTCTTGATTCCAATGACAATCCGCCAATATTTCAAAACTTGGTGTACCATGTTAGTGTCAGAGAACATCATCCTATAAATATGGAAGTGACCAAAATATTAGCTGCTGACTATGACAGTGGAGACAATGCTAATATAGTATACAGCATAGCGTCTGGGAATGATGGAGGCATTTTCACAGTTGATTCACAAAATGGGACTGTCTCTCTAGCAAAGCCTTTGGATTATGAAAATGTTATGAACTTTGCTTTAGTTTTAAAGGCTACTGATACTTGGGGAATTAACAATGATGAGGCATTTACAAAACTCTACATTACAGTACTTGACGACAATGACTTTCCACCTCAATTCCTGTTTAACAGTCTAAGTTGCAGTCTGTCTGAAAATACCCCTCCGTTCTCACCAGTGTGCACAGCGAATGCCATAGACTTAGATTCTGGACCATTTGGTGCCTTGACTTACTCTATTCAATCTATGTGCATAAATGAGCCGAAGCAAGATAAGTTTTTCATAGATTCATTAACTGGTGATATTTATACCAAGCACAAAATTGATTATGAGACTCAGAAGAAGTATTGCCTTGTTATTCAGGTGAAAGATAGAAGTGAATCCACCGCCTGTGTTCTGGTTTATGTCGACATTGAGGGGCAGGATGAGTTTCCACCTATATTCCATGAGGATCAATATTTATTTGACTTACCACAAGAAAACAAACCTGGTCAAGTTATAGGCAAAGTGGGAGCTTCCGACAAGGATGAAGGACTTGATGGAGTGATCTATTATAATCTTGCAAAGCCTTCTCAGTTTTTCTCTGTCAATGCAACTAGTGGTGTTATATACTTAACAAGGAGGGTTCAAAAGATACGAAGTAACACAAGGAAAAATGATGACATTATTGAGTTAGTGGTTGGAGCCCAAAGCCCAAAGCTAGACTCGAAGTCATCGACCTGCACTGTTCGAGTTAACATTTCAACAGCTCTAGAAGGTTACCCTGGTATGTCAGCAAACATACTTTCCATCAGTTTCAGCATTTCCTTTGTGGTTTTCTTGCTACTGGCTATAAGTTTTATTGGAATAATTCTAAGATATAAGAGAAAAGATGTTGTAAATGCTTGTGGGATAAAAGAAGTTGCTATTCCGGCTCTCCCAAATTCAAATATTAAAGACTGCATGTCTGATGAATGTCCAAAGTTTGAAAATATCAAGAATAGCATAGCTCCAGACACAGCAGAGTGGTTGGGGTTAGTCGGCATCAGAGAAAAGAAAGACACTGGAAACAAATGCAGGAATTCAGACTCGAGTGGTCATGGCTCAACAGAAGGGGAAACTGCTGAAGATGAAGAAATAATGATGATCAATGAATACCCCGTTAGAAAAGAATCTGGCTCTGTTCTTAGTGAAAGAGCATCACGAGTTCCAGACTCTGGAATTCCAAGAGACTCTGATCTGCTGTCATGTGAGTCAGACGAAACAGATGTAGTGATTGGGTCAGAAAGCACAGAGAGTGTAGTGATCCTTAAGGAGGAAAATAAAGGTGAAGGTCATGCATACTATAACTGCAAAAAGGAGTTACCACCAACACATCATAATACTGAAAACCACCCAAAGGACAACAATTCTCTACCAGAGACCAGTCAGGACTACATCTATGTTCCTATGTCATATGACTCCCGATATGGTTCTTTGGCATCTCTAGTGGCCTCTGATGAGGACCTGAGAGGAAGTTATAATTGGGATTACTTGCTTAGCTGGGAACCCAGGTTTCAGACACTTTCCTCGGTTTTCTGTGATATTGGTAGACTGAAAGATGAAAAGATGCATAGGCATGTGCCTAAGCAAAAGAAACCTTTCATTTTTCCACCACCATTAATCACTTCCGTGGCACAACCTGGGATTAGGGCAGTACCACCTCGAATGCCAACTATAATGTCAGGACAGACATTTGTAAAATATCCCCGTTCACCTTTTTTCTCTAATTTGGCATGTCAGCCTTCAACAATGACCCCAACCTTTTCACCTTCATTGTCCATGCTTACAGTACACACTCCATCAACCTCACCAGTGCGTTCAGACACAGGAATTAATGCAACATCAGTGCCTGCATTGTCAGAGGAACTGTTGATACAACAAGAGTTTCAGGTATGAGGCCCACATGTGGTATTCACAACTGTAAGAACTTACGGGAACCAAGTAAGGCATGTATAAAAAATTCAATTTGACTCTCCATTGTGTTTTGATTGCTGCATTTCTACGCAGTAAATTGTAGCCAATCAAAATGGCTAAACTTGGTAACTGTTCTGCTTGTCTTATTCGTCTGCAAAAAAGCATTTTGTTTCCCCTCGCCTTCATTCTTGTACAGGTTTCTGGACTCTCCAGCACCAACAATGCATGAACATGTCGGAATTTAAAACCATTTGTGCAACCAGTAAACTCATGATCATAGGCCAGTATTTACCAGCATTTAATTATATATTACTGCTACTACTAGAATTTACCAATATTTTATTTATAGTCTCTCTTATGGTTTGGTGTATATAGTATTGATGATACATAATATCCATAAAAGTAACTGAAATTAAAAGCAGCTCATTTATTTTTACCCCCCCCCCTCCCTTAACTGAGCTAGTAAGCTGAGAGAACGCTTGTTAAAATGAAAGATTGTATTTTGGTGACTTATAGTGTCCTATAAAATGTCAGATCACTCATGGATTTGTGGTAAGGTCACAAGGCTTATAGTTTGTAAACAAGAAAACAAGATTGCTGGTGTAGTAGGCTGCCCGATTTCTAATTCTGTCTCTTATTTAGTAATAAGACTGCACGTATATATAGCAAGTAAGTCAGGCTGAATACACATTTTAAAAGTAGTTAAATACATTATTTTTCTATAACTGAATGGAAAACTCAGCTCTTCAACTCTTTACCAACAATTTACAATTTTGCACAGTTAGGCTGGGTTCACACGAGCATGTTACGTCCGTAAAGGACGGAACGTATTTCGGCCTCAAGTCCCGGATCAAACACACTGCAGGGAGCCGGGCTCCTAGCATCATAGTTATGTACGATGCTAGGAGCCCCTGCCTCGCTGCGGGACAACTGTCCCGTACTGTAATCATGTTTTCAGTACGGGACAGTAGTTCCACGGAGAGGCAGGGACTCCTAGCATCGTACATAACTATGATGCTAGGAGCCCGGCTCCCTGTAGTGTGTTCGGTCAGGGACTTGCGGCCGAAATATGTTCCGTCCTTTACGGACGTAACATGCTCGTGTGAACCAAGCCTTATAATCTACATAAAAAGTTGCTAAACTTTGTAATATTTTGTTTAACTTGTCTCTATCCGATTTTGAGTTAAATGATTTTTTATACTTTGTACACATGCAAAACTAAATTCTAAGTTCTTCTAATTTCTGTCATTACAGAGACTGGTAGATCTGGTCGAGACTGGTAGATCATAGTTAGGGCTCATGCATCCGGTTATATTATAGAACCGAGTTGTATGCATCCATAATATGGTGGCTATAGACTGTTATGGGCCAGTACTGTACCTTTCTGTTTCTCCAATTTCAAACAGAGGTTCATAGAGATACTTTTTCCCACAGATTCATAATGAATAGATGAGAAAAACAATTGTTGTATGTTCCAACCCATGTCGCTTTATGGAAATATTCTCCCCTAGAATCATTGTTTAAGGGGAGAATACAGTTCCTTGTGGAAACACCATATGGAGGCACATGGTGTATCTACTGGTCTGTGATACAGAATCGTTAGGGCTTTATGTGCCACTGTATAGGGACTTTTCATGCAGCAATACCGTGAACAAGGACCCTAGGCTGGGTTCACACTAAGTTTTTTGCAGGAGGAAAATCTGCCTCAAAATTCAGTTTGGAATTTTGAGGCAGATTTTGCTTTGCCTGCACGCCGATTTTCGCTGCGTTTTTTGCCCGTTGCCATGGAGCGCCGCTGGCAAAAAGCGCTGCGAAATGCGCTTTGTCTTCCTCCCATTGATGTCAATGGGAGGTCAGAGGCGTAAACGCCTGAAGATAGGGCATGTCCCTTCTTTTTCCCGCGAGCCGGTTTTTCCCCATTAAAATCAAGAAGAGGCATTTTCGGCCGTTTTTTGGCGCGTTTTCCGACGCGGTTTCTGCGTCAAAAAGCTTGTGAAAAAACTCAGTGTTAACTGCCCCTTAGAGCTAAGCTGTTTGAAAGAATGTACAGAAAAACAATATGAAATAACTCGGAATCAATACAAAAACAAGAAACCAAAGTGATTTCAAGGCTACTAAACATTTTATGTAGACTTATAAAATATTTACAAATACTGTGAATTGTTGGTGAAAACGGAATTATACTTTAATCAGGATTGTTATATCCCTAGGCAAGATAGTCATACTGCCATAATGTGTCTTATGCTGATGGTAAAACCCTTATGCTGAATTTTTAAAACAAAACAATTGTACTATGACTTTTTGGACATATAAAGACAATTGCATATGCTTAATTAGATTCATTCAACAGAAACTATGATAACATTGTAACTTATATGTATCAGCTGTCCTAGACCAATAGGGAAGGTGTTCTACCATATTGTATTACCTAGGACAACATTGTTGTTGTTGGTTGTTTTTTTTCATGAAGGGGCATCTAAACAATCTGTTTATTCTGCTGTCTTAAGTGGCTAATCATATATCTGACATCTTACGTTAATAGTCTTTGTGGTTTCCCATTAATGCATCCTGCCCTATCATCAGCATCTGATCTGAAGATAACCAAGAGTCTAAATATAAGAACAATATGGGTATGTTCACACGGCGGGGGTCCGTAACGGCTGAAATTACGGGGATGTTTCAGCCTGAAAACATCCCCGTAATTTCAGCCGTACCGGCATGTGCAGGCGCTTGAACGCCGCGTCAATTACGGGCGTAATTAGCGCTGCTATTCATTGGAGTCAATGAATAGCGGCTCCAATTACGGCCAAAGAAGTGACAGGTCACTTCTTCTACGCGGGCGTCTATTTACGCGCCGTCATTTGACAGCGGCGCGTAAATATACGCCTCGTGTGAACAGACAAACGTCTGCCCATTGCTTTCAATGGGCAGATGTTTGTCAGCGCTATTGAGGCGCTATTTTCGGGCGTAATTCGGGGCAAAAACGCCCGATTTACGTCCGTAAATAGGCCGTGTGAACATACCCTATAACTCACAAAATGAAGCTTTTAAAGGTCCTTTTACACGGGCAGATATCCTGCCTGGTACTGAGCGATAATCGACAATTTCAGCATGTTGATCGACACTCGTTTTGTATATTTAAGTGGAGCAATCATCCTGGGTGTGGGGACAAATGATAATTTATACTATCATTCATCCCCATAGTTTGTATATTGCCATTATCACATCCAATGTTTACATGCGGACATGAGCTGCCGACGAACGATTTTCTTTTTGCCCTGCATTTGTTTGCTTGTTGGGCAATTGCTGCAATGTTTACACGTGGCAATGATTTGGAACGGAGCAATGTTCGGCCCGTGTAAAAGGGCCTTTAGTATTTATTCAGTTAGTCATACAGTGCCCAAATTTGTAACCTGATGCATTTACTGGGACATGTATGAGGAGAGACCATGTACTCCTGTTGATCAGAAGTTCTCAATATCACACAAGGAGATTTTAAAATATGTTGGAATATCTCTTTGTGGAACCCAATTCTTCACTCTTTTGATAGAAAGGAAAAGGACAGAATTCTGCTGTACCAGTGGCACATAGGGGTAAAGGACAGACTAAAACCTCACCCACCATAAGAAATTTGTGTATGGTTGCCATAAGGCTAGTGCCACTATATTTGCATTTTGAGACAAACATAACTTTACAAAGATAACCAGTAACAAAAACTTAATTTCAAGTATTACATGAATTCTGGACATTTTTTGTGAAAATATACGCACACTGGAGAGATTTATTAAAACTACTGCAGAGGCAAAGTGGTGCAGTTACCCATAGCAACCAATCCAATTGCAGCTTCCATTTTCCAAAAGGCATCTGAAAAATGAGAACTAGAATCTGATTGGTTGCTATGGGCAACAACAAAACTTTTACTTTGCACTAGTTTGATAAATTTCCTCCATTGTGGATGACTTCATCATGTCTTGTTTGACTGGTACTTAATGTACATCAGGAGTGGCAGTTTTCAACAGTCAGTGTCTTCATTTTCCTGACAGTCAGTATATCATCACCTTCTTATTGACTGAGCTCTGAATAGTAGCTCAGTGGTGCATAGGTGGTAAATTGCCTATTCCTGATGTAATGCTTAATAATTGTCTAAAAAATCTATTGTATAATTACCCCGCCATGGAATCTATTTTGTGATGTTAAGGGGGGCAATCTTACAAACTGTAAATGTAACTTTTAATGATGCTTACCAAATTATTTTCTATTTTATATATACACAGCAATATTATGAAAAAATGAGAAAAAAGGGATATTATTTTTCAGACTGTACCAAATGTATTAAAATAGCTGTGTTTTAAATGCAATTTTCATTTTATGCCAAAATAAAGACTTTGTATAAAACGTTTTGTATTATTATTATTATTATTATTATTATTATTATTATTAATAATATTATTATTATTATTATTATTATTATTATTATTATTATTATCATTATTGGTTGTATACAATATTGAGAAGGAATTCTTTAATCATTACATATCTGGTTGTTTATTTCAAAATGTAAAAATTTCACAAAATATTCATGAAATGTGTTAAGGTACGCAATTATGTCAGTCTTCAAGCAGATGCTGAAAATATCAATGTTTTGTGCTGTAAGCACAAAAATACGAACAATGTTTATGTGTGTGTATTTTACCTTTTTAGTTTTTTTTTTATACGGTGTACATATATCGTGTACATCTCGACCTCTTTTGCAAAGAGCAGATGTAGTATTGTAAATGGATTAAGGAAGAGGCTTTAGCCCTTCATTCCTAATAGCATTGGGCTTGATAGACATCAGATATCCCAAACATCAGTGCTAGGATCAAGGGCATAGATGAGCTAGGGAAAAAACTGGTGTGGCACATAGAGCAGCTTGGAAAATATTGAACTGACACATACGAGACACATATGCTAAACAAGTGGCTGGGCACATATTCATGTTGGAGCAGGAGTGTCCTCCACAAATATATGCTAGGGATGTTGTTCCAGAGTTATGGACATTGCATATCCATTGCATATAGTTGCCATGGATATGGAAGGGTCTGGCACAAATTAGAATTGGGGAAGTAGTGTTATGGCACACAGGAATGCTAAGGATGTTGTTGTGAACTCATGGACAGAGTGGTCTGGCTTATAGCTAAGATGAGAAAGAAGTGGTCTGGCATATAAGGAACTGGGGGAGGAGTGGTTTGGCACATAGGACAGTGAGGGAAGTAGCTGTCTGGCGCATAGGAAACTGGGTAAGCAGAGATCTGGCATACAGGAATGCCAGGTGTGGTGTTGCAGAGTCTAGGACAAAGTGATCTGGCACGTCACTGAACTGCAGAAGTGGTGTCGCACATAGGACAGCTGGGAAGGGAGAGGTCTGACACGTATAATAGATGGTGCCTTAATTGTCTGGCACAAAGGGAAGTTGTAGTATGGTACCCATTCAGCAGTTAATGGCATGTGAAAAGAAGGGTGAGTCCTGGAGAAAATATATTATCAGTCCAATAATATTAACAACAGATTTGTGATTGTTGTACATGGGAGGTAAGATGCTTGTTAACCCCTTCCCCCTGCTTGCATTCTGGGCCCTAATGACCAAGCCATTTTTCCATTGTCACATTCGAAGAGCTATAACTTTTTTATTTTTGAGTCGACATAGCTGTTTAAGGTCTTGTTTTTTGTGACACGTCTTGTAGTTTTTATTGGTACCATTTTGGAGAAGATGCGACTTTTTGATCACTTTTTATCACATTTTTTTAAAGTCAAGATTAACAGAAAACAGCAAAGTTTTTTATTTTATTTTTTACGGCGTTCACCGTGCGGGTTAAATAATGCAATCGATTTATAGTCGGGGTCGTTACGGACGTGGCGATACCAAATATGTGCCACTTTTTTGCTTTATTGTGGTTTTTTTTAAATAGTAAAGCAGTTTGTAAGGGGAAAAAGTGGGTTTTTCATTTAAATTTATTTTTCACATTTTTTTTAAATTAACTTTATTCAACTTTTTTTTACTTTTATACTAGTCCCACTAGGGGACTTCACTATGCGATCCTCATTATAATACACTGCAATACTTCTGTATTGCAGTGTATTACTGCCTGTCCGTTTAAAATGGACAGGCATCTGCTAGGTCATGCCTGCGGCATGACCTAGCAGGCATTCATTACAGGCAGACCTGGGGGCCTTTATTAGGCCCCCGGCTGCCATCGGAGACACAGACACTCGGCGATCGTATCGCCGGGTGTCGGTGGGATGAGAGGGAGCTCCCTCCCTCTCTCCAAAACCACTCAGATGCGGTGCTCGCTATTGAGCACCGCATCTGAGGGGTTAAACGGGTGAGATCGATACTAATATCGATCTCATACTGCAGAGCAGGGACGCCCCCAGCCCTCAGCTACATCTGCCAGCTGAGAGCAGGGAGATTTGACAGCTCCCTGCTCTGTTTACTTTATTCTACAGCAGCGCCGTGGAATAGCGGCGCTGTAGAATAAAGCCCACTAATGACCGCCGTGAAAAGGCTTATCGGCGGTCATTAAGGGGTTAAGGAAAAACCCTGGATATTAATTTGAAGCATTATAGAAAGTATAGAAACTTTTCTTAATCTCATGCAACCACTTTAAGTATTTTTACCTCTGTCAGGGCTTAATAGGAGGATTAACATAGCAGACCTTTAGTAGGTTCCTGGCTGACATAATAACTCATTGACACCCCATGATCACGTTGTGGTGAGCCAGTGGGATAAAAGAAGGAGCCCCTCCCCTCAGTAGAATGGATAAGATTCCGCTGTCGCTATTGACTGCAGCATCTAAGTAGTTAAACGGACCTGGATCTGAGTTATCCCTTGAACCCGGCTATTCAAGCAAAGTGTCATCTGTTATGTTAAGCTGGCATCCACAGTATATACAGCCCACCCAATACGCCCCCATCACGCTATTATGGACACATATTATTATGCGGGAAGGGGTTAATGCAAGTTTGCACTAGATGTTCTCAGAGGCTACTGGTCATTCTTGCGAAGATTCAACTGGTGTGCAAAATATAGGTGGCACTAGAGGGGCAGTTTTCTTCCAGCTGGAGAAGAGCTACTTTGCATTAGAAGTAATACATGAACGTACATTATAAATCTAAATATGAACAAAGTATTACTATTAGCAAACTACATTTAATAAAACGGATTCAAATGTTAAAAGAAGTTAAAGGGCTTTTCCAGCCACTAAAAATGTATGGCCTATACTTAGAATAGGGCATCAATAGCTGGTGGGTCCGGGTCTGACTTTTGGGACCCCCGTCGATCAGCTGTTTTGAAGGGGCCACAGTACTCGTACGAGCGCTGCTTCCCCTTCATTTCTTCTTGCTCACTGTGAGTCATCGACACGCATTTAGCGGAGATTTACAGGTATTACAGTCTTTTCTCCCATTCACTTCAATGTGTGTCGACGATTCACAGTGAGCAAGAAGAAATGAAGGACGAGCGCTGCGGGCCCGTCAAAACAGCTCATCGGCGGGGGCCCCGAAAGTCAGACCCCGACCCAAAAGCTTTTGATAGCCTATCCTGGGGATAGGCCATCAATTTTTAGTGGCTGGAAAGCCCCTTTAAGTTGGCTTTTAAACCTTTTACCATTTTTCCTCATAAACATGTTTTTGCATCTACATCTCTTGACATTTTATGATTTATAATGTAGAATTTAAATGTCAAGTGAGGAGCCTTCAGCTGTAGCAAAGCTCTCCCATATTTATCTCATGTACCAGAGAGGAATTATTTATGGAATTCATGGAACTCATTTGTACGTATTTCAGGGACCTGAATTATTAATTCTACAAGTCACGTAAAAGCACGGGATGGGAACTTATATTTTCATTGGTTTAAGCATTTTCTCTGTGAAACAAGCTTCATCTGTTTCAATAATACAGTGTTATTATTTTAGATATTTTTGTACATTCTTGAAATATGAAGTAGGTAAAATGTAAAAGCAATATTTTTTTGTGGCCATAGTGCATCCAGAAGGGCAAGAATGTATTGAAATGACAACACAAAGGTAAGTAATGGAAGAGATTGTATCCCTGAGCTCTGCTCTTGGTCAATGAAGTGCTACTAACAATCTCAAACTACAGGTTCACATCTACAGATGCCAGCCTGGAAAATATTACAGATGTCCATGTCACAGGACCCTAAGTAAGTCATATTTTTAAGGGAGAAAGCTCAACCCTTACCCAAAAAGATCATTTCATTTATTCCCCACAATTTTATTTAAACGTAAGTAAACGCCAACATTGTCTCTTATCAAGACAGCAAAATGACAAGTGTTAACAAACCGGCTTTTAGCTCTAATAGTGATCCATTAAAAGAAAGAAGAAAACCTGTCATGTTCAGTCAAGACTCATTGACGTGTCCTTCTCTAATCTACAAGCGTTTTCCTAACAAATTAAAGTGTAGCTCTATTTTGGTGTTACACTTTACGCCATTTATTAGTGAATTGTTTTTACAGAAATTCCCTGCCATACTGGAGCTGTCTACTAAAGCCAACCCCTGTCCATATTCCGTATCATGGAATATGGAAGTCATAGAGGGGAGTGGTCAGAGTGGATAGCCCGTAAAAAGCAGCGGCACTCGCTCTGTCAAACTCGAGCTGACCATGTAATACCACATTTCCCCTGCAGCGTAGCCGGCTATATCTTCTCCTTGGCAAATCAACTGCTTACCGGGCGGGGGTGGGGGGGAGCGACGACTGAATCCACTCTCATTAGCTGACCATCAGCGGTCGTCAGTGATGAGACAATGGCCTTAAAGAGGATCTGTCACTAGTTTAGTAATGCCCTACCTCCTAGCTAATCTAATAGCGACTGTCACTGATAATGCTAGTAAAAATTGTGACCCAAAACGTTTATTATTTCAAAAGTTATGAGCTTTTTTCTAAATATGCAAATTAGGCTATACTAGATAAGTGGACACAAGGCGATTATCCTGATGTTGAGCTACCTCACAGCCTCTGAAGCTGTCTGTTGATATTCTAATCTTTCATATGCCACCAGGATTGCGGTTCTAACTGTGAAACAACCGGAGGTATCACCAGTTAAAAACACAGTCGGTAATGGGAACTATATATGCATATAGAATACAACTTCCATTCCTGATTGAGTTTTCAACTGATGATACCTCCGGTTGTTTCACAGCTAGAATCTCATCTTTCATATGCCACCAGAAGCACTGTTCTAGGTGGTCCACAGCCGGAGATATGGCTATGTGAAGTGATTCCCCCTTCCCTCCAGCCTCAGTCTATCACACTGTGTGAAGCAGCTTCATGCTGATAAGACAGCGTCAGAGGCCTTGAGGTCGCTCCACCTAAGGAGAATCGATGGTGTTATTTCCCACTTGTCTAATAAAGGCTCATTTACATATTTAGAAAAAAGCTCATAACTTAATAAATAACCATTTTGGGACACAATTTTCACTAGCATTATCAGTGTGACAGCGCTTATTAGATTAGCCAGGAGATACTGTAGTTTGAGGTTGAATTGAATACAAATATAATTTGGGGTTGTTCTTTTTCATTAAGCTTTTGGCTAAGTTCCATATATGCCCAGTGCTATAAATGGTTAAACATATAGAATTTGCTTTGATGTTCCCACCAAGGTTTGAGGCATAGCAGAAAAACAAGCGACTAACAGCTGAGACTTCAAACTTTGTCTCTGCTAACACATAAACTCTGTGTGGGCCACTGAATCATCTGTTGGCCACAAAGACATACTCAGCACATCAAGTCTATTTCTTTCAGTACTGTGCTTTAAATTTATTAATAGTGCTTGTCCTACCAAGAACAACACAGAGCAGATGTACTTATTACTATATCAAGTGCCCCAGATCTGTTAAGCTAGCCGTGAGTAAATGTTCCTGGATAGGTAAAAAAAAATAAATAATAATATTATATAATAATTCAATAATATAAAAGTTAAGTAATAACTTCACTAGCATCATTCGCACTGAATAGAAAATTGTTGTGAAATGAAAGATATGAACATAGCCTTAATCTATAGCTCATGAAGTACTATAGCCATTCATAATTATGTATATTATTGATTACTTGACATTAAATATATGGTTATATCAATACCGCCGACAGTCCCTCTCTCCATGGCGCTGATTCTTGGACTCAATAAGCTGAGAAAGTGGGCGGGGCAAAATGAAGGCATTTGTGGGTTGCTTGCTGGAACTGCTTTGTCAAATGGTGAGAAGTTACTGTAACATAGGTGTATATGTAGTTACAGTGCTTGAAGAAAAAAGTGACATGGCTTCTTAATTCATAGAAAAAGAGTTGCATGAGCCAAAAATTCTTATTTTGCAATAGGTAAATGAGTTGTTGGAGTGCTTTAAAAGCTGCCATAATAATAGTGGTTAATATAATTCAGAGGTCCCTAACTGTTTATAGCTTGTGAAGCATTGGTTTGGAATACTGATATAGTAGATTTGATTACGTGACATACATATGTACATTTAAGACGTGAACACATCATCCATTGGAGTTGCAGTAAACATTTATGTTACACGAAGAATAAGAGACTGGTCTGCTCAACCACTTGTGAGTTCCTGTTTGTTTTTACCCAGTTTACACAAATGTACTACGGAAATTCTTGAATGGCAATTCCCTAATATAGTTTTAATATTATTATATTGTTCACAAAATCCTTAGGGCTAGGTTGAATTTCACATTTCTCACAATTACCTGTAAAGTCAAGCAAATAAAAGCATATTTATTGACCCGCTTCAGTTGTATTTTATTGTAATGCCTTTGTATGCAGCAATTGATAATATATATATATATATATATATATATATATATATATATACTGTATATATTTATATACTGGGTAGAATAAAAATATATATATGCATGTGTGCGTGTAATTTTTGTTGGCTATATAATATTTTATCTAGTAAGGCATATTATGCATTTCGGTTATATAGAGTTTTTTAGTTAGCTCAATGAGGGTACGCGTGCTTTGGTAAACAATTACATAGATTTAAATACATTCTGGCTTGTGAAAACCCTCTGTGAATTTGTTAACATGATTTCCGAAACGTAGTTGTATAACGCTTACATACATCACATGACCCCATCAGTCCTGTCCATGTTGTCTGATTGGTAGTTGGATATACAGCACATATGCTCAACAGTTTATATACACATCCTATTACCATCCTTGATATTATTATATAAGTATTATTATTTTTTTACGGGTATTATTATTTCATGAACGAAGTTATTTTTATTATGTGTTTGTCTATATTGTGCAATTTCATAATATATAGGACATATCAATTCCATTTTATTAATTATCAAAATATTCTGCACTTTGTGCTGTATATTTCAGCTCTTTGTACCACCAGATCACAATTTTTTTTAGTCTCCAGACCCCCTTTATTAATTAAAAATTTCCTAATAGGGTATTTAAAAATGGGTATTTTATTCAGACAAGCCCTTTAAATGCTTTGGAAATGTTTACATGGAACTCAGTTGTATCCAGAGAAGAAACCAGAGTACGTGTGAGTGAGTTGGTGAGTACGTGTATTTACATTTGAAACAAAGAAACAATATAAACATGTTTATAAATAGATGGCTATAAACACATAAAAACAATTGCATATGTTTGTGAAAAAAAGTACCCGCAGAAAACGTTATAAATCTTAAAGGCTATGTACACCTTTGAAAACATTGTTGTTTATATATATATATATATATATATATATATACATATACATATATATATATATATATATATATATATATATATATATATATATATATATATATATAAAAATGTGTATCAGTGTGTTTGGTGCAACTTTCTAATTACTTTTTATTAAAAAATTATTTTACATTTTGAGATACAGCTGCTTAGTATTCAATATACAGAGCAGTTGTTTCTAGTGCTGAAACCTGTATCCGTCAAGTCAGCGTGATTGACGAGTTCAGTGTCAGCGGGTCCTGCGTGTCGACCTGTTACCGGTCACATTAGATGTCATCGATAACAGGTGGATCCAGTGTGTCAAATACGCAGGACCAGCTGTCACTGAACCCGTCAGTGCTGCTGACCTGACGGATTAAAGTTCCAGTGTACGATACAGCTGCTCTGTATACAGAATACAAAGCAGGTGTATCTCAAAAAGTAAAAAAAAATACTAAATAGAAGTTGAAACACACTGATACACATACTTATTAAAAAATAAAAAACACGTTTTCAAAGTTGACATAGACTTTAAGTTATTTGTAGATGGAGATTGAATGATTGAGACACCAGTTTTGTTTTTTCCTATTTGGTTTTGGTAGTTTTAGGATCTATTTTAAGTGATCAGTTTTAATTTGTCACCATTGCGAAAGAGATACAGGCTATCACATAGTTTCAAATAAGTATCACATTCCTATCAGGTGCGAATTACTTTATCTTTTATTGTATAGTTGAATCTGTCTCATGAGCCCACAAGTAATGCACAGTACTTACATGTGCAAAAGAATATACAACGCAAAATGTGACCCCGGGATTTAGTTTATGGGCAATATTTTGGCTATTATAAAGCCACTTCTGCTCATTTGAACCAAATGCTTCTTAGACATTCTCTAGTAATGAGCTGCATTAAAGTATAATTGAAACAAATGAAATAATAGGATTTACTGTACTTATTACTTAACATAGGGAATACATGATATCAAAATTAATCTTAGATTTTAATTTAGATCTTAATTTATAAAAAAAAACAGGGCTGGTTTAATTATGTTATAAGAAAAGGATAATACCATTGTAATAACCGACAAAACTGGACATTTCACAAAAAAATAACACTTTTAGCATTTAACAGTGCATCAAATCAACCATTTAGTTTTTTTTCCCAATGTTTTTAAATGATATTCTTTATTGTCAGCTACTTACTACTGTCAGTATCAAAGCCTTTAGCTAGGAAACTGTTGTAGACCTTGTTTTCTCTCACATCATATAAACCCAACTAAAGCCTCTATTCACACTGGCATTTTAAGGTTTCGGTTTCGGTATTTTTGATGTCAAGCATAGTCTGCAGCACTATTTTTGGTGTTCAAAACGCTGGAACCCTGTGGAAACCTGATGTATAGCATAATTAACCAATTGGATCTGTCAGGATTCATTGGGATCCGTTTTAATATGGATCCTTTGTAGCTGTCATTGCTCTGTTATGAACGTTAGTTGGACATAGCCTAAGAATTTGCATTTGATGACCATGATGATTCATTTTGTATATGTAATGTGCCCGCCCATACTCCATTTTCAGTTTACAATTCGGCTGGTTTCATCTCTTATTGCAAGTTGTTGAATTTCCAACATATTTGAGGAAAGAGTGTGGTCAGATTAGAAGTATCTCCCATAAATCAGTAGCAACAGCCTCCATGTTGGTATATCTGTCATTGATGTCATGTCGGGAATAAAACAATGATTTAAGCAGTTTCTGATTGGTTATTATTGGTGATTTGATTGACAAACACGGTGACAAATCAGAAAGTCTGAGCAGGAAACGGGATGAAATTGTTAGGACCAACTAAAACGGAATTTGACTTCAGTAGCCCCTGCACTATTCTAGAAGCATCCAGAGGCAGAATTTTATATAACATTATATTCATTAGTCATATGTCACTGTTAGAACTATTAAAGTACACACAATAGGTATCCTGATATATATAACACCTATTCAATAAATGTAACAACACATTTTTCAGTGTAACAGTCACGCTTCATGTTAACATTTTAAAAAGTATGTATCTCTATATGCTTCGTAGAGTGGTTTTTGTTTTTTTATATAACATTTACAGAATATCAATTTAGGCCTGATTTACACGAGCGTGTGTGTTTTGCGCACGCAAAAAACGCTGCGTTTTGCGTGCGCAAAAGGCACTTAACAGCTGCGTGTGTCATCAGTGTATGATGCGCGACTGCGTGCTTTTCGCGCAACCGCCATCATTATGACACTCCGTTTGGATGTTTGTAAACAGAAAAGCACGTGGTGCTTTTCTGTTTACATTCAGAGTTTGACAGCTGTTGCGCGAATCACGCTGTTCGCACGGAAGTGTTTCCGTGCGACCTGCGTGGTTTTCACGCACCCATTGACTTCAATGGGTGCGTGATGCGCGAAAAACGCTGAAATATAGAACATGTCGAGAGTTTTACGCAGCGGACTCACGCTGCGCAAAACTCACGGACTGTCTGCACTGCCCCATAGAGTAATATAGGTGCGTACGACACGCGTCGCACGCGCGTATATTACGCTCGTGTAAATGATGCCTAATATGCCATAAATGTCTGACTGTCATTTACATTGGATAACAAAGGAACTTCATAGCTGTGCTTGGCTTTTCAAGGGATACATGCAGTATATAGGTCATCAATGTGTCTCCCCCAAAAAATACTATAGGAGTTTAAGAGATGTAGTTTGTTGTCTTAGTAATGAGGTAAAAAACCCTTTATTAACCCCTTCCCGCCGCAGCCCTTTTTCAGATTTTCATTTTCGTTTCCCCCCCCCCACCTTCCAAAAGCCATAACGTCTTTATTTTTCCGTCGATATAGTACTATGAGAGCTTGAGTTTTGTGGGACGAGTTGTAGTTTTTCATAGCACCATTTATTTTGCCATATAATGTACTAGAAAACGGAAAAAAATATATTTGTGGGGTAAAAAATAAAAAAAACAGCGATTCCTGCATGTTTTTTTGCGCGACGTTTTTACGGAATTCACTGTGCAATTAAAACAACATGTTAACTTTATTCTGTGGGTCAATACGATTACGGCGATTCCAAATATATATCGTTTTTCTATATTTTACTACTTTTACAAGTAAAAACCTAAGTGTAAAAAAGAAAATTTATTTTGTATCGCCAAATTCCGAGAGCAATAACTTTTTTATTTTTCCATCGATTAAGTGGTATGAGGGCTTATTTTTCGCAGGATAAAAAATAGACATTCTGGCGTTTACAATTAATAGTAATAGTTCAGACTTTTACAGATGCGGCGATACCAATTATGTTTATTTATTTATTTTTTTACTATGATCTATGGGGAAAATGAGAAAAGGTTTTTTTTTTGAACTTTTAATATATATAAATTTTTTCTTACACAAAAAAAAGCTTTTATTTAACTTATTTTTACTTTTTTTATTAGTCCCCCTAGGGGACTTCAACCAGCGATCGCTTGCACAATATACTGCAATACTAATGTATTGCAGTATATTGTGATTCTGACACACAACTATTAAAGGGAATGTGTTGCCAGAAAAACATGTTTTTTTTTTTTTAATTAAACATTTAGTGTGTAGGTGATTAAACATTGTTCACATTTTTTTTTTTTTTTTCACGAGTCAGGAAATATTATAAATTAATTCTAATTTCTAATATTTCCCATTGCTGGTCACTAGATGGAGCTATTCCCAAAATTGCAGCATTGCAAAATTGGGTAAAAAGCCCTCGCTCTAGTGAGCTCTCAGCATCCCACCCTCCTTTATCCTGGCTAGTGCCGGGATAAACGAGGGGTTTGAACGGTCTAACCTCCTACACTGTGTGTCGCCATTTTTTGAGCTAACACACAGTGTAGTAGGTTTACATACAGTAGTAAACGTACACAAACACGAACATACATTGAAATCTCTTACCTGCTCCTGCCGCCGGAAGTAGTAATCTTACTGTCCGGCCGCGACTTCCGGTCCACAGGAAAATGGCGCCGGACGGCGCCAATTTCAAATTGGACTGTGTGGGAGCGGCGCATGCGCAGTTCCCACACCGACGGCGTACACAGAAGTGGATGGGACGGGACCCGTTCGCAGTCCCTATGGGACTGTGGCTGCCGTATTCCATGTCTGTATGTGTCGTTAATCGACACATACAGAAATGGAACAAAAAATGGCAGCCCCCAAAGGGAAGAAAAAGTGTAAAAATAAGAAAAAGTAAAACACAAACACACAAATAAATATAAACGTTTTTAATAAAGCACTAACATCTTTAACATATTAAAAAAAAAATTGTGATGACACTGTTCCTTTAAGCCCTGCCGAAGGCAGGGCTTAATAGGTGCACAAAGATGGCGGACCTGGGGGACTTGATTAGGCCCCCAGGCAGCCATAGCAACCAGATTGCGTTGCGGGGGGCGCAATGAGCTGTTAGAGGGGGTCGCCCCCTCTTTCTAACGATGTAAGTGCTGCGGTCACTATTGACCGCAGCATTTAACGAGTAAAAGAGCGGGATCGCGCTCGAGCACGATCCCGTTCGTTACTCTGAAGTGTCGGCTGTAACAAACAGCCGACACCGGCATCGTATTGAGCGGGATCACTCCGTGAGCCCGCTCCATACTTCCCCTACCCGACTTTGGCTTATGGATACGTCAAATGTCGGGAAGGGGTTAATCTTAACTCTTAGGCTACATTCACACGAGCGTGAATCTGGTCCATGTGTGTTGCGTTATGCATCAGTGTGCTTTGCGAGTGGCATGCGTTATTCACACCCTCACAAAGCACATCTTTTTTTAATTATTATTTTCAATCGAATTGATGTGCAAATCACGCAACGCACATGGATGTGCATCCATATGCAGTACGTGGTTTTCACGCACCCATTAAGTTCAATAGACGCGTAGGTGCGTGAAAACGCACCAATAGGGCATGACCAGACGTGGTGGAATTGCTCTGGAATTCCGCTGCGGAAATCCGCAGCGTACATGTTTCTCCATTGCTTTCCACAGCTTTTGAGTTAAGCGATCGGCAGTAACTGTTTCAGCACCCTGGACAGTGACTACCGATCACAATATAGATCAACGTGTAAAATAAAAAAAGAAGTTCATACTTACCGAGAACTCCCTGCTTCTTCCTCCAGTCCGGCCTCCCGGGATGACGTTTCAGTCCAAGTGACAGCTGCAGCCAATCACAGGCTGCAGCGGTCACATGGACTGCCGCGTCATCCAGGGAGGTCGGGCTGGATGGCGAAAGAGGGACGCGTCACCAAGAAAACGGCCGGGTAAGTATGAATTTCTTTTACTTTTACTAGGGAAAGGGCTGTCCCTTCTCTCTATCCTGCACTGATAGAGAGAAGGGAAGTAATTTCACCTGAAGACGCAACGGCTAATCCGCTTCAATTTCCTGCCCATTTTAGGCAGAGCCGCAACAGAATCTGCAACGCAGATTTTGTGCGGCATTGATGCGGACAGTGGCGGCAGAAACACGCCACGTCTGGTCATGACCATATAGGGCATGCAGTGAGTTTCACGCAGCGGACTCCCGCTGCGTGAAAATTCACGCATCTGTGAACGGCCCCATTGAAAACAATGGGTGCGTGTGCTGCGCGTGATTTCCATGCGCAGCACACAGATGTTATTCACGTTCATGTGAATGGGCCCTTAGGAAAGTGATTAAAATAGTAATGTCAACTTACCCAAAGTAAAATCTATGCAACTATGGTTATAAATGTAACAAGTTATAGAACTTAAAGGAAATATACAAGAAAAATACAAGATGCGGAGATCGGAAGGTATTTTTGCACACAGCACCCCACTGCAACACCAATGTAGAAATGGAGGCTGCAATAAAAAAATAAAGTGGAGTGCTCCTTTAATGTACAGAAAATTTCTTCTAAGTGAATGAGTTTGCAGCTTTTTAAACCTGAGAGAATTTGGACAGAAGATTTTGACACTCTAATCCCAGCATTCCTGTGGCAGAAACTCACATCAATTTGTTCAGTTTGCCCAGTTCTTTGCATTTTTGATAGCATGCCGAGAGGATAACTGCAAAATTCGATAATATATTAATAGGCAAAGTCATTTACAGTGCTGGAATAATCCATATTGTACAGACAAGACTGTTGTGTTTGAGATTAACAGTTCACCACAAATGACTGTAACACGCTTTATTTCTAAAATCTTTTCATATTTGTATGGGACACGTTCACAAAGAAGACAAAAAATATACCTGGAAACAGGATTTAACAGAATAAAGCGTCCAAAATGAAATCCTCTTAAAGAGCTTTATTCCTGGATGCCAGAAACTATGTTATTAGGACTTAATATATTAAATAGCATTGACCTCTTCAAGCATTTAGTAACTTCAGTAACCATTTTTCTGTTTTCCAAGAACCAATGAAGCATTACTTGCTCTTCAATAGGAGACCTGTCTTGTATTCTTCATGTATTGGTTCTCTTAGGTGTTTGATTTTGGTCAGAAGATAAAATTTCTGCACCCTTCTTGCTTAGGACACAGATATACAAAGCGATCTGATGAACTGTTAACTAAGTCTAAAAATAAACAATACCCAGAGATACAATCGAATGCCTTATTATGCGGGTCCATTGGTAGTAACATGCCTTTTCAAGCAGACCCCCATATATATCAATTCGACTGTAGAGTAGCATTTTTCTTTGGTCCCCGCCTTTACAAAACGTATCTGGTCATTATGAATGTACATGGGGAGAGAGGCGTTGAAAGTCCATCTGGAATATCATTTCTTTTTTATTTGCTCTGATTAACTTGATCTTGGTAGTGGTTGGAGCTCTGTTTTTCTAATAAACAGCTCCACAGGCCTACACTATATGGTCAAAAGTATGTAGACACCTGACCATCACACCTATCTGAGCTTGCTGGACATCGCATTCCAAAACATGGGATTAAATATGGAGTTGAGCCTTTTTTTGCATCTATAACAGCCTCTACTGTTCTGGGAAGGCTTTCCACAAGATTTTGAAGTGCGTTTGTGGCAATTTGCGCTCATTTAGCCAAAATAACATTTGTGAGGACAGGCATTGATTTTGGATGAGAAAATCTCGCTCCCAATTGGCGTTTAAATCCATCTCATAGGTGTTTGATGGAGATCCTCCACCTGAGTTCCTTCACACCAAACTCTTCAAATCATATGTTTATCGAGCTTGCTTTATGCACAAGTGTACAGTCATGCGGGAACAGGAAAGAACCTTCACACTTAACTGAATATTGGTGGATATATAAAAAACAAAACCGTTACCAGGTATGCATTAAAATATTAGACAATAGATAACACATTTGTACAAATAAAATAATAATCAGGCTACTGGAGTGGATAAGCCTGTAGCGGGTATAAATTCCAAGGTCAAACCCTGACAAAAGAGCCCTAGACCATTATCCCTCCTCCACCAAATTTACAGTAGTCAGCATTCTTCTGGCACCTGCCAAACCCAGATTTATTCCTCAGACTACCAAATTGTGAAAAAGTGATTCCTCACTCCAGAGAATATGGGTTTTCATGATCGAGCAGCTACACACAAGCCTAACCTCCAGGGGCAGTTAGGAACTCTTTAGTGAGTGATGCAACAGAGGATAAGCGATTTTTACGTGCCACGCATTTCAGAACTTAGCAGGTCCCTCTCTGAGATTGTGTGGTCTAACGCTTCTTGGCTAAGCTGTTGTTACTTCTAGATGCTTTCACTTAGCATAAAAAGCACTTACAGTATACCGGGGCAGATCTAGCATATCAGAAATTTAATAAACTCACATGTGGCAAAGATGGCATCCTATGCCACGTTCAAAGTCACTAAGCTCTTATGTAGGACCCACATGGCAACCAATGTTTGTCTCCTGTAGTGCAGTAAATCACAAGTCAATAAAATATAAATCAGTCCTGGAGCGCCACTTGATTTATGATCAACAGCGCAGATAAACAGATAGGTCTCTCACCACGTCTGCAGAAACCTTTTAAACATATACCCTGACGAAGCCGCAAACGGCAAAACATGTTGGGAGAACATGCTTGTCTCAATAGAAACAACTGTTATCTGTACAGTGTATTGCCCAACTGTATTGAGCTTTTCTTATGTGAGTAGGATTAATGAAACAATTTTGGCGCTAAACCTTGAAGGTGATGTGCAGTGTCTGCTCTGTTTTCCTGACACAGGTCCGAGCAATGCTTGGACTGGACTGTATAGTAAACCCGGATGACAGCAAGGAGGTGGATACCAAAGAGAGGTGCTTTGACAGTATGAATTTTGACCTCCTAGGTGCACTCATAGTGGTTTGAGGGAAGGAGAAGTACAGTAGAAGACAGCATCAGAGCGGGGTTTAGAAGCCATCAGCCTCTGAATAGCAACCTCAACAAGTTCTGAGGAATGTGCTGGTAGAAGTAATGTTTAAAACGTTTCTGAAGAAGTGGTAAGGCCACATGCACACAAATGTGCTTTTGCGGCCGCAATTCTCCCAAAAATCCACGGGAGAATTGCGGCCCTATTCATTCCTATGGGGCCATGCACACGACCGTGGTTTCCACGATCCGTGCATGGCCCAGGAGCCTGGACCGCAGAAAGAACGGGCAAGTCTTATTACAGCCGTGTTCTGCGGTCAAACCCGAAATCCGAAAATCCGAAAATCACGGCCGTGCACATGGCTACGGTCATGTGCATGAGGCCTAAGAGTTTTATCGGTTTATCTCTACTGTTGGTCATAAATCAAGTGGAGCTCTGGGACTAATTTATATTTTATGGAGATGAAATGGCATGGCTATGTGCTTAATTTTATGCAACTGTTGGGTCTACACATGCTTTTGGCTATATAGTGTAGATTTAAGAAATAACATTCTCAGTGCTCTGTAGCCACCATTAGAGGGAGTTTAGGAAGTTACTGTATATCATTTATACATTGAATGCTGAAATAAAACAGCTCTTAAGCTCCATTAGTGGTGGTTAGAGGCAGTCAGAAGGTTTCAAATTGATGTATTTAGCATGCTATATCAGAAAAACTGAGGTCTGACCACTTTAAAGCTTTATTAAGAATTCTGTGGAAAAAAAAAAAATTGCCATGCTCCATCACATGCTGTATTGCAGAGATACCCTATTTACTCAATCTTAGTCTTTCATGATGTCTATGTCTTAATATTGTAATCATTTATTTAATGCTCATGAGAACAAACTGTACTTCTTACAGTGGTTCCTTTTACAGTAATCATGGGATAGCCTCATAGCAGGGATGCACAACCTGCAGCCTGGGGCCACATGCGACCTGCGATGCCATTCTGTGCGCCCCCAGCCATCAAGACATAGACATTTTGCCTGTGTACTGTTGGTTCAGAAAGAGACAGATGTCTTTTGACCGCTACATCCTACTGATGGAGGTACTGTGTTCCTGGCATTGTTATGGGGGGAACTGTGAGACTGTATGAGTTCTATTTTAAGCAGCATAAATTAGCAATCCAGGTAAAACTCTTAGGCCTCATTTACACGAGCGTAATATACGCGCGTGAATTTTGCGCAGCGCGAGTGCGTTGCGTAAAACTCACGACATGTTCTATAATCGTGCGTTTTTCGCGCATCACGCACCCATTGAAGTCAATGGGTGCGTGAAAGCCACGAAGGTCGCACGGAAGCACTTCCGTGCGAACTGCGTGATTCGCGCAAGAGCTGTCAAACTGAATGTAAACAGAAAAGCACCACGTGCTTTTCTGTTTACAAACATCCGAACGGAGTGCCTTAGACATGAGCGAACCGAACTTTACCGGGTTCGGCCGAACTCGTTTTGACCGAACCCGGCAGGAGACAGTCACTGTGCAGGGTGCTGAAAGAGTTAAACAGTTAACTCTTTCAGCACCATGGACAGTGACTGACGTCGACTAGCCTCATCTCTATGATTGCGGCTGCGCGAAAATCACGCAGCCGCGCATCATACACGGATGACACACGGAGCTGTCAAGTGCCTTTTGCGCACGCTCGTGTAAATGAGGCCTTACTGTGTTATGCCTTGAGCAGAACATGACTATTAGTTTTATCCAGATTGTTTCTTTAACCCCTTAAAGTCCAAGTCATTTTTTGTTTCTTCGTTTTCCAATCCCCACCTTCCAAGAGCCATATCCAAGGGAGTAACTAGGGGGGAGGGGCAGGAGGGGCATGTGCCCTGGGCCAAACTAGGAGGGACCATGACGCTTATACAATTGAATATTATGGCAGAACAGGAAGCTATCTGCTCCCTCCTCTGCTATACACTCCTTCTGGAGGGGAATCCCCGGCCAGAGAGTTGCCGACGCTCTGTCTGGGTATTCCGCTCCTAGAGGGAGCTCCTGACATCTCTGTCCATGTATGGGCAGCGACGTCAGGGGCTCCTCCTGGAGCGGAATCCCCAGCTGAAACGTTGCACCCCTTACACATATGGGTGAATAAAAAATGCTTTTGGATACTTTCCATTGTGAGTGCTGCATCTTTTCCTTACTATACATATATGGACAGTGACGTCAGGGGCTAATCCAGGAGCGGAATTAATGGCCAGAGCATTGCCGACGCTCTGGACGGGTATTCCACTCCTAGAGGGAGCCCCAATGGTGCTATCTACAGGGAGGGGGAGGGGCTGTAGCGCTATCTTCAAGGAGGGATATGTGGCACTATCTACAAGGGGGGGCTATTGGCTTTATCTACAAAGGGGGGCTCTGTGGCTTTATGTACAAGGGGGGGCTTTGTGGCTTTATCTAGAAGGGGGTGTGTGGCACTATCTACAGGGGGGTAGGGATGTCACGATACCAGAATTTGGACTTCGATACTGATACTTTGTTTAGTATTGCGATTTCGATACCAAAACGATACTTTGCCAACAGTAATAAAAAAAAAAGTACTTTCGTTTTCTGATGTGAGGCGCGAGGTGTGATGAATTTTGAATGTGCCTCACATTAATAGTAATTAACCCCATCATGTTTCTCAGTCATAATGGGTTAATGTGTGAGGTACATGATTAGGTTAATTACTATTAATGTGAGGCACATGGAGGTTAAATTCATCAACCTCGTGCCTCACAATAAATGAAAGAAAGCAGTTTTTATTTTTTTATTTTTACAGCGTACACATCATAAATGATGCAAAAAAATTGTGAAGGTTATTATGGCCGCGCCAATAACGAATATGTATATTTTATGTTTTGAGACTTATTTTAATGTTTATTGCAAAAAAGGTGTATATGTATTTTTTTCATTTAATATTACTTTATACACAGGCAGTTGTTAGGACATACCCAGGTATGCCCTAACAACAGGAAATATGGTAAGACAGCACTGAGGTCCTTCAATAGACCCTGGGCTGTCTGCCCATATATAGTATGTCCCTCAATCGCATCACAGGGATTCCTGTGATGCGATCCAGGGGCTTCCCCCATCTCACTTCCTCTTGAATGCTCCGTTCAGCTTTGATTGCAGCATTCAGGAAAATAGCGGTGGAGATGAGAGGTTTCTCTGCTCTCCGCCGTTATAGAGCGGGGCTGCGACTGTGTAATACAGCCATTGCCCCGCTCCTAACAGTAAGTACGCTCGCGGTCAGCAGGAGGTGATGCGGCCGGCGCTGCTCTAATGAGCGGCGGTTCAGGCACTGAGGACAGAACATGGGGGTGTTTTGTAGTGCGCCCGCCATGTTTGGTCTTCAGTGTCGCCACTCATTAGTGCCGTGCTGGCCGCATCACCTCATGCTGACCGTGTGGACTTGTCAGGACACCGGAGCGGGACAATGGCTGTATTACATGTGTAACACACAGCTAAAGCCCCGCTCTCATACATTTATGTGTTACAATACTACAGCTCAGTATCGAAATACAAGAAATAACGGTATCGAACCATTTGGAGATGCACAGTATCGAAACAGTATCGAAATTTCGATGCATCGTGCATCCCTACAGGGGGTGTATGGCTGTGTGGCTTTATCTACAAGGGGGGTGTTTTGGCACTATCTACCGGGAGGTGTGTTTGGCACTATCTACAAGGTGGGACGTGTGGCACTACCTACTAGGGGGGAATGAGGCAGTATCTACAAAGGGGTGTGACACTATCTACAGGAGCATGTGCTTGGCACTATCTACTGAGGGGAGTGTGGCACTTTCTACAAGGGGGCTGTGTGGCATTAACTACAAGGGGGGGCTGTGTGGCAGTATCTACAAGGAGGGGTTTGTGGACCTATGTACAGGGGGCGTGTGACACTATCTACAAGAGGAGGCTGTTCATTATGTCACCATATAGTCTCATTAGCCTCAGTTATACAATCTGTTTTAGTCAGGCACACTGACCTCTTTAATTTATTTTCTTTTAATTTATTGTTATGTTAACTACTTTATATAACCATATTGCTTGTAAAATGTACCAATGGTTTTATGCTCAATTTACATTACACCGTGTTCCAAATTATTATGCACATTGGATTTAAGTGTCATAAACATTTAATTATTAGTTTTCAATGAAACTCATGGATGGTATTGTGTCTTAGGGCTCTTTGGATCATTGTAAGCAATCTCAGACACCTGTAATAGTTAGTTTGCCAGGTGTGCCCAATCAAAGGAAAACTACTTAAGAAGGACATTCCACATTATTAAGCAGGCCACAGGTTTCAAGCAATATGGCAAAGAAAAAGGATCTCTCTGCTGCCGAAAAGCGTGAAATTGGATATTTCAAGAAAACTTAGGCGTGATCATCGTACTGTGAAAAGATTTGTGGCTGATTCAGAGCACAGACGGGTTCGTTCAGATAAAGGCATAATGAGGAAGGGTTTCTGCCAGACAAATTAATACGATTAGGAGAGCAGCTGCTAAAATGCCATTGCAAAGCAGCAAACAGGTATTTGAAGCCGCTGGTGCCTCTGGAGTACCGCGAACCTCAAGGTGTAGGATCCTCCAGAGGTTTGCAAGTGTGCATGAAGCTATTATTCGGCCACCCCTAAACAATGCTCACAAGCAGAAACGGTTGCAGTGGGCTCAGAAATACATGTAGACTAATTTTCAAACCGTGTAGTTTACTGATGATTGCCGTGCAACCCTAGATGGTCCAGATGGATGGAGTAGTGGATGGTTGGTGAATGGCCACCATGTCCCAACAAGGCTGCGACGTCAGCAAGGAGGTGGCGGAGTCATGTTTTGGGCTGGAATTATGGGGAGAGAGCTGGTAGGCCCCTTTAGGGTCCTTGACGGTGTGAAAATGACCTCTGCAAAGTACGTAGAGTTTATGACTGACCACTTTCTACCGTGGTACAAAAAGAAGAACCGTGCCTTCCATAGCAAAATTATCTTCATGCATGACAATGTACAATCTCATGCTGCAAAGAATACCTCTGTGTCATTGGCTGCTATGGGCATAAAAGGAGAGAAACTCATGGTGTGTCCCCCATATTCCCCTGACCTCAACCCTATTGAGAACCTTTGGAGCATACTCAAGCAAAATATATATGAGGGTGGGAGGCAGTTCACATCAAAACAGAAGCTCTGGGAGGCTATTCTGACATCCTGCAAAGATATTCAAGCAGAAACTGTCCAAATACTCAATGGATGCAAGAATTGTGAAGGTGATATCAAAGAAGGGGTCCTATGTTAACATGTAACTTGGCCTGCTACGTTTTTTTTTTATTGAAAGAGCTTTTGATTTCTGTAAATATGACCTTCTGATGCTGAAAATTACACAAATTACCATTTTAGTTCTCTTTACAACCTTTAAAATGTTTTGATCTCTGTTGTGCATAATAATTTGAAACAGTGCATTTTGAGTTTTTTAATTATCATTAGGAGATTTGTTCAATAAAATTAGCATTATACTCCAACGGTTGATGGCTTGAAGATTATACTGACTGTCATTTGCATCCACTATTTAGGAAAATCATCGAAAAATAACATTTGCATAAGAATTTGGAACGCAGTGTAAAAAAATTACACATTGATTGGTAGAGAAAGCAAACATGGCGAGGGGGAAGGAGATGTCTGGAAGTAAGTTAGAAGGGGGCAGCAAATTGAAACTTTTCCCCGGTTGCAGGGGAACTTTGCTACGCCTCTGGCCATAACTATTTTATTTTTACCTAAATGTAGTAGAATGAAGGCATAGTATTTGCGGAAGGAGTTGTAGTTTTTATTGGCATAATTTAAAGTGTCATATAATGTACAGGGAAACTGAAAACAAACTCTTTGGGGGTGGAATTGGAAAAAAACTGATTCCTCCATTGCTTTTTGTGTTTTGTTTTTATGGCTTTCACCATGCGTTAAAAATGTCAACTTAACTTTATTCTGCTACCAAATTTATATAGTTTGTTTTAATGTTTTACTACTTTTACAAAGAAAAAAATATTTGGTAAAAAAAAACAATTCTGAGAGCCATATGTGAGGGCTTACTTTTTGTGGGATGAGCTGAAGTTTTTACTGGTAATAGTTTTTGGTACTTTGATCACTTTTTATTACATTCCTTTTTAGAGCTAAGGTGACCAAAACACAGCGATCGATTTTAGCGGTTTACATCTTTTGTTTTACGCCACACACCGTGTGAGTTAAATAATCTTATATTGTAATAGTTCGGACTTTTGCAGGTGCAGTGATATCAATTTTGTTATTTTTTTTATTTTTTACAATGCTTTGGGGGGTAAATGGAAAACGTTGTTTTTTTAACTTTTAATATTCTTTTATTTTTTGTACACTACTAAAATCTTAACAATTTTTAACTCCTTTTATTAGTTTCCCTAGGGGATTTGAACCAGCAATGTATTTCTGAGTATTGTAATTTTTACAAGCTCCTGTTAAGCCCTGCGAGAGGCAGGGCTCAACAGCAACAGAAAGAGGGTAGAACTGGCGGCAGTGGCGTAACTACTGCGGTAGCAGCCGCAGCGACTGCTACGGGGCCCGCGGCATGAGAGGGCCCATGCCGCTAGCCGACATGCCCCCCCATATGCCCGGTGGTGCCGCTAGCAGCCGTTACGGCTGCTACAGTGGTAGCGACACTACTACGGGGTCTGCGCCGCCGAGCTTCTAACATGTATGGGCCGGGCGACACAGGCACTCTCATGCCCAGGGGTGTCGCTAGCACCGGAGGGGGCACCAGTGCTAGCGACAGCCACTCCCTCTTGCAGTAATTGTACCTGCGTCTATAGCACGCAGGTACAAATACATGCATTAGCGCTGAATGACCGACCATTCAGCACCTTACAATTACGCTGATTGGCGGGGCAAAATGACTTGCCCCGCCAATCAGCACCTTTCAATGGCGCTAGTGGTGCGATGACGTAATCGCGCCGCTTTCATGCTTGAAAGGCGCTGATTGATGGGGCAAGTCATTCTGCCCTGCCAATCAGTGCCTTTGAACAACGCACGGCTTGCGTCATTCAGCTCCAGCAGAAGAGAGCAGATCTGAATTGCCACCGGACAGTGCGGGAATGGGATCAGGGTGAGTATGTAATTTTTTTTTTTCTACTAAAACTGTGAGTGGCATTATCTATAGTGGGTGCACTATCTACAGGGGGTGTCGGCTATATGTGGGCTACTATCTACAGGGGGGTCTATATGTGGGGATGTGGGGCACTATATACAGGGGGGTCTATATGTGGGAAACTATATACAGGGGTGGGCTATATGTAGAGCGCTATCTATAGGGTAGCTATTTGTAGGGCACTATCTATAGGGGTGGGCTATATGTGCGACACTATATACAGGGGTGGGTTAACTGTGGGGCACTAGCTACAAGTAGGCTATATGTAGGGCACTGTCTACAGGGGTGGGCTATATGCGGGACACTATATACAGGGGGAGCTATATTTGAGGTACTATCTACAGACACAGTGTATGGTACTTTTATAATCAGGGACACAGTGTATGGCTCTATTATAGTTAGTGATGCAGTGTATGGTGCTTTATTATATTTAGAGGTGTTGAGAATTTTAACTTCGTTTATAGGTGCAGAAATGTTTTAAAAGCTGAAGACATCTGAGTGGAAAACTGCAGAAATGGGTCGTGGCCGGGACAAATCCATCATAGAGGTCTGGACCGGAGGGAGAAGAAAAGAACTAGAATCTGAGATGTCACCGGTGAGTCGCTTAATGTAAATGTTTATTCTGCCTTTAATCAGTACTGTAGTCACTGTATGATCTGCAGCGAGATGATGGTTGGTATGATTTTATTTTGTGAAACAGCATCTCCCAGCATATCCTTACCATTGTTCAGGCCATGCTAGGAGCTGTAGTTTTACGCCGTACAAACCTATACGGCAGGGGTTGCACTAAGTTGAGCTCTATTTGTATTTCTGGGGCTGTATTTATGTACTGAGCTTTGTTCTGGTGCTGTATATATGTATGAGCTTGGTTCTGGGGCTGTTTATATATGTACTGAGTTTGGTTCTGGTGCTGTATATATGTATGAGCTTGGTTCTGGTGTTGTATTTATGTACTGATCTTTCTTCTGGTATTGTATATATGTACGAGCTTGGTTCTGGCATTGTATATACAGTGAAGGAAATAAGTATTTGATCCCTTCCTGATTTTGTAAGTTTGCCCACTGTCAAAGACATGAACAGTCTAGAATTTTTAGGCTAGGTTAATTTTACCAGTGAGAGATAGATTATATATATTAAAAAAAATCTAAAAAAAATCACATAGTCAGAATTATATATATTTATTTGCATTGTGCACAGAGAAAGAAGTATTTCATCCCCTACCAACCATTAAGAGTTCAGCCTCCTCCAGACCAGTTACACGCTCCAAATGAACTTGGTGCCTGCATTAAAGACAGCTGTCTTAAATGATCACCTGTATAAAAGACTCCTATCCACAGACTCAATTAATCAGTCTGACTCTAACCTCTACAACATGGGCAAGACCAAAGAGCTTTCTAAGGATGTCAGGGACAAGATCATAGACCTGCACAAGGCTGGAATGGGCTACAAAACCATAAGTAAGATGCTGGGTGAGAAGGAGACAACTGTTGGTGCAATAGTAAGAAAATGGAAGACATACAAAATGACTGTCAATCGACATCGATCTGGGGCTCCATGCAAAATCTGAACTCGTGGGGTATCCTTGATCCTGAGGAAGGTGAGAGCTAAGCCGAAAACTACACGGGGGGAACTTGTTAATGATCTCAAGGCAGCTGGGACCACAGTCACCAAGAAAACCATTGGTAACACATTACGCCGTAATGGATTAAAATCCTGCTGTAATGACGGGGGTAGGGAAACGGACAAGTGAGCCCTAATCTACCTGCCACTCTGTCCCTGCCTACTTGCAACGACCCGCCCTAGGCGACGGGGTACAACTTGGTGGCGGTCCCTACGGTCAGTAAGTGCACGAGACAAACAGACAAGGGAACACAAGCAAAGGGAAAGGGGCAGTTGCCCACGGCAACACCGTGAGCAACAAGAATGGTGAACGAGCCGAGTCAAAACCAGGAGTGCACGAGTTACCAAATGCAGAGCAGGAGAGTAGTCAGTAAGCCAGGGTCAGTATGGAGCAGGATCAAATAGACAGAAGCTGTAGCTGGGCCAGGAAACCACACGAGAAGAATCACCAGCAAAGGAGGAACAGGAAAGGCAGGTATAAATAGACAGAGGGCGGGAGCTAGCTCCGTCTGGCCAGGCTGTGATAGGCTCTCCCACTCCTAAGCCTGCCATCCTGGGTGGGGAAGATGGAGTCAGTCTCAGAGACACAGACTCAGGTGCAGACTGATTACTTATGGGAGTATCCACAGAAGTTGTGACTGGCAGATCCTTTACAGTACCCCCCCTTTTATGAGGGGCCACCGGACCCTTTCTAAGTGGACCTGGTTTATTGGGGAAACGAAGGTGGAACTTCCTGACCAATACCCCAGCGTGAACATCCCGGGCGGGTACCCAAGTCCTCTCTTCAGGCCCGTATCCTTTCCAATGGACCAGGTACTGGAGGGAGCCTTGGACCATCCTGCAGTCCACAATCTTGGCCACCTCGAATTCCACCCCCTCAGGGGTGAGAACGGGAACAGGAGGTTTCCTCGAGGGAGCCAAGGACGGGGAGCAGCGTTTAAGGAGGGAGGCATGAAACACGTCGTGTATTCGAAAAGCTGGGGGCAACTCCAGTCGGAAGGAGACAGGATTGAGGACTTCAATGACCTTATACGGCCCAATAAACCGGGGAGCAATCTTCCTGGACGGGACCTTAAGGCGCAAGTTCCTAGACGATAACCACACCAAATCCCCGACCATAAACAAGGGGTTAGCAGAACGTCTTCTATCAGCCTGAGTTTTTGGTACGCTCTGAGACGCCTCTAGGTTCTTTTGAACCTGGGCCCAGATTGTGCACAGTTCCCGATGAACGACCTCTACCTCGGGATTGTTGGAACTACCAGGTGAAACGGAGGAGAACCGTGGATTAAACCCAAAATTACAGAAAAAGGGGGAGACCCCTGGCGAGTTACTGACCCGGTTATTAAGGGAAAATTCGGCGAGGGGAATGAATGAGACCCAATCATATTGACAGTCAGAGATGAAACACCTTATATATTGTTCTAGAGATTGATTAGTCCTCTCCGTTTGGCCATTAGTTTCAGGATGGAAGCCAGAGGAGAAGGACAGATCAATCTCCAACTTTTTACAGAAGGCTCTCCAAAACAATGAAACAAATTGTACCCCTCTGTCCGAAACAATATTGACAGGGACCCCATGGAGATGCAGGATGTGTTTGACAAACAAGGTAGCTAACGTCTTGGCGTTGGGTAGTTTCTTGAGGGGCACAAAGTGGCACATCTTACTGAAGTGGTCTACTACCACCCACACCACCGACTTGCCTTGAGATGGAGGCAAATCGGTGATAAAATCCATGGAGATATGGGTCCAAGGTCTCTGGGGAATGGGCAAAGAACGTAGTAAGCCCGCTGGTCGGGACCTGGGAGTCTTGGACCTAGCACAAACCTCACAAGCGGCGACGTAGGCCTTAACGTCTTTAGGCAACCCAGGCCACCAATAGTTTCTGGCAATGAGGTGTTTGGTACCCAGGATGCCTGGATGACCAGATAGTGTGGAGTCATGATTTTCCCTAAGTACCCTTAGCCGGTATTGCAGGGGAACAAACAGCTTGTCCTCAGGAAGGTTCCCGGGAGCTGAACCTTGATCAGCTGCAATATCAGAGACTAAATCAGAATCAATGGAAGAAATTATTATACCAGGAGGCAAAATACAAGCAGGATCTTCCTCCAAAGGAGGGCTGGCCATGAAGCTACGCGACAGTGCATCGGCCTTAATATTTTTACACCCAGCCCTATAGGTAACCAAAAAGTTGAATCTGGTAAAAAATAGCGCCCATCGAGCTTGTCTCGGGTTGAGCCTCCGGGCAGATTCTAGGAAAACCAGATTCTTGTGGTCGGTAAGGGCCGTTACCTGGTGCCTAGCCCCCTCCAGGAAGTGGCGCCACTCTTCAAATGCCCATTTAATGGCTAAGAGTTCGCGGTTGCAAATATCATAGTTACTCTCAGTGGGCGAAAACTTCCTGGAGAAGTAGGCACAGGGGCGGAGATGGGTGAGGGAACTGGTACCCTGGGACAAGACAGCCCCCACTCCCACCTCGGATGCGTCAACTTCCACGATAAATGGCTCCATTTGGTTGGGCTGAACCAGCACAGGGGCCGAGATAAAGCACTTCTTAAGGACCTCAAAAGCCTGGACAGCCTCAGGGGGCCAGTGGAGGAGATCAGCACCTTTGCGAGTGAGGTCCGTAAGAGGCTTAGCGATGACCGAGAAGTTAGCAATAAATCTCCTGTAATAATTAGCGAACCCCAAAAAACACTGTAACGCCTTCAGGGAGGCAGGATGGACCCATTCCGCCACAGCCTGGACCTTGGCGGGGTCCATGCGGAATTCATGAGGAGTGAGGATTTGACCCAAAAATGGTATCTCCTGTACCTCAAACACACATTTTTCGGTTTTCGCAAACAGTTTGTTTTCCCGAAGGACCTGGAGCACCTTCCTGACATGCTCAATGTGTTAGGACCAGCCCTTGGAAAACACCAGTATGTCATCAAGGTACACTACAAGAAATACCCCCAGGTAATCTCTCAAAATCTCATTTATGAAATTCTGGAAGACCGCAGGAGCATTACACAACCCAAAGGGCATGACGAGGTATTCGAAATGACCTTCGGGCGTGTTAAACGCAGTCTTCCACTCATCCCCCTCTTTGATGCGGATAAGGTTATACGCCCCCCGTAGATCAAACTTAGAGAACCATTGGGCCCCCTGAACCTGATTAAAGAGATCAGGAATCAAAGGAAGGGGATACTGGTTCCTTACAGTGACCTTATTCAAGTTACGGTAGTCAATGCATGGCCTAAGACCACCATCCTTCTTCACTACAAAGAAGAAGCCAGCACCTACCGGAGAAGTAGAGGGGCGAATGTAACCCATGGCCAGGCATTCCTGGATATACTCACTCATGGCTTCACGTTCGGGACAAGAAAGATTAAATATCCTACCCTTAGGGAGCTTAGCTCCTGGTACCAATTCAATTGCGCAATCGTATTCTCTATGAGGAGGTAACACTTCGGAGGCCTCCTTAGAGAAAACATCAGCGAAGTCCTGAACAAACTCAGGTAGCATGTTCACCTCCTCGGAGGGAGAAATAGAATTAACAGAAAAACATGACGTCAAGCATTCATTACCCCATTTGGTAAGCTCCCCAGTATTCCAGTCAAACGTGGGATTATGCAACTGCAACCAGGGAAGGCCTAAAACCAAATCGGAAGATAATCCCTGCATCAACAGTACAGAGCACTGCTCCAAATGCATGGAGCCAACAAGGAGTTCGAAAACAGGGGTATGCTGTGTAAAATAACCATTAGCAAGAGGAGTGGAGTCGATACCCACTACCAGGACAGGTTTAGGCAAATCAATCATGGGCATAGCTAGAGACATAGCAAATTCCACAGACATGATATTAGCAGAAGACCCTGAATCCACGAAGGCACTGCCGGTAGCAGACCTACCACCAAAAGAGACCTGAAAGGGAAGCAAAATTTTATTACGTTTCATATTTACGGGAAATACCTGTGCACCCAAGTGACCTCCCCGATGATCACTTAGGAGCGGAAGTTTTCCGGCTGCTTATTCTTACGCCTAGGACAGGTGTTCACTTGATGCTTGTCATCCCCACAATAGAAGCAGAGAACATTCTTCCTGCGGAACTCTCTACGTTGTCTGGGGGACACGGAGGCCCCGAGTTGCATAGGTACCTCCGAGTCTTCCGTGGAAGAGCGAAGCAACGGGACCTCGGGAGGCATCATGGGGGAGTCAGAGGGGAAAACACAAAAACGTTCAAGCTGTCGTTCCCTGAGACGTCGGTCAAGTCGTACCGCTAAAGCCATAACCTGGTCTAGGGAGTCAGAAGAGGGATAGCTAACTAGCAGGTCTTTCAGGGCGTTCGACAGACCCAACCTAAACTGGCACCTTAAGGCAGGGTCATTCCACGAGAAGCTGCGCACCACTTCCTAAAGTCAGAACAATACTCCTCAACAGGTCTCTTACCCTGACGTAAGGTCACCAGCTGACTCTCGGCAAAGGCAGTCCTGTCAGTCTCGTCATAAATGAGTCCGAGAGCAGAAAAGAAACGATCAACGGAGGAAAGTTCAGGGGCGTCAGGAGCCAAGGAGAAGGCCCACTCTTGGGGCCCTTCCTGGAGCCGGGACATAATTATACCCACTCGCTGGCTCTCAGAACCTGAGGAATGAGGCTTTTAGTGGAAGTAGAGCCTACAACTCTCCCGAAAGGAGAGAAAAGTCCTCCGGTCTCCTGAGAACCGGTCAGGCAACTTGAGGTGGGGTTCAAGAGGTGAGGTGAGGGGCACTACCATGGTAGCGTCAGGCTGGTTGACCCTCTGAGCCAGGGCCTGGACCTGTAGGGAGAGACCCTGCATTTGCTGGGTCAGGATCTCAAGGGGGTCCATAGTAGTGTCAGGGAGCAGGGTAGACTAGGTATATGGGCTGGTGATTATGTAATGACGGGGGTAGGGAAACGGACAAGTGAGCCCTAATCTACCCGCCACTCTGTCCCTGCCTACTTGTAACGACCCGCCCTAGGCGACGGGGTACAACTTGGCGGCGGTCCCTACGGTCAGTAAGTGCACGAGACAAACAGACAAGGGAACACAAGCAAAGGTAAAGGGGCAGTTGCCCACGGCAACACCGTGAGCAACAAGAATGGTGAACGAGCCGAGTCAAAACCAGGAGTGCACGAGGTACCAAACGCAGAGCAGGAGAGTAGTCAGTAAGCCAGGGTCAGTATGGAGCAGGATCAAATAGACAGAAGCTGTAGCTGGGCCAGGAAACCACACGAGAAGAATGACCAGCAAAGGAGGAACAGGAAAGGCAGGTATAAATAGACAGAGGGCGGGAGCTAGCTCCGTCTGGCCAGGCTGTGATAGGCTCTCCCACTCCTAAGCCTGCCATCCTGGGTGGTGGAAGATGGAGTCAGTCTCAGAGACACAGACTCAGGTGCAGACTGATTACCTATGGGAGTATCCACAGAAGTTGTGCCTGGCAGATCCTTTACACCTGCAAATTTCAATAGGTCTTGTCCACTTTGTGACAATGAGCCTTAAATCAATCCTGCGAAAACAAGACGGTTTGGATTTATGATGTACCCTTTACTATAAATTATTCAGAATATTAGGAGTCACTGTGAATTTCCCTTACCAGGATAAATGTACACAATCTGTGACCCTATGCTTGTGTGTGATCATGGAACTACTTGGTTTCTGCTAATATTTTCATAATCTACAGTAGGAGGTTATTTATCTCATAAATATATATCTATATATATATATATATATATATATATATATATATATATATATATATATATATATATATATATATATATATATATACAGTGAAGGAAATAAGTATTTGATCCCTTGCTGATTTTGTAAGTTTGCCCACTGTCAAAGTCATGAACAGTCTAGAATTTTTAGGCTAGGTTAATTTTACCAGTGAGAGATAGATTATATAAAAAAAAATAATAAAAATAACATAGTCAAAATTATATATATTTATTTGCATTGTGGACAGAGAAATAAGTATTTGATCCCCTACCAACCATTAAGAGTTCAGCCTCCTTCAGACCAGTTACACGCTCCAAATCAACTTGGTGCCTGCATTAAAGACAGCTGTCTTAAATGGTCACCTGTATAAAAGACTCCTGTCCACAGACTCAATTAATCAGTCTGACTCTAACCTCTACAACATGGGCAAGACCAAAGAGCTTTCTAAGGATGTCAGGGACAAGATCATAGACCTGCACAAGGCTGGAATGGGCTACAAAAGCATAAGTAAGACGCTGGGTGAGAAGGAGACAACTGTTGGTGCAATAGTAAGAAAATGGAAGACATACAAAATGACTGTCAATCGACATCGATCTGGGGCTCCATGCAAAATCTCACCTCGTGGGGTATCCTTGATCCTGAGGAAGGTGAGAGCTCAGCCGAAAACTACACGGGGAAACTTGTTAATGATCTCAAGGCAGCTGGGACCACAGTCACCAAGAAAACCATTGGTAACACATTACGCCGTAATGGATTAAAATCCTGCAGTGCCCGCAAGGTCCCCCTGCTCAAGAAGGCACATGTACAGGCCCGTCTGAAGTTTGCAAATGAACATCTGGATGATTCTGAGAGTGATTGGGAGAAGGTGCTGTAGTCAGATGAGACTAAAATTGAGCTCTTTGGCATTAACTCAACTCGCCGTGTTTGGAGGAAGAGAAATGCTGCCTATGACCCAAAGAACACCGTCCCCACTGTCAAGCATGGAGGTGGAAACATTATGTTTTGGGGGTGTTTCTCTGCTAAGGGCACTGGACTACTTCACCGCATCAATGGGAGAATGGATGGAGCCATGTACCGTCAAATCCTGAGTGACAACTTCCTTCCCTCCAACAGTACATTCAAAATGTCTCGTGGCTGGGTCTTCCAGCACGACAATGACCCGAAACATACAGCCAAGGCAACAAAGGAGTGGCTCAAAAAGAAGCACATTAAGGTCATGGAGTGGCCTAGCCAGTCTCCAGACCTTAATCCCATCGAAAACTTATAGAGGGAGCTGAAGATCCGAGTTGCCAAGCGACAGCCTTGAAATCTTAATGATTTACAGATGATCTGCAAAGAGGAGTGGTCCAAAATTCCATCTAACATGTGTGCAAACCTCATCATCAACTACAAAAAACGTCTGACTACTGTGCTTGCCAACAAGGGTTTTGCCACCAAGTATTAAGTCTTGTTTGCCAAAGGGATCAAATACTTATTTCTCTGGGCACAATGCAAATAAATATATATAATTTTGACAATGTGATTTTCTGTTATTTTTTTTTATATATAATCTATCTCTCACTGGTAAAATTAACCTAGCCTAAAAATTCTAGACTGCTCATGTCTTTGACAGTGGGCAAACTTACAAAATCAGCAAGGGATCAAATACTTATTTCCTTCACTGTATGTACTGAGGTTGATTCTGGTGCTGTATATGTCAGAGCTTGGTTCTAGTGCTGTATTTATGTACTGAGCTTTGTTCTGGTGCTGTATATATGTATGAGCTTGGCTCTGGGGCTGTATATAAATGTACTGAGTTTGGTTCTGGCGATGTATATATGTATGAGTTTGGTTCTGATGCTGTATTTAAGTACTGAGCTTTGTTCTGGTGCTGTATATATATATGTATGAGCTTTGTTCTGGGGCTTTTTATATATATATATATATATATATATATCCAAGAAAAAGAGACTGGAAGCAGCACTCAGCAAAAAAAATGTGAATTTATTCACCCAACACAGCAACGTTTCACTTCCTCCATGGAAGCATTTTCCATGGAGGAAGTGAAACGTTGCTGTGTTGGGTGAATAAATTCACATTTTTTTTGCTGAGTGCTGCTTCCAGTCTCTTTTTCTTGGATATATGCATGAGGAGCTCGTCACTCCTTGATATTTTGAAGCTAGCACCAACCGTTTCTGGCTATTGACACAGTGCTGCTCCTATGTTTGGATCTTCTATATATATATATATATATATATATATATATATATATATATATATATATATATATATATATATATATATATATATATACTGAGTTTGGTTCTGGTTGGTGCTGTATGTATGAGCTTGGTTCTGGTGTTGTATTTATGCACTGATCTTTCTTCTGGTATTGTATATATGTACGAGCTTGGTTCTGGCATTGTATATATGTACTAAGGTTTATTCTGGTGCTGTATATGTCAGAGCTTGGTTCTAGTGCTGTATTTATGTACTGAGGTAGATTCTGGAGCTGTATATATGTATGAGCTTGGTTCTAGATCTGTAATTATATAGGATATATTTATAAAAACAAAATTGAAGGGCAGATGGAATTGTTCTCAATTCAATGTATATTTCATGGGAGCGTGTCTGGTAGTTTTAATCCCTTGAACCGCCACCATGCAGTAATACATGACCTGACAATATTTCCAAATGTATGTTTTTTTCAGATGCAGCAAAATCTTTAAAATCCACTTTTAAAACGGCGCACACTATATGTTAATTACTCATTAAAGGGTCATGCCGCTATCCTGAACAGTCACATAGTCCTGCCTCCAAACCCACCTTTCCATGTTTGATTGACATCCCCCTGGTTGATAGAACTTTCTCAGATGCGCCATTGCCTTGTGGCACTATACACAAGGGTGGCTGTGTGGCACTATACACAAGGGGGGCTGTGTGGCACTATACACAAGGGGGAGCTGTGTGGCACTATACACAAGGGGGAGCTGTGTAGCACTGTACACATGGGGGAGCTGTGTGGCACTATATATAAGTGGCTGTGTGGCACTACTAAGGGGGGCTGTGTGGCACTATCTACTAGGGGGGCTGTATGCCACTATTTACAAGGGAGAGGGCTGTGGCTCTATCTACAGGGGGCTGTGTGTTGCACAATCTAGAGGGGTCTGTGTGTGGCACTATCTACTAAGGGGGGCTGTGCGGCAATATCTATTAAGGGGTGGCTGTGTGGCACTATATACAAGGGAGGGGGGCTGTGTGGCACTATATACAATGGGAGCTGTATAGCACTATATACAGGGGGGCTTTATGGCGATATCTACAGGAGGGCTGTATGGCACTATCTACAAGGGGGAGGTGGGGGGGAATATCTACAAGTGGGGTATGACTCTGTCTATAGGCGGGTGTGTATAGCACTGTCTACAGGGGGGGCTGTATGGCAAATTTTACAGGGGGCACAATCTATAAGGGGGACTGCTTGTGGCACCTGGGGGGGGGGCCCAGTCTTGAGTTTGCTATGGGCCTTTCTTTCCTAGTTTCGCCCCTGCCTGGCAGCCTACATTAGTCCCCCAGGCTGCCATGACAACAATCAACACCCCGCAATTGCTTAGCACGTGGGCCGAGAGGCTGACTTTCTAAAGGCTTAGGTGCCGCAGTCGCTATTGACTGCTGCATCTAAGTGGTTAGACAGCCAGGATCAGAGCTCTCTCTGTTCCTGATCGTAATACACAGCTGACACCCGCAGCGTATTGAGCAGGCTAAGCCTGTGAGCTATCTCCATACTTCAGCTGCCACACCATGACGTACAGTGTCGGCATGATGCGTTAAGGGGTATTCCCAATTGAGACATTTATGGCCTATTTAAAGTATATACCATAAATGTCGGAAGAGACAAGGTGGAGAGGTGGCGGTCCATGCGTGGAGCTCTCTTCTTTGTAGTTTGTGCTTCAGTTATGACCTGCTCAGCTGTTTCCGTAACTCCTATAAACTATAATAGAGATAACCGCATGCATTTTTGGCCACTTCATCTTCTCTGGGGTGCAGTGGACACCCTATTATCTCAATATGTTCAATTCTCAAAAAAGCACCCCCTCATATACTGTCCATATGCCATAAATGCCTCATATGGAAATACCCCTTTCAGTTTTACTGTGGCCCATTGGAGTATTATTATCTGCCAATGTGGCCCTCAGACAAAAAAGGTTGTGCACCCATTGTTAAAATGTTGGTAATTATTCTTCTAAGAGTATATCTTTCAGTGGATATTTTAAGGACAGATCCTATTCTTTTATTAATCAGATATATTGTATGTGATGTTTGCATTAAAGAAAAATAGACATCAGAAGGAACCAATACATAGATTCCACCCTCCATCATGCCTTGGTCATTCACTAAATAAATAAAACCCACAGGTCCCCTTTCCCTCCTAGTCGTCTGATAAGAAATTTGGTCAGGCCGCCCAGTTCCATTTTTAAATATACACATTTCTCCAACTTAATCAACATGTTAAAGTAACCCTCCACCCCATTATACTTTTCTGGTCCTCGCAATGCTAAAGATCCATGGGGGTCTTTATCAGCTCCTCCAACACAGCTGCCTTTTCAGGTCGTGAATAGCAGTTATCGAGAGCTGCACAAATAATAACATTCTGTGTTTGGGTGGGTAAAGATTTGTTTTTTGTAATGGTTCAGGAAACACGCAACTGTGGTGAATGAACCACTCATACGAAGACCCCATGTATCTGTAGACCAGGTAAGCGCTTAGAAATGGAAAGTAAAGCCTCCGGTAGTAATGAGCAGAATCATGACCTGCCCCCTTTAATAAATTACTTGAGTTTCTCCTCTGAAATCCTGTGTTAGGCACTCGTAAAGCATGTGACTATATTCCAAAAGACATTGTGACTTAATTTAATAATACTAGGGCTCATGCACCCGGCAAAGCGTTGATGCGCAATGTGTCGCAATATGGTGAATCTTTGACACACTGCAAACTCCACTAGAAGCAAGGCTTCTAGGCGAAAATATCTCTGTAAAGCTACATGCACGAGACGGAAATGCTTCAGAATTTCTATATGGAATTTCCATGTGGAAATTCTGCAGCATTTGCACAAGATAAATTCACATGCTGCAGATTGAAAATCCGCACCGCAGGTCCATTTCTGCAAATTTTATTGTGCAGCATGTGGGGAAGATTTATTCAAATCTCATCCACTTTGCTGCTACTGTAATTTCACAGCATTTCAGTCCCGTGTACAGGGGGCCTGGTAGGCATGTTTTGGAACACACCACAATTTATTTATTTTTACACAGATTTGTAAGGAATATGTGAGAAAAAAATCTGTGTGCCTCTATAATATCATAGATACACAGAAGTACTACAGCATGGGCTCCATAGCATTCTATCGACTGCATACATTATACCACACCAATCCATAGTATGGTTATGTACATGAGCCCTTAATTGAATCTAGACAGAAATTGAGGCAATTACTAAGTGGCAGGTATGTCCTTTCAATGCTAAGTTCCCCATATTGTGGCTTGTAATACATCCTCTTAACATTACTATTGGATGCTAATAAGGGAATCAGCAGGTAAGGGTACTAATAGACGGCCCGACATGGGTATTACATACGATGCAACGATTGGATACGTATAGTGATGAGAGCTTGTTGCTACGATCGCTCATCCCTATACATTTTCATCATGTCGGCAGCTTATCGCCCTGCCGACAACGATGATTTTTAATTCTGCATAACAGAGCTGATCAGTCGATGAACAAGCGTTCGCTCGTTCATCGGCTGATCGTTGCCATGATTACACAGGGCAATGATCAGGGAATGAGCGTTCATATGAACGCTCATTTTCCCGATCATTGTCCCGTGTAATAGGACCTCAAGTTAGGACATAGTTTTTTTTGAGCAGAGGAATTAATGTTGTTTTTTAGTTCAAAGAAAAGTTTAGGAATATAAAGGAAATAAAAGCAGGGATTTGGTGAAAGAACTATACAAACTGTGATCTAGTGTAGGTGATACGGCTGAAGCTGCTTTCTGGGACAGGTAGTGCTGTTTTTTTAATCCAGTAAAAAATATCATTATTCCAAAAACCACAAAGCTGAAAGAGTTTAATTGTAGTACTGGCTTTCCTAAACCACTTGGCAAAACAGCTAACAGCCTTAGGCTATGCTCAGCAAGTTAGTTTAACTAAAGCAATAAGCTTTTGCTAATTCCTTCCATTCCCCATGTTTCCTGTTCTAGAGGTCCCGTCTGTTCATTCGGTGTTGTAATACCTCTGTTTTGATTTTTCCACTTGATAGATACATAGTGATTATTATACTATACATATGTTCCTGTTAATCTGATCGGCTGATGGGATAACGTAGCACAAGGATGAACAACAACTCAAACTTGTGCAATTCCATTTTGCATACAAATAACATCTCATTAACCATTCACTCTGCAAAGATATTTTCATATGTTAAGCTGAATAGGACTGAACTGTATATTAAAGAAATTTTTCAAATATACAAAATAATTTTCTATATTTCTCATCACAGTCCAAGTTTTGATGTCCTTTTTTTCAATTAGTAAAAGATGATTGAACATTTGCCACCACAGCCATTTTTATTTAATTTTTTTTTCATTTTAATTTTTGTTCTCCCCTCATTCCACATGGGCTTGAAACAGGGCTTGTTTTTCGCGGGACGAGTTGTAGTTTTTCGTGACACCATTTATTATACCATAAAATGTACTGGGAAACTGGAAAAAAAACCTATTTGTGGGTTTGAATGAGAAAAAACAGCAATTCCTCCGTTTTTTATTGGTTTTCGTTTTTATGGCATTAACTATGTGGTAAAAATGACATGTTAACTTTATCTGCGGGTCAATACCATTATTGTGATACCAAATGTATATTTTTTTTGTGTTTTACTACTTTTACAAAGAAAATTTTTTAATAAAAAAATTTGTTTTGTGTTGTCATATTCCATGTTTCTTTGGTCACAGACTACAAACAAACTCTACTAGACAGAGCTCTCATACACATTCTGTAACTGTAACTAGTCCAGCACCTGTCTGTCCATCACAAGACCAGAACAGATGTCTTTCCACTGGAAGAAAACAAAGAATATTTATATTGAATGCAAGCAGAGATCTTGAAAACCATGAGGAATTAATACAGAAAGTATATTGGAAATTGTATAACTTTTTACACTAGAAAGAATAATATGTATTTGCTGTAACCAGGAAGGACTTAAAAAATGTTAAATAAAATCTAGTAAAGTTTAGAAAGAACATTTTTTTAAGAACATTTTTCTTCGTATTTAAAAATAGCAAAACAATTTTTTTTATGATATCGCTGCAATAGTGACAACACTTTGTAGAATAAAGTGAACATATTACTTAGACCGCACAATACATGGCATAAAAAAAATCCCAAAAAACGATGGCTGATTTTTGTTTTTTTTCCCATCCTCTCCCTGAAAAAATAATAAAAGTTAATCAATAAATTATATGTATCACAAAATGGTGCCGATAGAAACTACAAAGAAGAAGCCATCATACAGCTACGTCAACAGGAAAATAAAAAAGTTATGGACCTGGAATGCAGAAATGAAAAAATAAAAGTTCCAAAATGGGCCATCCATTAAAGGGGTTTTCCCATCGCTGACATTTATGGCATATCCACAGGATTATCAGAGTCCGGATAACCTTGACTACATCTGTATCTGCCGGTAATTGTAATATGCATTATTAATTGTAATAAGCCAGTAATTATAATAAGCATTTTTAGTATGTTTTTCAATGATTCTTTAAAAGTCCAGAGGCAATTATTAGGAAATTAAAGCGTATTTGTCATCATACTATGCAACATAGTACGGGGAAAGGTTCACTTTACTATTAGCCTGAACAGAGCAAATAAATAATGTGCCATTTGGCTAATACAGCCTAAAAAAGTATACAGTGGACTCGTGGTTAGAAGTCCGCTATATTCAGTATGTGTATATACTTCTATATATTTACCTTTATGTATGTATGTATGTATGTATGTATGTATGTATATATTCCAGAATGTGTGTGTATATATTTACCTTTATGTATGTATGTATGTATGTATGTATGTATGTATGTATGTATGTATGTTTGTATATATTCCAGAATGTGTGTGTATATATTTGCCTGTTTTCTCTAAATCTATCCCTCTATGTACTGTATGTACAGTATTTATGTTCCAGTATGTGCGTGTCTATATATGTGGTTCATTTTTGAGAATCCCACACAGGGCACCATCCAACCTAAGGCCGGCCCTGTAGGAAGCAGGGATTCCCCTTATGAATATAGCGTAATGGATGCTGTCTATCAGACAGGCACCATTACTAAGGCAGTAGTAATAAAGTTCAAAGAAACACAGACACACAGATAAAATATTTTATTGAAATAAAACCCCCCCACACGACCCTTGTTAACCAATTAATTAGTCCAATGACCGAACCTGTGAAAAAACACACATATAAAACATTAGTAAAACTAATAATTAAAAAAGCAAAACCATTATTATACTTACCTTCCTGGGTCTGTGACAGTAAACTAAGCACTAAGCTGTCATTAGTTAGTTTACATCAAGTTGTCCCAGGTTACCTCAGTTCATTGGCCTACTTAGGTCAATGAACTTAGGTAACTGGCCACCACGTGATGTAAACTAACCAATGACAGATTACAGCTGTCACTGCTTAGTTACTGAGCCTTATAAGTGGCGCAGGATCACCCGAGATGAGACAGAATTCTGGCGCATCTTGGGTGCGTATGCCACTATAAACCTAGTGCGAGGACTCCTTCAGATACAAAGGAGTCCCTGCGCTAGTAGTTACTAGCATTGGCGGGGCTCAGCAATAAAGTTTCCGTTGATGCAGGCCTGGTCTTTTCTGATCAGGTCTGCTCCAGTGGAACGACTGCAGGCGGCGTGATGATGAAGGACGCGGATACAATTGAAGACAGTACATTACATTAGGGTTGTCATGATACCAGAATTTGGACTTTGATACCGATACTTTGTGTAGTATTGCGATTCTCAATACCAAAACGATTCTTGCCAACAATAAAAATAAAAAAGTTCTTCCGTTTTCGGATGTGAGGTATGCGGTGAAGAATTTTGAACCTCCATGTGCCTCACATTAAGGGTATGTTCACACGGTGAGTCAAACACGGCTGAAAATTACGGATCTGTTTTCAGAGAAAACAGCCTCTGATTTTCAGACGTTATTGAACTGAAAATGAAGCTTCTTTTAATTTGGAGCTTCTTTTGAGGCTTCTTTTCAGGCTTTTTTGAGGCGTTTTTCAGGCTATGTTCACACGGAGTATTTTGGGGGAGGAATATCTGCCTCAAAGCTCCAAACGGAATTTTGAGGCAGATATTCCTCCCCCAAAATACTCCGTGTGAATAGCAATTATCGCGCCGTTTTTCGCCCGCGGCCATTGAGCGCCGCGGGCATAAAACACGCTTTCTCCTGCCTCCCATTGAAGTCAATGGGAGGTCGGAGGCGGAAGCGCCCGAAGATAGGGCATGTCGCTTCTTTTTCCCGCGAGGCAGTTTTACTGCTCGCGGGAAAAAGACGCCGACGCCTCCCATTGAAATCAATGGGAGGCGTTCTCGGGCCGTTTCTGCCGAGTTTTGCGACGCGGTTTCCGCGTCAAAAAACTCGGCAAAAGACCCCGTGTGAACATAGCCTAATAGTGTAAAATCAGCTCCAAAAAACCCCTCAAGAAGTGACATGCACTTCTTTTTACAGAGCGTCTTTTTACGCTCTGTTTTTTAAAACAGTGGTGTAAAAAGACGCCCCGTATGAACTAAATGCTGTTTTTCCCATTGATATCAATGAGCAGATGTTTGTAGGCGTTCAGCTCCTGTTTTTTCAGGCGTTTTTTGAGGTGTGAACATACCCTAAAAGTAATTAAACCCACAGTCATAATGGACAACATTAGATTAATGTATGAGGTACATGATGGGGTTAATTACTATTAATGTGAGGCACATGAAGGTTCAAAATTCATAACACCTCGTGCCTCACATTAATAAGTGAAAGAAAGCAGTTTTTATTTTTAATGTTCACATTATAAATGACGCTATAAATTTGTTCTGCAGGTTATTATGGTCACGACGATACCAAATGTGTGTATATTTTATGTATTGAGTTTATTGTAAAAAATGTGTATTTTTTTTTTAAATTTAATTTAACATTATTTTAACTTTTTTATTTTTAAACTTTAATGTACTGGCATATATCTATATGCCAGTGCATTAGCCTGTGTACTGCTAGTAAACAGGCAGTTGTTAGTACATACCTAAGTATGCCCTAACAACAGGAAATATGGTCAGACAGCCCTGGGGTCCTTCAATGGACCCTGGATTGTCTGCCCATATATGGTATGTCCCTCAATCGCGTCAGAGGGATTCCTTATGACGCGATCCAAGGGTCATCTCCCTTTGAATGCTGCAGTCAGCTTTGATTGCAGAATTCAGGGGAATAGCAGCGGAGATGAGTAGTTTCTCTAATCTCCGCCGTTAGAGCAGGGCTGCAACCCCGCTCCTGACCAACAAGTGTCTGTTTGTCAGCATGAGGTGATGCGGCCGGCGCTGCACTAATGAGGGGTGTCGAAGGCACTGAAGACAGAACATGACTGTGTTTTGCAGTGCGTCCACCATGTTCTCTGTCTTCAATGCCGGCGCTCATTAGTGCAGCGCTGGTCGCATCACATCATGCTGACCGCGCACACACACTTGTCTGGAGCGGGGCAATGTCTTTATTACACAGCCGCAGCCCGGCTCACTACATTCATGTATTTCGATTTGAAATACATGAAGTAACGGTATTCAACCCTACATTGTTACACATTTACTTACCCCATCTTCAGCTGTGCCATCCTGTCCTGCACTGCTCTGCCATCCGAGTCTTAGACATGCCCACTATTCATGGTTTGGTCATAGCTGCTCACGTCAGCAGTTCTGGCCTATCCATTAACAGAGAGCGTGTCCTAAGCCTAAGAAGCGCACATACCCCCCTGCCCTGTGATTGACCTGACCACTGGCTGGTCAGGTCACAAATATGTTTTTAATTAAAAAAAAAGAGGATCCTGCAGCCGCCTCCCTCCTGCTGGACACCCTAGGCACTGCACCCCCAGTGCCTAGTGGCAAATACGGCCCTGCAGATAATGCAGTAGATGTTACCTGCAGTCCTATGTAACACCACAGATAACACACCGTGATAACTCTTTGAGAACAGATAATGTAGTAGTGTTACCTGCAGTCCTATGTAACACCACAGATAACACACCGTGATAACTCTTTGAGAACAGATAATATAGTAGTGTTACCTGCAGTCCTATGTAACACAAAAGATAACACAGTGATAACTCTCCGAGCACAGATAATTTAGTAGTGTTACCTGCAGTCCTATGTAATATCACAGTGATAATTCTTTGAGCACATATATTACCATACAGTCCTATGTAACACCACAGATAACACAGTGATAACTCTCTGTAATTAACTCTCTGTAGTTAACTCAGTGATAACTCTAAGGTAGTAGTGTTACCTGCAGTCCTATGTAATACCACAGATCACATAGAGATAACTCTCTGAGTATTGATAATGTAGTATATATTACCCATAGTCCTATGTAACACCACAGATAACACACAGTGATAACTCTCTGAGTACAGATAATGTAATAGTGTTACCTGCAGCCCTATGTAACACCACAGATATCACACTCTGATAACTATTCCCACAGATATATAAACACACACAGATGCATACATATATACACACTAACATAGAGACATATATACAGACAAATACAGGAACATATATACACATAAACATAGATACACATAGATACTCACCATCTCTCCTTGCAGACAGGATCACAGGCTTCTTGCAGGACAGGTTGTGGGCGGATCTTCCCCTCTGCTCTTGCTCCTCAGCTCTTGTTTCCTCTGTGTGTGTAACGAGGAATAGAGGACAGAGCAGAGGCAGAGCCCAGTGGCACCCCCTACATGCTGCGAGGCTGGTAGTGCCCTGTGCATGCGCACAGGTCGCACACCCCTAAGGCCAGCCCTGGCTTCCCCCCACCCATCTCACCAATGAATGATGGCTGCCATGTATACATACACATACTTATGCAGCCAATGAATCACTGGTGAGGAGGGCAGGGATAGGGAGGGGAACCATTTCCCTCATGAATATAGAATAATCTGGTGACAGATCCGTATAATTGGCAACTCAGTTTACTAAGTATAATTATAAAATATATATATATGAATGCGGACATATACAGTATAAAAAAAATATGTGCACCCCTGCTAACAATAATTTTACAGTCATCCATATTCTACTTTAGTGAAAGTATATCAAATATCAAAAACATGTGAGTTTATTTTATAGTAAAGTCTTTTTCTGAGAATTATATCAACAAAGAATATTATGTTAAATGACTGATATCCCATAGCATTACTGGAGTTATTGGACACATTAGGTTTCATGACAACTTGATTAAGGGAATTCATCTTTCAGTGAATATATTAGAAATTGGAGAAGAAATGGCACCACTTATATATAGTTATCTGTTGCCACAAGGTAAATCTCCAGCAGATAAATTTACCAAAATGACTGACCCTCATTTTCCAATTTACTTGCAGAACAGAATTATGTTAGTGTCTGAAAACATACAAGAAAAACATATGTGTACAAAAAACAGATTTATCATTTACTGCACAATCTCACCAATTGGGCTGACTGTGGCCTACAGCAGATGACTTGGCAACATGTACGCCATCTATCCCAAACATCTGCTGATTGCATATCACATCTGTATTTGTATATGGAAACATCTTATAAATGCCATGTCACTGGTTTGTCAAAATGTAATTGGGTTCTTTATATGAAGTTATACATCCAGCAGAGACGATTTAATTTTTAGGTTTATAATGTATTTTTCAGTTCACTATTTTTAGGGAACTAAAAAAAAACATTTGAACCAATTCTATAACTTTTGTCCTGTCTTCTATTCCATTGTTAGACGTTGTTGCATTAACAAATAGGGTATGTTCACATATTGTATTTCGGCCACGGTTTTTGATGTGTTTTTTCTTAATTCCTGTTACTTCAAAGAAAAAACAAAACAAAAAAAGTGTCAAAAAACCGCAGAAACCCGACAAAAATGAACATAATGGTGAACACAACAAATTCGCAATTAGAACATTTGTTTCAATAATCAATACTGTATTTCTATAATGGTTGTGGCTTAAGAATTACAAACAATGTTACTTATCCAAGACAACAATATAATATTTGACATTTTCATCGTATTACATTTTGCTTATTTAGTGCTTGACATTGAATACAGGTTTGTTTTATCCAGGCTCGGTTCTGAAGGATGTCATTAGCTGGGACTCTGGCGGCAACTGCTGTTCTCATATCATCTGAAGCTAAAGCACCATATGAAGCCTTTGTGGCTAACACATTGAAGGCATCTAAGGAATTGTATGAGGCATTTGTGGATGAAATTCTGTTAGGAATCTGAGGTTTAAAACAGTATTCCAGACTAAAACATTTATGCCCTATCCACTGATCGGTTATAAATGTTAGATCCATGATGGTCCCTCTTGCCCCCAGCCACACGTCCACAGCTAGGAGAAATTCAAATGACACGGCAAACAAGAATGCGTGCTGCCGCAAAATTTAATGTAGGCTTCTACAATGCCCCAAATGAGATGGAAATTCTCTTTTTGTCTTTACAGTGGCATAAAGTACTACTATCGGTAGTGGTAACCACAGCACTAGAATTTGCTATGATATTGCACCTGTCTGTAGTACACATATTTTATTATTATACTGTACAGTAGGATGTTATATAAAATGAAGTGAAAACAAGTACTGATTTATTGATTAAACTAAGTAAAGTATTGAAACAGGTGATGAGGGCTGTTGGACTACAAGATTATGTTATTAATGTTTAACATGCCATAGAGCTAGGAAACCTGGCTATAATCCATAGTCACACTAGAGTTCGGAGAACAAGTCCTAGTAAGATTAAAAATGTACCAGAAGTTAAAGGTAATATCACCTTTTATTTTATTTTTTCCTAATCAAAACTAAATGGTGAAACCTAATATATATATTTTTAATCTGGTTTACGTTTTGGATTGTAGATTTTTTTTATTATATTTTCTGTACATGATTATGGCACAGCCATCTTGACTGAGCTGTTATTAATAGCATTTAAAGATATGCTGTACAACAGCCACATGGACCATAGGCAATGGCGGCTCATCATATGGGCGGTTGGGCAGTCGCCCGGGGCCTGAGGCACCCAGGGGGCCCATGGCCGCCCGAACTGCACATAATCTTAAAAACTATGCAGCGCACTTGCAATGCTAACTGTCGCTGCGGAGATGGGGAGAAGGTGCAGGGAGAGCAATTCAGGGCGGGCTTAGCCAGGATAGTAAAAGCTACGTCTCTCTACGTAAAAGTGCTCCGAATAGTAGGCTAAAGGACCTTTGATGACGTCATTCCCATGTGACTCCACCCACCAATCAGGTTGTTCTACCACAGTGAAGAAGCAGAATATCTGCAGGGGAGAAGGCCCGCCCACCAGTCAGGTCTTTACACAGAGCTCCAGACTGGTGAGTGCTTTTCCATCTCTTCATCCCTCCCTCCATCTCTTCATCAATTCATCCCTCCATTACCCCCTCCCTTCATCACTCACTCACTTCATCCCTCCATCACTCCCTCCATCCCTTCATCCCCCCAATCACTTCCTCCATCACTCCCTCCCTCCCTTCATCCCTCCATCACTCCCTCCCTCCCTTCATCACTGAAGTGTGTGGCGCTATCTACAGGGGTCTGTGTGGCGCTATCTACAGGGTTCTGTGTGGCGCTATCTACAGGGGGCTGTGTGGTGCGATTTACAGGGGGCTGTGTGGCGCTATCTACAGGGGGCTGTGTGGCGTTATATACAGGGGGCTGTGTAACGCTATCTACAGGGGGCTGTGTGGCGCTATCTACAGGGGGCTGTGTGGCGCTATCTACAGGGGCCTGTGTGTGTGACGCTATCTAAAGGGGATGTGTGTGTGACGCTATCTACAGGGGGCTGTGTGGCGCTATCTACAGGGGGCTGTGTGTGTGACACTATCTACAGGGTACTGTGTGTGTGAGACACTATCTACAGGGGATGTGTGTGTGGTGCTATCTACAGGGGATGTGTGCGTGACGCTATCTACAGGGGGCTGTGTGTGTGACGCTATCTACAGGTAATGAAAATACAGACAAGCAGTAGAAGACTGACTAAGGGCTGAGCAATCACGTTCTCCGAATATTCACAGCGCAACCAATCTGAAAGTTTACAGTGCTTGGGAATAAGTGACTGGGGCAGAAGAGGATGGAGGCGCAGCCTTATATAGTGGATCGAGGGGGTTCCCCAGCAGCATTTGAAAAAAAACAGGATCCTGACCTGTCCACAGAGTTTAAGGCAGCACAGAGTATTTCAGGAGATGAACCTGCGGATCTTGTGCGGGGTGGTGACTTGCCAATCATGTGAAGGTGTTATTGAGGACAGGAGTGGAGGAGAGGTAACAGACTGAGAGCTACGTAATGGTAAGAGCAGAGTTCACAGCAGCACAGAATATTTCAGGAGAGGAGCGTGCAGATGTTGAAGAGTGTATGACGCTGACTGGTCACTGATTGGTCAGCGTCATACACATAAACACGCCCAGTTAAAAACACAATACACGCCCAGTTGGACATAACGAAATTCCAAAGCTCATTTGCATATATATAAAATCGCTCATAACTTGGCCAAAAATGAACGTTTAAAAAAAAACAAAAAACGTTACGGTTATCTACATTGCAGCGCCGATCACATGCAATAGGAGATAGGGGTTTGAGAATCTGGTGACAGAGCCTCTTTAACTCTTTCAGCACCCTGGACAGTGACTATCCCCTGACGTCGCCTAGCAACACTCCCGTAATTACGGGTGCACACGTAGTCACCCGTAATTACGGGAGACCCATAGACTTCTATGGGCCTGCCCGTGCCGTTATTACGGCCTGAAATAGGACATGTTCTATATTTTTCAACGGCACAGGCACCTTCCCGTAAGCATACGGGGAGGTACCCGTGGCCAATAGAAGTCTATGGGCCCGTAATTACGGGCCGTAATTACGGGCGTTTTTACATTTGTGTGCATGGGGCCTGAATCGACGGAAAAATAAAAAAGTTATGGCTCTCAGAATTTGGCGACACAAAATAAATTTTCTTTTTTACACTTAGGTTTTTACTTGTAAAAGTAGTAAAATATAGAAACAACTCTATATATTTGGTAACGCCGTAATCGTATTGACCCACAGAATAAAGTTAACATGTTGTTTCAATTGCATAGTGAATTCCGTAAAAACGAAGCACAAAAAACTATGGAGGAATTGCTGTTTTTTTCATTTTCTACCCAACAAATTATTTTTTTCCCATTTCCTAGTACATTATATGGCACAATAAATGTAAAAATAAGAAAGTTATGGCTTTTGGAAGGTAGGTAGGAAAAAAACAGAAAATTAAAATCTGAAAAATGGCTGCGGCAGCAAAGCTCTGATGAATATGTAAGCAGTTTATAAATATTGTTGTTCGTATTTATATGCAATTGCCTATTATATTAGCCAGACATACAAAAAATGAACTTACAATTTAACTACAAACGACCCCTGCATATGTCAGTGTCTAATATCTAAAAACTTAGTGTGCAAAAATAGAAAAGAAACAGCACTGTGTTTATATATCATGAAGATTCTGCCGTTCTCTATACTGATACTAATTTAGTGAATATTTACATTAAGTGGTTTTTAAAACGGAGCCATTCACTTTCATTGAACACTGACATCTTTCCGTAGCACTACGGAAGGGTGTCAGTGCCGTGGAAATGTTCCGGGAATTATGGAACATGTCCGTTCTTTTGCATTTTGCGGGCCGTGCTCCCATACTTTGTATGGGAGCACGGCCCAAAAATGCGGCTGTCAGTCGGCGGCCGGCCGTGCCCGCAATCGCGGGCCGTGATTGCGGGCACGGTCGTGTGCATGGGGCCTTAGGCTATGTTCACACAGAGTTTTTTGCAGGTGGAATTTCTGCCTCAAAATTCTGTTTGGAAGTTTGAGGCAGATTTTTCTCTCCCTGCACGCCGATTTTCACAGCGTTTTTCGCAGTGTTTTTCGCCCGCGGCCATTGAGCGCCGCGAAATACGTTTTCTCTGGCTCCCATTGAAGTCAATAGGAGGTCAGAGGCGTAATCGCCCGAAGATAGGGCATGTCCCTTCTTTCTCCTGTGAGGCGGTTTTACCGCTCGCAGGAGAAAACCGCCCCCCCCCCCCGCCTCCCATTGAAATCAATGGGAGGCATTTTCGGGCCGTTTTTTGACGAGTATTGTGGCGCGGTTTCCGCGTAAAAAAACTCAGCAAAAAACTCAGTGTGAACATAGCCTTAAAAAGAACTTTCTCTTATTTTATACATGCAGTAAATGTTGTAAGTAAATATATTTGTAAGGCAGCATGAATCAACCCACATGACCCTATGCTTGTATTTGGCAAAACCATAAGTGTTTTGCTGAGGGTTCCAAAATTTAATTTCTCATTTTTACATCTTTTGATGTTTTGTTCCTTATGCTTGACTTGCGGTCATTTCATAGATGTATAATTGTTATTCTGACAATACATGGCATTTTTAAAGGTACTGAAAACATACCAACTATTTTTATGGTACCTATAAAACCACAAATGTAAAAGGCTCAAAAAATATAGTCACATGCTTCATTATAAAATTCTCATTTGTTTTTGATTATATACTCAGAACATAGCAGAATTTAATGGGGTTTTTCAGACAGTAAAAATTCATGGCCTATCATCAGGATAGACAATCAATAGCTGATCGGTTAGGATCTGACTCCTGGGACCCCAGCCGATCAGCTGTTTTTTTAGGTGCGGCAGCACTCGTACAAGTGCTGCTTCCCCTTCATTTCTTCTTGCTCACTGTGAATCGTCGACACGCATTTAGCGGCAATTCACAGGTATTGCAGCCTTTTCTCCCATGGAAGTAGGAGAACAAGGTTGCAATACCTGTGAATCGCCTCTGCATCCGTGTCGACGATTCACAGTGAGCAAGTAGAAATGTAAGGGAAGCAGCACTCGTACAAGCACTGCACCTTTAAAACATCTGTGCTGCGGGGGTCCCGGGAGATGTACCCTGGCCCATCAGCAATTGATGGCCTATCCTGAGGATAGGCCATTGATTTTTAGGGACTGAACAACCCCTAAAGACATAGCTATGGCGACTAAGTACAGCTTTGCTGCAAGGCCTTAGGGAAGCCAATGACATTCTCCATTCTTGTTTCTTCCATGAGAAGAAATAGCAGAAATAACTCTTACCTGACTGTACATACATTGTTTAATACTGTGTATATATTACTGTACCAATAATTTATTTGTATTACATCTCTAATAAATATTGTAACATGCAAAAATTCATGCCACCTAACGTTTGTGCATTAGGCGGCTAAACCCAAGCAGGGACTGATCCAGGATTTAAATCTATGGTGGTGTAAAATAGAGGTGACCATATAGTGGTCAGATACCAGTTCTACACAGTATCATCCTGCTGCAGACCATACAAGAGAATACAGCATTGATCAGACACAGGCAGAATACACAAAAATTTAATTCAGTGACTCACAGGTGGTCTTCTCTGATTGGGGTTGTTCATTTTCCTTTTCTTCTCCATCCAGCCCAGACCACTATGGCAACTTTTTCTGACGACCGCAGAGTTTACTGCCCAGAAATCTTTGGCCCCTCACTTCTACAGCTATCACCAGCCTCTATAGCATCACACATACAGATCCCACACAAGACCCATAAATAAATTCAGACCCCAGAATTCTAAATAACTTTAAATACCAGACCCATGCAGTACCCCTAAATAAATTCAGACTGCAAACCAGACCCCTAAATTACTTCAGACCCCAGACCAGATGCCAAAATTACTTCAGATACCAGACCAGACCACAAAAATACTTCAGATCCTAGACTAGATTATTTTTAATATAAATAATATTTTAAAAATTAAAAACTCTCCAAACATTTTTAATACATACAATATGTTTAACATAAAACTTGCTTTAAACAATAGGTAATTTACTGATGACACTTTACTTTAAATCACAAGCTCCATAGAATATTGAGGGATCTTTCATCTCTGTCTTATGAATTTTAAAATGAAATGTGCCTGCCCTCCCCCTCTGACTGTAAAATACAGGTGTACAGGTGTACTTACTGCAGTCAGTAGTCTGAGGGGAGAAAAGGAACGATATCTTGATCTCATAAGGTAGGGAGGCAACATACAAGTTCTTAAATAGAATAATTACCAGTTAATCAATCAATCAAATCAATCTCAATACCCTATATACTGAAAAACACTATAACTAACAAGGAAATCTGAGACATTTGGGAGAATTAGATTAAGGACTTTTTAGGCAAACTAAGCAAAATTTGCTATCCTTAGCCAATTTAGCTGACAGTACCCCTATTAAAGTGTTAGCTAAATTGGCGCCTCTATAAAACTGCAGCATCATGAGTGACAGACTCTATGTTAGCCACAGTGTCTCTGTAAGAGTGACTGATAGAGCTCCTCTATAAGAGTGCCTTTCACAGTGCCCCTTAACGCTGTCAGTCACAGTTCATCCATAACAATGCCAACCTTAATGATGTCATAATAGCACTCCCACATGAGGCTGGCACTCAGGGAGGCATCTCTATGGCAAACATTCTGAGGCACCGTATGGGGGCAGCCAAGGCTGGGGATATCTTGATGCACTTATGAGGACTTTCGGGGCGCCAACACTTATGGGGCTTCTATGTTTTCATATGTTGGAGGATATAAAAATGTCCAGGAATAGGGGTACTCATCAAGTTTTACCACTAGGCCCCACATTCTGATAAACAGAGCAAAAATGTCTAAGGCAGGCACTACATTTATACTGCCACATACCCTGTGAAACACAGTAACTCGAAACCAAAGAATGGGTATGTATAAGGCAAAAAACAATAAGTCATGAAATAGCTATGTGAATATCCAAAATTTGGATATTCACATACAGGGGTGAACCTAGCCCCTTTGCTGCCTGAGGCGAACTATAGAAAGGAGCCCCCCCCCCCCCAATCTATTCAAGTAACCACAGCCGGAAGCTCTGACTTTCTGCTGAGTTCAGCGGCCCAGCGCGGATGGCATGATGCAGTGATGTAATCGCGCTAGGCCGCTGGCGTCAATAGCATGCTCTTGGACTGTTGTAGGCCGCAGGCCTAAACCAGGCTGTGGTCTACGAGAGAAAACGGTGGGGCAGGGAGTCAACGGCTCAGGGCTGGCTGGCACATTTTAGCCTGGAGGCAAGCACACAGCACTTTCCCAAGAGTAGTGGCCCATTTTGGGGGCAATGTGCAATTGCTGAGTTTGTCCTCCCTAACACCACCGCTATAGAACTGCTACATGTCAATGGAAAAATCTTCCACCGGAGGAAAAAATGTTTCCCAATGGTGGAGTAAAAGAAAGCTTCACCTGAGCCTGGGACCTGGTACTCTGCCATGTGGAAAAAATGTTCCCTCTGGCGAAAGACTTTTCAGTTGACAGGTAGCAGAGTCTGAAGGGGAATTATTTTTTTTTTTACCTCTAGACTCTAGTGCATTACAGGGGACAAGGAAAGTGTATATTTTTTTATTTTTCATACTTTTTTTTCCCGGTTGGTTCCAATGGACCGTTTGGACTACGCCGTAGATTGATTTGACTACTTTGATAATCTATGTTTTTTTTAAATAAAATGGTGAAAGCGGGTTGTGTGAGGGAGTTTTTATTTAAATTAAAAAATGTTTCTTATGTCCATGTGTTTTTTTAATACATTATTACCGCCAGTGTAATGGCCGCTATCTGATTGACAGCATCCATTACTAAGGCTGGGGCTTACTGTTAACCAGTAAAAAGGCTAACACCAACCTCCCATTATTATCCCAGTACTCAACGCCGCCAGGGGTATCGGGAAGAGCCGAGTACAATCCAATACCTGAACATATGAAGCGACGGCCGGGCACCGTCATCCCTTCAGATGGTCGGGTCTTGGATCGTACCTGGCTCCTCCTGGTACCCCTGGCAGCGTTGGGTACTGGGGTCATAATGGGAGGTTGGTGCTAGCCTTTTTACTGGTTAACAATAAGCCCCAGTCTTAGTAATGGAGGCTGTCAATCAGATAGCGGCCATTACGAAGACGGTAATAAAGTATAAAAAAAATACATATTTTTTTAATTGAAATAAAAACTCCCTCACATAACCCTCTGACCATTTTATTTAAAAAAATGTAGATCATCAAAGTAATCCAACGAATCCACGACATTGTCCAAATGGTCCAGCGAAACCTGCAAAACAAAACAACCAGTATGAAAAATAAAAATACTTCTAATCCCCTACTGCAGTCTTCTGTCTCCTCCCCTGCGCTGCAATAGAAACTAGAGGTCAATGAACTGTACTTCCTATTGTGGCGCCCGGGACCTAGACATCCGGCAGAAATATTAATCGTTATTAATTATTCTGACACATTTGTCACATTTTTTTAAATTTTAATGTACTGGCATATATCTATATTACAGTACATTAGCCTGTGTACGGATAGTACACAGGCAGTTGTTAGGACATACCTAAGTATGCCCTAACAACAGGAAATATGGTAGGACAGCCCTGGGGTCCTTCAATGGACCCTGGGCTGTCTGCCCATATATGGTATGTCCCTCAATCGCGTCACAGGAATTCCCTGTGACCCTTCCAAGGGACATCCCCCCTTCTCATTTTTCCCTGAATGCTGCAGTCCGCTGTGATCGCAGCATTCACGGGAATAACAGCCATTGCCCCACTCCTGACAGGAAGTGCGCGCGCGGTCAGCATGAGGTGATGCGGCCGGCGCTGCACTAATGAGCGGCGGCGCAGGCACTGAACACAGAACATGGGTGTGTTTTGCAGCGTGCCCGCCATGTTCTGTCTTCCTAGCCGCTGCTCATTAGTGCAGTGCCGGCTGCATCACATCATCCTGACCCTGCACACTTGTTATCAGGACTCAGGAGCGCGGCAATGACTATCACATGGCCGCAGCTCCGCTATCATACATTCATGTGTTACTATACTGAGCTGTGCAGCCGCACAGCTCAGTGTCGAAATACATGAAATAACAGTATCGAACCGTTTGGGGATGCAGAGTATCAAAACAGTAACGAAGTTTCGATGCATCGTGCATCCCTAGCACTGAGTGCACCATATATCACCTGTGTATGTGTCATGCAGAAACACATATACAGATGCTAATAAAGATGGCTGCCCCCATCTTTATTAGTACAAATATATGAATAAATACAGTTATATTAGGGAACATTAACGAGGCTCTGTCACCAGATTATCAAACCCCAATCTCCTATTGCATGTGATCGGCGCTGCAATGTAGAGAACAGTAACGTTTTTTTTTTTTTTAAACTTTCATTTTTGGCCAAGTTATGCGCTATTTTATATATATGCAAATGAGCTTTGAAATGGACAACAGGGCGTTTTTTTTTCGTTATGTCCAACTGGGCGTGTATTCTGTTTTTAACTGGGCGTGTTTATGTGTATGACGCTGACCAATCAGTGACCAGTCAGCGTGATACACTCCTCAACATCTGCACGCTCCTCTCCTGAAATTTTCTGTGCTGCTGTGAACTCTGCTCTTACCATTACGTAGCTCTCAGTCTGTTACCTCTCCTCCACTCCTGTCCTCAATAACACCTTCACATAATTGGCAAGTCACCACCCCACACAAGATCTGCACGCTCCTCTCCTGAAATATTCTGTGCTGCTGTGAACTCTGCTCTTACCATTACGTAGCTCTCAGTCTGTTACCTCTCCTCCACTCCTGTCCTCAATAACACCTTCACATGATTGACAAGTCACCACCCCGCACAAGATCCGCACGCTCATCTCCTGAAATACTCTGTGCTGCCTTAAACTCTGTGGACAGATTGGTTGCGCTGTGAATATTCGGAGAACGTGATTGGTTTATGTGCAGGGTAATGAACATACAGACAAGCAGTAGAAAACTGACTAAGGCTATGTTCACACGGAGTATTTTGGGGGAGGAATATCTGCCTCAAAGCTCCAAACGGAATTTTGAGGCAGATATTCCTCCCCCAAAATACTCCGTGTGAATAGCAATGATCGCGCCGTTTTTCGCCCGCGGCCATTGAGCGCCGCGGGCAGAAAACACGCTTTCTCCTGCCTCCCATTGAAGTCAATGGGAGGTCGGAGGCGGAAGCGCCCGAAGATAGGGCATGTCGCTTCTTTTTCCCGCGAGGCAGTTTTACTGCTCGCGGGAAAAAGACGCCGACGCCTCCCATTGAAATCAATGGGAGGCGTTCTCGGGGAGTTTCTGCCGAGTTTTGCGACGCGGTTTCCGCGTCAATAAACTCGGCAAAAGACCCCGTGTGAACATAGCCAAAGGGCTGAGCATTTCATTGAATTCAGTCTTCTACTGCTTGTCTGTATGTTCATTACCCTGCACATAAACCAATCACGTTCTCCGAATATTCACAGCGCAACCAATCTGAAAGTTTACAGTGCTTGGGAATAAGTGACTGGGGCAGAAGAGGATGGAGGCGCAGCCTTATATAGTGGATCAACCGGGTTCCCCAGCAGCATTTAAAAAAAACAGGATCCTGACCTGTCCATAGAGTTTAAGGCAGCACAGAGTATTTCAGGAGATGAGCGTGCGGATCTTGTGCGGGGTGGTGACTTGCCAATCATGTGAAGGTGTTATTGAGGACAGGAGTGGAAGAGAGGTAACAGACTGAGAGCTACGTAATGGTAAGAGCAGAGTTCACAGCAGCACAGAATATTTCAGGAGAGGAGCGTGCAGACGTTGAGGAGTGTATGACGCTGACTGGTCACTGATTGGTCAGCGTCATACACATAAACACGCCCAGTTAAAAACACAATACACGCCCAGTTGGACATAACGAAAAAAAAACGCCCAGTTGTCCATTTCAAAGCTCATTTGCATAAATATAAAATAGCGCATAACTTGGCCAAAAATGAATGTTTTTAAAAAATAAAAAAAACGTTACTGTTCTCTACATTGCAGCGCCGATCACATGCAATAGGAGATAGGGGTTTGAGAATCTGGTGACAGAGCCTCTTTAAAATAGTTAGAAAAAATAGGCTCATAACTTGTGTATGTTCACACAGAATTTTTTGCAGGCAGAAAATTCTGCCTCAAAATTCCGTTTGGAATTTTGAGGCAGATTTTGATCTGCCTGCATGCTGTTTGCCGCGCTTTTCGCTCGTGCCCATTGAACGCAACGGGCAAAAACGCAGCGAAATACACTTTCTCTGCCCCCATTGTCAATGGGAGGAAAGAGATGTAAACGCCCAAAGATAGGGCATGCCGCTGCTTTTTCCCGCGAGATGGTTTCTCCGCGAGATAGTTTTTCCGCTCGCGGGTAAAAAAACGCCTCTGCCTCCCATTGAAATCAATGGGAGGCATTTTCGACCATTTTTTGGCACGTTTTCCGACGCGGTTTCCACGTCAAAAAACTCTTTGTGAACTGACCCTTAAAGTGTAATTAAACGTTAAAAAATTATTTGACATGTCATAGTAAAATTTCAGAAGTTTTGATCATTGGGGGTCTGAGCACTTAGCACTCCCGATCGCTAAAACGAAACAGCAAAAGTGCTCAGGTGAGCGTTGTGCCGCTTCGTTTCTTATTGGCGTGTGTGTGTGTATGTGTGTGTGTGTGTGTGTGTGTGTGTGTGTGTGTATGTATATATGTATATATATATATATATATATATATATATATATATATTGCGCACACACACACACACATATACGTACATACATACCTTACACACATACGTACGTACGTACATACGTTACACACACACTATGGCCTCATGCACACGACCGCACTGGTTAGTTGTGCATTGGTGTATCATTAAGATTCACAACAATTCACCATTACTGGCAAATCCGGACCGTAAAATTACTTGTCTTGAGTTTTTGCGGTCCGGATTTGCAGCCACCATACAGATCAGTGTAAACCACGGTCGTGTGCATAGGGCCATAGAAATGAATGGATCCGCAATTTATCTGCAAATATGCGGATAAATTACAGCTGAGAAAAACCGGTCATGTGCATGAGGCCATACTGTACGTCTGTACATACATACTCTGATACATACACAAATATATATACACACACAAACACACACACACACACACTAAACTACACAAACATACACATACAGTACGTACATTACATACGTGTGTGTGTGTATGTATATATATATTTATATATATATATATATATACACACACACACACACACACACATACAGTACACACACAGTAAACACATTACATACATACAGTACACACTACACATACCTTTTGTAGACTTCAGAGAACATCAGGAAAAGGTGGAGAGTCCATGGCAGGATTTCCCCTGAGCGTCCTCATGCCGTGATGAGTGCAGTGCAGACACACTGCCCCCTGCTCTCTCCGTCCAGACACTCAGCAGGATCATATTACAATAGGGACTGGAGAGTGGAGAGCAGCGGGGGAAGTCAGGGGGGGGGGGGGGGTTATTAAGGTGGCACATGAGCGATATGCTCTTAAAGAGGCTCTGTCACCAGATTTTGCAACCCCTATCTGCTATTCCAGCAGATAGGCGCTGCAATGTAGATTACAGTAACGTTTTTATTTTATTTTTAAACGAGCATTTTTGGCCAAGTTATGACCATTTTTGTATTTATGCAAATGAGGCTTGCAAAAGTACAACTGGGCGTGTTGAAAAGTAAAAGTCCAAGTGGGCGTGTATTATGTGCGTACATCGGGGCGTGTTTACTACTTTTAGTAGCTGGGCGCTCTGATGAGAAGTATCATCCACTTCTCTTCAGAACGCCCAGCTTCTGGCAGACACAGCCGTGTTCTCGAGAGATCACGCTGTGACGTCACTCACAGGTCCTGCATCGTGTCAGACGAGCGAGGACACCGGCACCAGAGGCTACAGATGATTCTGCAGCAGCATCGGCGTTTGCAGGTAAATCGATGTAGCTACTTACCTGCAAACGCTGATGCTGCTGCAGAATCAACTGTAGCCTCTGGTGCCGATGTGGCCGACACGATGCAGGACCTGTGAGTGACGTCACAGATCTGCACTGCCAGAAGCTGGGTGTTCTGAAGAGAAGTGGATGATACTTCTCATCAGAACGCCCAGCTAGTAAAAGTAGTAAACACGCCCCGATGTACGCACATAATACACGCCCAGTTGTACTTTTACTTTTCAACACGCCCAGTTGTACTTTTGCAAGCCTCATTTGCATAAATACAAAAATGGCCATAACTTGGCCAAAAATGCTCGTTTTTTTAAAAATAAAAACGTTACTGTAATCTACATTGCAGTGCCTATCTGCTGCAATAGCAGATAGGGGTTGCAAAATCTGGTGACAGAGCCTCTTTAAGGAGGCAGCACATCTTGCAGCTGCTAATAAGTGGTGGAAACGTCGGCCAGCAGCTCTGTAATGCCGCCCCCTCTAAGACCCTGCAGTGTGCCGCCTGAAGCCAGAGGCTCAACTTGCCTCATGGTAAGTGTGGCCCTGTTCACATAGCTATTCCATGACTTATTGGTTTTTGCCTTATACATACCCATTCTTTGGTTTCGAGATTCTGATAAACAGAGTTATATATAATAGCTAAAGCTTCATTGAGCAATATTAATATCCGTTTAAAAGCAACAATAATTCAGTAATAAAGCTAAGCTATCATTTGCATATCACCACGTTTGCAGATACAGACTGTTTTGTAGTAGGATTCACTGGGCAATGGTGTCAATTTGACTTCTCAGTAGCCATATGGGCCTATTATTAAATAGCTATTGCTTGTAAAGGAACTATTGTAAGTTTAAAGCTGAGATGAATATGTAAGCAGTTTATAAATGTTGTTGTTCTTATTTATATGTAATTGTCTATTATATTAGCCAGACATACAAAAAATGAACTTACAATTTAACTACAAACGACCGCTTGTATGACAGTCCAGCAGAGCGTTGTGGCTTCCATTATGAATGGAAGTCACAACGCAAGTGTGAACAGAGCATTAAAAGGATTATCTGGTTTAGAAAACTACTTTTTTTCAAATACCAATTTAGGGCATTCTGAGCTATGACCTGCCTATGTAGAGTCGTGTGTTAACCTTAGACCATACTATCCCCCCACCCCCACTTAGTAAAGACACATGACACCGAGGTTGGATGTGAAATGGCCACAGCAGCCGTTTATTAATTTCACAGTTTTATAAAAACAATTTAAATCCGAAACATTCGGATAACTAGTTAGGAATCCACCAGAGAATTCCTCCTAATAATTCACATGACCCAACATGGGTCAGAATCATAAATAACAATTAAACGTTAACATTAACCCGAGCAGAGGAAGTCCTTGAAGCCCCTTCAGATGTTCCTTTCAAGAACACACCGAATTAGCCATCTGCAAACCACCAATTACCTCCAGCCGTAAACCAGCTCGGAAGCACCGTTCACCTCTGCAGATGGCTCCAACCACTAGAAGTCCACTTCAAGGGGATAACACCCGATGAAGCCCTCAAGTGATATACCGACCACTAGAAGTCCACTTCAAAGGGATAACACCCGATGAAGCCTTCAAGTGATATACCTTCTACCAGAAGACCACTTCAAAGGGATAACACCCGATGAAGTCTTCAACCATGTACCTTTTTTGGGGGACGCATACCCCCGATGCGACCCCCCCACCATTTTGTACTGACTGGCCTCAAGGACTCCCCCCGCCAGCTGCCATGACAACAGAACCTACTCCGGAAAAAAGAAAACAAGTTAAATAAGCACACAAAATAAATCACAACGCTCCTAAACAGACGTACCTAAGACCTAAGGAGTAACAAACCAAGGGTGGGAGGGTGGGAGCTTGCTTGTGCTATGTTACTCCTCCCGCTGCTTCCGGCTCAATGCCGAGAAACAGCGGGAAGCGCAGTAACGGCCCCCCGTCCCCTTTAACTCCTCCCCGCCCCTCCTTAGCTTCTTTCACCTCTCCCTCACCTCATTAACCCTTTCCCTACCAGGGCGGTCATGTCGGCTTCCCTTAAGCCTGCGGCTGCGTCCTGCCTCTTCTTGACCTGCCTATGTAGAGTCGTGTGTTAACCTTAGACCATACTATCCCCCCACCCCCACTTAGTAAAGACACATGACACCGAGGTTGGATGTGAAATGGCCACAGCAGCCGTTTATTAATTTCACAGTTTTATAAAAACAATTTAAATCCGAAACATTCGGATAACTAGTTAGGAATCCACCAGAGAATTCCTCCTAATAATTCACATGACCCAACATGGGTCAGAATCATAAATAACAATTAAACGTTAACATTAACCCGAGCAGAGGAAGTCCTTGAAGCCCCTTCAGATGTTCCTTTCAAGAACACACCGAATTAGCCATCTGCAAACCACCAATTACCTCCAGCCGTAAACCAGCTCGGAAGCACCGTTCACCTCTGCAGATGGCTCCAACCACTAGAAGTCCACTTCAAGGGGATAACACCCGATGAAGCCCTCAAGTGATATACCGACCACTAGAAGTCCACTTCAAAGGGATAACACCCGATGAAGCCTTCAAGTGATATACCTTCTACCAGAAGACCACTTCAAAGGGATAACACCCGATGAAGTCTTCAACCATGTACCTTTTTTGGGGGACGCATACCCCCGATGCGACCCCCCCACCATTTTGTACTGACTGGCCTCAAGGACTCCCCCCGCCACCGCGAAACAGGCCTTGACCACCTTAAGCCTGTGAGTTCCTCCACACCACCACCGCCCTTTCTATGCCTTCTGCTATAGCCAAGCTCCAAAGATCAATGCCAACCTCGGTCAGATGAACCCCGTCACTTCTCCAGAAATTCCCCACTCCTGACTCCAAATCCCTATGCCTCACGCAAATGCCCCCGTTCTTTGCCACAAAACGGGACACCGCCCGGTTAACTTTTATGCGAGCCTTATTGACTCTCTCCACCGATCTAGCTAACCGCCAATGCTTCCTTGGGACTATGTCCGACCACACTACCACCAACTTGGGATAAGATACCCACAAACACAACAAATCATGTTTGATATCCCGCACCAACTCACGAAAAGGGCGGACTCCTAAGTCATTCCCACCCACGTGCAACACTAAAACCTCCGGAACCCTATCAAGCCGCACATATGTCTGGAATTCCGCCAACACCCTGTTCCACGACATACCTCTAAACCCCAGCCAATGCACAACCGCATCCTGTCGCGGAATGCGCAACTGGCGACCATCCGGGCGGACGTCCGCCCTCAAAGCCCCCCAGTGCACGTATGAATGACCCATCAACCACACCAGACAAGGAGGCGAATCTGAAACGGAAAACACAGTTAGGCACCACCATATAACATTTGCAAGCATAAACAACAAAATTACAACATATGGGGGCGGACATAGGACTTAAACCTTTTAGACTCCCAACGACCAATACGCCTCACCCCCTCATCATCCAACCCCCAGCGCCCCGCTTCCGTTGCTGCGCCAATCCGGAAGGAATGAGATGAATATGAGCCTGCCGCAACCCCAACCGCCGTCAAACATTTTTTAAAAACAGCTCCAAACTGAAACCTGGACAAAAACGACCCGTCCACATGACGTAACAAAGGCAAATCTGGAGACCCCCTGTTTTTCGTAAAACCCCGCATGCACTCTACTGGGCACATGACCGACCCCGGGAGAGCGAACAAAACTATCAGTTTTCCCTTCCCTAATTGGTCAGTTTTTGATCTACGCAACCACACCTCCAGCCGATCTGCAAAAAGGCTCACCTCCCCAGATCTCAGCCCCCCTGCCTGTTTAGTACTTGGCGACACCAACTCACCTATTCTAAATGCTCCGAAGAACGCCAACGAAAAAGCCAACCGAAACAAATCCATTTCATCTGAAGAACGACATACCGATGCTAATGAACCACCCAACAAGCCAAGCAAAGCAAACGACACCGGCCTTCTACTATCCGACTCCAACCTACCTCTGCGCAACCCCTTCAAAGCCTGCGATACCAGAAATTCCTTGGATACATCCCGCAAGCCCCCCAACTTAAGCCCAAACGCCACCGCGGATATGAACCGGTTCACCTTCGCTACTGAAAACCCCGCCTCCCAGGCATCCCCTAACCAATACAAAAGTGCCACCAACCTGTCTCTATCCGTATTGACGTCACCCAACTCTCTTACCCACTCCTCCCACTGCCTCCAACAAGCAGCATAAGCACTCCACGTCGTGCGCGCCAAAGACCTTTGTAACAGCTGCTCTACGGGACCGATACCAGATCCCAAAGATGCTCCGGACAAGCCAAACCGAGACGTTCCGCTCCCGGGGCCAATTGCCGAAACCGGTCCCACTGCGAGCGAGAAAGAGCATCAGCAATACAATTCCGTACACCCGGGACATGCACCGCCACCACCCACGCGTTCAACGACAAACACACAAACACTAAATGTCGCAACAATTGAACTACCGGAGGAGAGGACGCCGTGATGTTATTAATGGCAAGCACCACCCCCATGTTGTCGCAGTAAAAACGGACCTTCTTATCCCTGAGCCTGTCCCCCCAAATGGTAGCCGCCACCACGATGGGAAACAGCTCGAGCAGGGCCAGATTCCGCGTCAGTCCACTGGACACCCAGCTAGCCGGCCATTGACCTGCGCACCACGGACCTCCCCCGTAAGCTCCAAAGCCACCCGCCCCAGCCGCATCCGTGAAAATATTCAGATCACTCGTATCCTGCGCTGGGGCCATCCATAGCGAGCGACCATTGTACTGGCCCAAGAAGTCATCCCAAACCTGAAGATCAGCTCGGTGCTCCTCCTTGAGCCGCACAAAATGATGCGGCGCCCGCACTCCCGCCGTTGCCGCCGCCAACCTTCTACCAAACACCCTCCCCATCGGCATAATCCGGCAGGCGAAATTCAACTTCCCCAGCAGCGACTGAAGCTCCCTCAGCGACATTTTCTTCCTTCTACAAGCCCGTCGCACCTCCAGCCTCAAAGCACCCAGCTTATCCGCCGGGAGCCGACACTCCATTGCCACCGAGTCAATTTCGATTCCCAAGAAACAAATCGTCGCTACCGGGCCCTCCGTTTTTTCCGGCGCCAAAGGGATCCCAAAATCCCTCGCCACCTTCTGCAGGGCATGAAGCAAGTTACCGCAAACCGGCGAACCCCCCGGGCCAACGCACAAAAAATCATCTAAGTAATGGATCAACGAATCGACCCCGGATACTCCCCTCGTTACCCACTCCACGAAGCTACTAAACGCCTCGAAGTATGCACAAGAAAGAGAACACCCCATCGGAAGGCACCGATCCACGTAAAAGGCCCCATTCCAAAAACAACCCAACAGCCGTTGGCTTTCTGGATGGACCGGCAACAACCTGAACGCCGCCTCGATGTCGGTTTTTGCTAGCAGCGCCCCCGGACCCGCAGCCCGCACTAACCCCACCGCCTTATCGAATGAGGTATAAACTACGGAACACAACTCGTGATCAATCCCGTCATTTACCGACGAACCTTTGGGATACGATAAATGTTGAATCAAACGAAACTTTCCGGGCTCGCGTTTAGGGACAATACCCAAAGGGGACACAACTAAATCTTTCACCGGCGACTCCCCAAATGGCCCCGACATGCGCCCCAACGAAACTTCTTTCAACAACTTTTCCGACACGACTTCCGCATGCAAGTAAGCCGATTTTAAATTTCTCCGCGTAACCGGAACCTCATAAGGAGGCGGAGGAATAACAAAACCAACACTAAACCCTTCATAAAGCAACTTAGCTGCCGCCCTATCCGGATATTCACTTAGATAAGGGGCCATCCTTTCCACCCTCACCGGCGACACCCCCTTGACCAACCCCGTGCTGGTTCCCTGACCTCTTTTTTCGCAGACATTTTGCCGCCCCGTGTGATGCACCATTACACTCGGAGCACACGTGCTTGAACTTGCACGTGGCCCCGAACTTGCACTGGCCTTCATTGAATTGCCAGCAAAACCCCGCCTTTCCCCCGCCGCTTTGTCCACTCTGACTAGACTGGCCTCCCTGGCCACCGCTCCCGGGAAAGGGCTGCCTAACCGGAGCCGTAACTCGTAACCAGAGAGCAATATCCTTCTGGTCCCACCGAATCGCCGGCCGAACCGCCTTCCGCTGACGGAATTGCTCATCATATCGCAGCCACGCCTGACCCCCATACGCCCTATGAGCCTCCCCAATAGCATCAAAATAACAAAACAACGCCGAACAATTTTCCGGCGCCTTTTCCCCTATCACACTAGCCAATATGGCGAACGCCTGCGACCAATTAACGAACGTCTGCGGGATAAGCCTATACCGCCGCCGTTCCTCCTCGTCCTTTTTACTCTCATCCCGCTTGCTTTTATCCAAATTAAATTTAGCCAGCGGCAAGAGAGAAAAAATTTCAACATATTCGTCTTTCCAGATCCGATCACGCACCTCCTGCTTTAAATGCGCCCCCAACGGACCCTCAAAACAAACATACACCTCACCCCGAGCACGATCGTCCATACGCACTCGATCGCCGTCCTTCTGTGCCTCGGTCTGTACCGACACCGCGACCGCCTCTCTAACCGCCACCACAGGACGCGCCTGCAAAGATCCCACGTCCCTGGGGCCTTCCCAAACTACCGCAGGAGACGCTTCCGTTACTACCGGCGCCGCGGCCCTATCCAGGCGCCCCACCAGCTCCCGTAAGCAACCCACTAAATCTGCCAAACCCGCTCCGTCGCGTCCGCCCGCGCCACTACCGGCCCCCGATGCAATGCTAGCAGCCCCCCCGCCGACACCCGACATAAAAATCGCTGGATAAGACAATGATGGAGTTATACACTCACCGGGCTGCACAGGCGCTGTGTTCCCGTCAGCCGGACCATCCTGACCGCGACGATACACGTCCAGTTCACCTTCCTCCAATTCTTCTCTCGCCGACGACTGTCCCTCCCAACGACATCTTCGGAAAGGGGATGAGGACGCGCTGACCGATGGGCCGGCAACCTGCCGCCCGACCGCCGGGACCCAGACTTCCGACCGGACCTGTTGCCTCGACGTCGCTGCAGATCTAGTCGTCCGTCTAGACGATCCTGACGAAGCCTGCCCCCTGGCCGGAACATCACCATGCGGGGCGGCCGTACCTTGTTCTCCACATCTTCCATCTGATGGGGGAGGGGTGACAGGGAGCCCAGCCTGCGACTCCCTGCTTACCGCCGGACCCCGTCGCGGCCTGGGATTCCTGCCAGGACGCAGGGCCTGGGAAGGGGCGGTCCTCCCAGCTGCCTGGCCTGCAGCGTCCGGGATCGGGCTCCCTCTGCGACGCCGTGTCCGCGGGACTACCTCCGGACTAAGGCGCTCTGGAGGTCGGGACCGCCGAGAGGGACGGGTCGACCCAGCCTGCATCGCCGTCACCCCTGGCACCGCTCTCTGCCTGCCGAGCGCAGGAGCGGTTGTTGCCGACTCCCCCCCCGCCGCCATAGCCATGCTCGTAAGGGGGCCGGGGGAGGGGAGCCTGTCCCTTTCAACAGACCCCGAACGCCGTGCCCGACGTGGCGAAACGGCGTCCGGGATCCTCGTTAATGCAGCCACGGTCTCCTCCAGCCATCCGGGACCGTGGTGCACAGCAGCGGCACGCAGCCGCTCTAAAATCAGGGCCTCTGCCATTTCTAAAAGCCGGGCAACGGGGAGCTTGCTTGTGCTATGTTACTCCTCCCGCTGCTTCCGGCTCAATGCCGAGAAACAGCGGGAAGCGCAGTAACGGCCCCCCGTCCCCCTTAACTCCTCCCCGCCCCTCCTTAGCTTCTTTCACCTCTCCCTCACCTCATTAACCCTTTCCCTACCAGGGCGGTCATGTCGGCTTCCCTTAAGCCTGCGGCTGCGTCCTGCCTCTTCTATAGAGGGGGAGCTCTCATAATTTTAATAAAGGTAATAAAAAGGAATTGTCCAAGTTGGACAACTGCTTTAACCCTTTAATAAATATTGTAGGTGGTGTTAATATTGCTATCATAAAATTGGACAGTTCCTTTTTGTTATTTTAATCAGTAGAAAACCTATATAAAAAAGGAAAATTGGGGAATTTTATGTAAATTAGAGCTGAATGTGTATCGGCTGTTTTTAATTTCAATTGTCCAAGAATATTATTTTTATGTACTGAATGACTTTCATCATTATTGCCTCCATTATAATGGTTAAGTTCAGTTGCACATTTTTCTCTCTGTTCTTGTTTACCTTTGCATTTATAACTGACTAAATTAAACAGCACATTTATGGAACAGACACTGAGAATGTGCTCTTGGCAAGGCTGACTTTCTGTCTAAGGAAACTGTTTGAAACTGTTTATTTTATTCCACATTGAAGTGATATAAGTATAGACTGTTTTACATATAAATGTTTTTTTCTCCACTTCACATGTAGCAATAAAACAATAGTGTAGAATGATAAATTTGGAGTGGGCCCAAGTATTTTCTTGTTCAGTTTCACTGATAACTGTTTTGCATGTTTCATAGACGAGACAGTACAATTTTAGCATCACAACTTCCCCCAAGCAAACATGCAAATGATCGCCTACTGTATGACCTTGGGTGGTCAATATATAGTGATGAACACTGCCCAAATAATTTTGCCATTTAGAACCCAAAATATACTGTTAGAAAATGTCTATATAACAGGAGCTTGCAGTCCCTGAATATGCCCAAATAATACCATTATATAGTTACCAAATAACAGTACCAGTGCACATAATAGGGCATGCATTGTCAAAATAACAGGACCATACAATAGAAAATAACTGCAGTGCTAAACATTGAAAATAGATGTGTTTCACTCCAGAAACATGTTGCAATGGGGTCTTTATCAATGGCAATACAATACCCACACAGTTCCATTATACAGTCCTGGCCAAAAGTTTTGAGACTGACACAAAGTTTGGTTTTCACAAAGTGTGCTGCTTCAGTTTTTATAGTGGCAATTTGCATTAACTCTAGATTGTTATAAAAAGTGATCAGATGAATTCCAATTAATTGCAAATTCATTCCCTGCCATGAAAATTATCCTTATCACACAAAAAAAACATTTCCCCTGCATTTCAGCCATGCCACAAACTGACCTGCTGACATCATTTCAGTGATCTTCTAGTTAGCTCAGGAGAAAGTGTTACTGAGGACAAGGCAGCTGATATCACTCTGTCATGCTGATATAATTATAAGAGCACACTGGTTGCTTTAAAAGGAGGATGATGCTTGAAATTATTGTTTTCTTCTGTTAACCATGGTTACCTCCAAGGAAACACATGCAGTCATTATTGCTTTGCAACAAAAGGGCTTTATAGACAAGGACATTGATGATTCTAAGATTGCCTCTAAATCAACTATTTATCGGATCATCAAGAACATCAAGGAGAGAGGTTCATTTGCTGTGAAGAAGGCTTCAGGGCACCCAAGAAAGTCCAGCAAGTGCCAGGGCCGTCTCCTAAAGAGGATACAGCTACGGGATTGGTTCAACACCTGTGCAGAGCTTTCTCATGAATGACAGCATGCAGGTGTCAGTGCATCTTCATGCACAGTGAGGCGAAGGCTTTTGGAGTCTGGCCTGGTGTCAAGAAGGGCAGCAAAGAAGCCACTTCTCTCCATGAAAAACACCCAGGAAGGACTGACATTATTCAGGAAGTACATGGATTGGACTGGGGTTAAGTTATTTTCTCTGATGAAGCCCCCTTCAAACTGTTTGAGACATCTGGAAGAATGATTGTCCAGAGAAGAAAAGGGGAACTCTACCATGAGTCCTTTGTCATGCCAAGAGTAAAGCATCCTGAGACCATTCATGTGTGGGGTTGCTTTTCATCCAAGGGAGTGGGCTCACTCAAAATTTTGCCTAAGAACGTTTCCATGAATAAAGAATGGTATCTAAACATCCTCCAAAAGCAACTTCTCCCAACAATCCAAGAGCAATTCGGCGATGAACAATGCTTTTTCCAGCATGATAGAGCACCGTGTCACAAGGCAAAAGTGATAACTAAGTGGCTTGGTAAACAAAACTGTCATGTCCATGGCCACGGGCCATCAGGCTCACTCACCTCCAGACGGCTGCAGCCATGGGTCTGCGAGCTCTAGCCCCAGTCTCCTCGTCAGGAGATGCCAGCGCTCACTTCCACTTACCTCGGCCAGGTCCCGTACCTGAAGTTAATGTCAAAATTAGCCCATGTGTACCCTGGACTATAAGAAGGGCTCAGCCCCTTCCTCCCATGCCTGAGCGTTGTTGTCGTACCCAAAGTTTGTCTATGCACATGGTCTCCTAGTGTTTCCAAGTTCCCAGTGTTCCTCGTTCCTGTACCTGTAACCTGTATCCCATGCTATCCTTGTCAAGTGCCGTGCTGAGCTGAAGTCGTGCTCTGCTATATACCACACCTGTCCTGCTATACCACGCCTGATGTCTGCCTGCTGTCTATTCCCATCCGAGCCTGCCTCACTACTGTACGAGCTGCCACAGGTACACTATACGAACTATAGACTGTGACCTGCGTCCTGTTGGCCAGCTGCCATACCGTCAAGGCAGTATGGCCCAGTGGGTCCACATACCCAACGTGACAGTACACTCAGGCCATGGACCCCGCTGGTTAATCCAAGACCAAGATGACGTCTCAAGAGATGCGGGCAGGTATGCTAGACCTCCGGTCTCGACAGGACCAACTCTTCCAGGCCTTGAACATTATCGTACCTCGGCAATAGGTGCTAGCTGCCGTTCCTCCTACTACACCTCCTGGCAGTGTTAATCCTCTGACTACACCTCCTGGCAGTGTTGATCCCTGATTTTCTTTGCCACTTCCTGACCGCTATGATGGAGACACAGGAACCTGTCGTGGATTTTTGAACCAGTGCCAGATCCACTTCAGCCTGTATACAAGGGCATTCTCATCTGATGGCACAAGGGTCGCTTTCATCATCTCTCTCTTCACTGGCAGGGCACTTGCATGGGCAAATCCTATCTGGGAGAGACAAGGTCCAGCGACCCGTGACTTCCAGGGGTTCCTCCGGACGTTTCGCACGGTGTTTGAGGAGCCTGGACGAGTCTCATCTGCAGCTGCCTCCTTGCTGAACCTACGCCAAGGTGACACCTCCGTGGGCGAGTACGCCATCCACTTCCGCACCCTGGCACAATGAGGCCCTGGTGGCTACATTCTGGCAGGGATTGTCTTCTAAGATTAAGGACGAGTTTGCCGCTCGAGATCTACCGTCTACCCTGGATAACCTCATCCTTCTGGCCGCCCGGATTGATATAAGGATCTGAGAACGGCTCCAAGTAGCTCGTTGGGAGGGAGGCCTCCCTAGTCCGGTCCCTACTTAGCAGCAACCACTTCTGTTCTCAGATGCCGGTCCTCCTAAGGAGTCTGTGAGGATGGACCAGTTTAAACTATTTACGCAGGAGAGACAACACAGACGCACCTCGGGACTCTGTCTATATTGCGGCCTTGGAGGCCATCTTGTGCGTCTGTGTCCCCAAAAGCCCCAAAGCCTAGGGTTGGTAGGAAAAACAACCTTGGATAAAGAAAGACTTTCATCAAAATTGTCCATTCCCGTGAGCATTATGTCCGGCGAAAAAACGCATATCGATATCTGCGTATCTGGACTCTGGTTCTGCGGCTAATTTCATTCGTAGAGACCTGGTGGATCTTCTCCAATTACCCACTATCCCTCTGGAGAGGCTGTTGATGGTTGCATCTGTAAATGGACTACCTCTGTCAGAGCCAGTTGTAGCTGTGACCAAGCCGCTGAGGCTCCAAGTAGGAGCTCTCCACTCCGAGCTTCTCTCATTCTTTGTCTTTTCCAAGGCCGTTAACCCCGTGCTGCTGGGCCTGACTTGGCTCCGACTACATGCCCTAGTCCTGGACTGGAACTCTGGAGAGGTTCTACAGTGGGGTCCCGAGTGTCTCAACCGTTGCCTGGCACGGATTCATTACGTTCAGCCTCCTCTGCCTCGGTCATTGGCAGGATTACCTGGTCATTATGCTGCATTTTCGGACGTCTTCAGAAAGAGAGAGGTGGAGACGCTGCCTCCACACCGGGGGTATGACTGTCCTATCGAGCTGAATCCTGGTGCATCCCTTCCCCGTGGTAGGGTATAACCTCTCTCCTTGCCAGAGGCTCTGTCCATGTCCGCCTATGTTAAGGAGAACTTGGAGAGGGGCTTCATATGGATGTCTTCCTCCCCGGCAGGAGCCGGGTTCTTCTTCGTCAAGAAAAAGGATGGTTCCCTGCGTCCTTGTATTGACTACCGGGGTCGCAACCAGAGCATGGTGAAAAATAAGTATCCGTTGCCACTGATCTCAGAGCTGTTTGATCGTATACGTGGTGCCAAGATTTTTTCCAAACTAGACCTGCGTGGGGCTTACAACCTAATATGGATTCGCCGGGGTGATGAATGGAAGACTGCATTTAACACCTGTGACGGACACTATGAATATCTAGTAATGCAATTCGGCCTGTGTAATGCTCCCGCGGTCTTCCAGGAGTTTGTTAATGACATCTTCCATGACCTCTTCTATGTTTGTGTTGTGGTCTATCTTGATGACATCTTGATTTTTTCTCCAGATCTTATGACTCATCAGAGACATGTCCGTCAAGTTTTGCTGCAGTTAAGGGAGAATCGCCTGCACGCCAAGTTGCAGAAGTGCGTGTTTGAGAGAGATGCGCTACCCTTCCTGGGCAACATTGTCTCAAATCGAGGTCTCAAGATGGATCCTGAAAAGGTAAAGTCCATCCTGGATTGGCCACACCCTCAAGGCTTGAGGGCCATACAGCACTTTCTGGGATTCGCCAATTTTTACAGACAGTTCATTCCAAACTTCTCCTTACTGACATCTCCTATCTCTAATCTCACCAAGAAGGGCATGAACACCAAGGTGTGGACTCCTGAGGTAGAGTCCGCATTCAATAGCCTGAAGAGTGCCTTCACGTCAGCCTCTCTCTTCCATATGTTTCTCAACATTTCTCGTTGGAAGTGGACGCCTCCTCTGTCGGTGCTCGCGCACTCCTGTTCCAGAGAGGTTCCAAGGGCAATTCAATGGTATGTGGATATTTCTCTAAGCTCTTCTGTTCCGCAGAACGCAACTACTCGATTGGGGGTTGGGAGTTACTGGCCATCAAATTGGCCCTGGAGGAGTGGAGACATCTACTAGAGGGCGCACCTCATCCCATTCTGATTTTTATGGACCACAAGAATCTCCCCTATCTCCAGACGGCCCAACGGTTGAACCCTCGTCAGGCCAGGTGGTCGCTGTTCTTTACGATGTTCCAGTTTGAGCTCCATTATCGCCCGGTCGACATGAAAGTGAGGGCCGATGCCTTATCCAGGTCATTCGAGACTGAGGACACCATGGAGATTCCACAGAATAATATTGATCTGTCTTGCATTTTATCTGTCAACCCCTTGCAAGTTAGAGACATCCCTCTGGGGAGGACCTTTGTGTGCCTGACTGACAGAGGGAGAATCCTCCGCTGGGGACACTGCTCTAGACTGGCAGATCACGCAGGTACCCGTAAGACCCAAGACCTGATTGCCCATTATTTCTGGTGGCCTACGCTGCCCAAAGACATCATGGACTTTGTTTCTTCCTGTTCAGTGTGTGCAGTTAACAAGATTTCTCACTCCAGACCTGCTGGTCTGCTCCTGCCGCTGCCTGTGCCCGATGCTCCCTGGCAGCATATAGCTATGGACCTTATTACTGGCCTGCCTCTCTGAAGGATGCAGTACTGTCTGGGTGGTAGTGGACCGATTTTCAAAGATGGCACTTCGTTCCACTAACCGGTCTTCCTTCTGCTCCTCAACTGGCAAACCTTCTCATCCAACACATGTTCCGCCTGCATGGCTTGCCGTGGCATATTGTGTCTGATCGGGGGGGTCCAGTTCACCTCAAAGTTCTTGAGAGCTCTGTGTAGACTCCTCAACGTGAGATTTGACTTTTCCTCTGCCTACCATCCTCAGGCCAATGGTCAAGTCGCGAGGATCAACCAGACCTTGGAGGACTATCTACGCCACTTCATCTCCAAGCAGTATGACGACTGGGTGCAGCTTCTTCCGTGGGCTGAGTTCTCATATAACAATCACACTAGAAAGTCCACAAAGACCACACCGTTCTTCATTGTATACGGCCAACACCCACGAATTCCTCTCCCGGTGCCCGTTATGTCCGAGGTACCAGGAGCTGATTCCGCTTTTAGAGACTTCCTGCAGATCTGGCAGCAGACTCGATACTTGATCCTTGTGGCAGTTGACCGTATGAAATGGAAGGCAGACACGAGGAGAAGAGAACCTCCTCAATTTCTCCCTGGCACGAGGGTCTGGTTGTCCTCCAGGAATATAAGACTGAGGGTACCATCATACAAATTTGCTCTCAGGTTCCTCTGACCCTTCGAGATCCTAGTGCAGATCAAACCCTGTCGCCTACAAGCTTCGGCTGCCTCCTACCCTCAAGATCCCCAACTCCTTCCATGTTTCCCACAGGTAGTGCTGAACCGCTATACCAAGACTCCTAGCCCTGCGGTTGCCTCCAGCGGTCCTTCAGACACCTTCGAGGTTAAGGAGATCTTGGACACGAAGAGAGTGAGAGGAAAAACTTTTTATTTGGTGGATTGGAGGGGGATTGGTCCTGAAGAGAGGTCCTGGGAGCCAGAGGAGAACCTCAATGCTCCTACCCTTCTGAAGAAGTTTCTCTCTCGCTCTGGCCCCAAGAAGAGGGGGCGTAAGAGGGGGGATACTGTCATGTCCATGGCCGTGGGCCATCAGGCTCACTCACCTATTGACGGCCACAGCCATGGGTCTGCGAGTGCTGGCCCCAGTCTCCTCCTCAGGAGACGCCAGTGCTCTCTTCCACTCACCTCGGCCGGGACCGTAGGGTGCGCGCGCACAGTCGTGCCTGGTCTTAAAGAGCCAGCGTGTGCAACTGAAATAAATGTCAAAATTAGCGTATCTGGACTATAAGAAGGGCTCAGCCCCTTCTTCTTATGCCTGAGCGTTGTTGTCGTACCCAAAGTTTGTCTATGCAAACGGTCTCCTAGTGTTTCCCGGTTCCTAGTATTCCCCGTTCCTGTACCTGTAACCTGTATCCCGTGCTATCTTGGTCAAGTGCCGTGCTGAGCTGAAGTCGTGCTGTGCTATACACCATACCTGTCCTGCTACACCATGCCTGACGTCTGCCTGCTGTCTAGTCCCACCCGAGCCTGTCTCACTACTGCCCAAGCTGCCACAGGTACACTATACGAACTATAGACTCTTACCTGTGTCCTGTTGGCCAGCTGCCATACCATCAAGGCGGTATGGCCCAGTGGGTTCACGTACCTAACGTGACAAAAACGTTGAAATTTTGGGTCCATGGCCTGGAAACTCCCCAGATCCCAAATCAAATTGAGAACCTGTGGTTAATCCTCAAAAAGTGGGTGGGCAAACAAAAACACAGAAATCGTGATAAACTCCAAGCACCGATTAGGCAAGAATTGGCTGCCATCAGTCAGGATTTGGCCCAGAAGCTGATATCCAGAATGTCAGGGTGAATTACAGAAGTCTTAAAAATAAAGGGTCAATACTGTAAATATTGAGTCTTTGCATAAATTTTATGTATTTGTCAATAAAGTTAAAAAAACTTATGAAATGCTTATAATTGTACTTCAGTATACCATAGAAACATCTGACTAAAAGATCTAAAAACACTGAAGCAGCAAAATTTGTAAAAACCAAAATTTGTGTCAGTATCAAAACTTTTGGCCAGGACTGTACAGTGTAAAAATATAAGTATATCACATTTGATCTTATAACAACCAATATAGTACCTTAGCTACCACAAGAGATGGAGGCTCAGAGACAGAGGTACAGGATTTCATTAAAGACATAAATAATAACAATTTTAAATTCACAGCTTCGTTTCAGAAATCACAATAACTTTGTGGATGTGACACTTATAGGCCATAACAATTGAGATTATACCCTTTACAGAAAACCCACCTCTGTGAATTCAATGTTATTAAAAATGTCTTGGTCAATTATTCTAAAGAAAAAAGAAATCAGGCAACAAATCAATGGCGTCCAATATCTGCATTCGATTAAGAGCGAAATGCTACCCTATGTGGACAATTTACAGAGCCACTAATATTGTTTCCAATATAGAATGAGACAAACTTCTGCAAAAGAGCCCAAAAGAGAACATAAAAAACTGAAATAAAAATGAAAACATTAACAAACTATTAATGTTTTTTACATACAGTGCACAGTTAATTCAGATTACCAATATCAGCAAAAAACATATACCCACTCAATATCGGGATAACAGTCTTTGTAACATTATGACAGGAATAAAAAATATATCTAAAAAAGCACCAACAATAGGGTCTATATGATCTCCTAATCTGTTTACAAGTTGTAGCGTTCATGGCCGGGTTTACTCACCACCCGACACCCGCAGCCATGGATCAGTGAGCGCTGGCTTGCATCTCCTTCCTATGAGATGCCAGCGCTCACTTCCACTCCGGTCCACTGTGTCCCGTAGGGTGCGCACATGTGAACAATCATCATCATAAACTATACATGATTTCCTGGACTATAAGAAAGGCCCTGCCCTTCTCATCCTTGCCTGAGCGTTGTTAGTGTATTCTAAGTCTGTCTTGCAAATGGCCCCTTAGTTTTTTCCCGTTTCAGTTGTTACCCGTGCCCTGTTACCTGTTCCTGTATCCCGTGCTGTGTTCTTGTTCCTGTTCCTACTAGTGTTGGAGTCGTGTCTACTACACCTGCTGTCATTTGCCACATGCTGTGTCATCTGCCACGTCCAGTGCCATCTTCCACGTCCAGTGTGATCCGCCTTGTCCGGCGCAACGTGCTGCACGTGCTGTCATCTGCCACGTCCAGGGCCATCTTCCTCGTCCAGTGTGATCTGCCACCTCTGGCACAACATGCTGCACCTGCTGTCATCTGCCACGTCTGGCATAACCTGCTGAACCCACTTCCATCCGTGCCAAAGCCTCGGCCACTGTCTGGACTATTCAGGTACCCTTGTGCGGGACTTTGTATTGCTGGGGTGCTTTGTGGTTTGGCCAGCTGCCTCCCCGCTACGGCGGTGCGGCCTAGTGGGTCCACATACCGACAGACCGTGACACAAGCCATAATAATAATGCTACATAAAAATCATAACATTCAACCACTGGGTTTTTAAAGCTGTGGTCATATGAAGTAGCACAAAGGTCTGACACATTTAGATCAAGATCCACAAGCAAAGCATACCAAATAAAAAATTACATTAATTTTAACACCTCATAAGTTACATATTTAATTAATTGAAATAAATGCCATTTACAATATGTGGGGGCACTTAAAATTAGAATCAGACTAAACCTATGCGATGCTGTTAAACCACAATCAGTGTATATACATGGTGTCCAAGGAAATTACATAATGGACATATTTCTTAATTTCCGACCATGTAATCAGGATTACACCGTAGCTCTCTGAGCTATGCTGTTTCCGTAACTGCCATAGAAGCAGTGTAGTAGACTGACTATGTACCCTCTGTTTCTTCATTAGACTGCCAAGTCATCTCTCTTTTGTATAGGGAGCGATTTAGGCTAGTTTTGAGCCCCATTTACTCTTGTCCCCATAGTTGTAGTACACCCTGCATCTATGTAACTATACCAATATTTCTCTTACCGTCTCTGGAATACCATCTGCCACTGTACAACCTCCTAAATCTTAAAACGCACTTCATATTGTTACTCTTACGAGACAGGGGTGCATAAAGCAACAGCATATATAAGATATATAGTGTACAAATTTGTTGATGTTTTTATATTAAAATACAAAATTCATGAGATGAAAATCACCCAAGAATTTGAACTAACACAATGCGAGTTAGTGTCAAAAACCTCTTGTAAACTTTATTTTATCCACTAAATTTGTATTTTATAAACTTATATACTCAGTCCTCTCTAGACATAACCACTAAATGTATACAGCAGCAGTCTATCAGTAAAAACTGTAGACCCTTATGATTACATGTTTCCCTATTGCAGGTAGATTCTGTTTATATCTTAATAATATATACCGTATCTGTGCAGGAAGAAGCACACGCGAAACGCACGTTGGATCTGTGCCACACGCTGCACTGAAGGGTTGTCCGGGCTATGTGTTAGCTATCACTCTTTAATTATTTTTGTTTAGATGTGGATAGTATACACTTGCAATCGTAGGATTTGTTTGCATCCTGCTGATATTTTAAAAAGGAAACTTTTAGCTCATTTTCTATGATTTTTTTGTAATATTTGTGTAGGATTTCGCAAGACGATGAGGACCCTTGACGCGAGTTGCGAGCTTGCGGATTTTGACCAAAATATCAACTTAAAATAAATAAAATCCGCCCTAACAGTAAGTATGGCCTTTCTCTGTCTAAAAGTTATTTTTATTCCATTTTCTGTGAATTGTTTGAGAACAACAAATCATATATCCACCTTATTTAAGATGACACCTACAGCTAAAAGTTAGTATTTGACCCATATATTGATGCATAGATACGGTTCCCATACATTAAAGACAAATCTCTGCAGGGGTGGACATACCATTGATGCAGCCTGTGCAGCTGCACAGGGGCCCAGTAGGTAAGGGGGTCCACTGTCACCTTAACCCCTTAAGGACACAGCTTGTTTTGGCCTTAAAGGGAATGTGTCGCGAATTAAACTTTTTTCTAAGTAAGTTACTTATTTCTATTATATTTTTTACGTTTTCTTGCTGTATTTTTTTTTTCTTCCACATGGTGGAAAGTATTAAAAATGAAATAATAATTTGACATGTTTTCCTATGTTGGCCACCAGAGGGAGCACTTCCCAGAATTACAGCAAGGTGAATAAGGCAAAGCAACCTGACTCACAGCTGCCGTAAATGTGGGAGGGAATCTCCCCCCCTCTCCTACAAGACAGGAAAAGGTGTCTTCAAATTGCTAAGCAGTGTCCGGCTGACATTTTGGGAGTGATTATACAAATGTCAGCTGGCAGAAGCTATAGGACACACCAAAAGGCTAAGGGTATGCTTACACGCTTACTAAACATAGGGAAAACAGCTCCTGATTTTCAGCCATTTTTTAATCAAACTCGAGTTTTTGGCCGCGTTTTTTACGGCCGTCTTTGGAGCTGTTTTTCTAGAGTCAATGAAAAACGGCTCCAAAAACATCCCAAAAAGTGACATGCACTTCTTTTTGGCGGGCGTCTTTTTGCGTGCCGTTTTTGAAAAACGGTCGCGTAAAAAACGCCCCGTTGGAACAGAACGCCGTATTTCCCATTGAAACCAATGGGCAGATGTTTGTAGGCATTCTGCTTCCGATCTTTCAGCCGTTTTTCGTGACGTTTACGATTTACCAGAGAAACACAACTCAATATTTATTGTCCAGATTCTGCAGTTTTTATAAATATCCCACATGTGGCCCTAGTGTCCTAATGGACTGAAACACCTCAGACGCAACGGAGCACCTAGTGAATTTGGGGCCTCCTTTTTTTTTAAAATATATTTTAGGCACCATGTCAGGTTTGAAGAGGTCTTGTGGTGCCAAAACAGTGGAAACTCCCCAAAAGTGACCCCATTTTAGAAAATACACCCCTCAAGAAATTTATCTAGGGGTATAGTTAGCATTTTGACCCCACAGGTTTTTTGCTAAATTTATTGGAATTAGTCTGTAAAAAATGAAAATCGACTTTCTTTCTGAAAAAACTTTTACATTTTGACAAGGAATAAAGGAGAAAAAGCACCCCAACATTTGTAGAGCAATTTCTCCCGATTACGGCAATACCCCATATGCTGCATGGACCCACTGCAGGGCTCAGAAGGGAAGGAGCGTCATTTGGATTTTGGAGCGCAGATTTTCCTGGAATGGTTTTCAGAGCCATGTCGTGTTTGCAACGCCCTGGAGGGACCAAAACAGTGGAAACCCCCAAAAACTGACCCCATTTTGGAAACTACACCCCTCATGAAATTTATCTTGGGGTATAGTTTGCATTTTGACCCCACATATTTTTTTGAATTAATTTATTGGTATTAGGCCGTGAAATTGAAAATTTACATTGTTTTCTAATAAAACGTAGTTTTATCTCAGATTTTCTCATTTTAACAATAGATAACGGAGAAAAAGCACCCCAATATTTATAAATCAAACTCTTCTGAACACAGCAATACCCCATTTATGGTCATAAACTGCCGTTTGGAGACCGGGCAGGGCTCAGAAGGGAAGGAGCACCATTTGAGCTCATGTTTTGCTGGAATGGTTTGCGGCGCCATGTCACATTTGCATATCACCTGAGGGGCCAAAACAGTGCAAACCCCACAAAAGTGACCACATTTGGAAAACTACACCCCTCACGGAATGTATCGAGCGGTATAGTGTGCATTTTGACCCCACTGTTTTTTTGCTGAATTTATTGGAATTAGGCAGTGAAAATGAAAATCTACATTTTTTCCACTAAAATTGTGACTTGTTTTCATTTTCATAAGGAATAAAGGAGAAAATGCACCCCGTCACTTGTAAAGCAATTTCTCCCAAGTACGGCAATATCCCACATAAACTGCTGTTTGGACACATCGCAGGGCTCAGAATGGCAGGAGTGCTACTTGGCATGCAGATTTAGCTTGATTGGTTTCTGGGCGCCATGTTGCATTTGCAGAGCCCCTGTGGTACCAGTATAGTAGAAACTTCTGAGAAGTGACTCCATTTTGGAAACTATACCCCTCAGGGCATTCATCTAGGGGTGTAGTGAGCATTTTGATCCCACAGGTGTTTCATAGATTGTATTAGAATGAGGCAGTGAAAATGAAAAATTCCATTTTTTCCAAAAATTTGTAGTTGTTGCTTCCAATTTTTTATTTTCACAAGGGATAATAGGAGAAAAAAAACAATACACAATTTTGTTACCCAATTTCTCCCGAGTATGGTAATACCCCATGTGTGGCCCTAAACTGCTGTTTGGGCACATGGCAGAGCTCAAAATGGAAGGAGCACCATTTGGCTTTTAGAGCGCAGATTTTGCTGGTCTGGTGTACGGGCGCCATGTCGCATTTGCAGAGGTCCCTTAGGTATCAGAGTAGAGTGGAAAACCCTGAGAGGTGACCCCGTTTTGTGAACGACACCCCTCAAGGCATTTATCATTTGCCTGGACATATGACAGGGCTTAGGAGTGAAAGAGCAAATGCACATTTGAGGCCCATTTTGGTGATTTTCGCAGCATTGGCCCACAATGGCAGGGCTCTGAGGTCAAATAGAAGAACAAACCCCAAGTAGCTACCCCCATTTTGGAAACTGCACCCCTCAAGGCATTTTTAAGGGGTGCAGTGTGCATTTTGACCCCACAGTTTGTTTGTTTTTTTATTAGAAATAAATGCTCAGTGGATGGTGCAATGTGAAAATTGGAATTTTCCACAGGTATGCCATTTCAGTGCACAATATGTTGTGCCCAGTTCGTGCCACTGAAGACAAATACCTCAAACTGTTAAGCGGACTCTCCCGGGTATGGCGATGCCATATATGTGGACGTAAACTGCTGTTTGGGTACGCTGTAGGGCACAGAAGGGAGACAGCGCCATTTTTCTTTTGGAGCATAGATTTTGCTTCGTGGTAGTTCTGTTTGAGGTTTTGCTGGTATTTCAGTTTATAATGTGGAGGCATATGTAATCTGGGCAGAGTACATTAGGACATAATAACAGGGTATAATAATGCATTAAATAATACTCCATAGATATGTGGCCGGTCTCGCACTGATAAATGGTGCCCAATCTTATCCGCTTTTGGAACACACTCTGCACATTTTGCATCGCCATATTCTGAGAGCCAGAACTTTTTTTTTCTCCCCCGGAGCTCTGTGAGGGTTTATTTGTTGCGTGACAATCTGTAGTTTTCATTGGTACCATTTTGGGGTACATGCGATTTTTTGATCACTTTTTATTTTATTTTTTGGCAAGCAAGGTTACCAAAAAGCAGCAATTCTTATAATGTTTTTACTCTTTTTTTTTTTACGGCGCTATAAATGGCAATTTTACTTTATTCTGCAGGTCGATATGATTACAATTATACCATATGTATATAGTTTTTTTTATGTTTTGCAGCGTCTGCACAATAAAATCACTTTTGTTTCAAATAATTTATTTTATCGCCATATTCTGAAAGCCGTAACTTTTTTATTTTTCCGTCAAAAAAGCTGTGTGAGGGTTTGTTTTTTTGCGGGACGGACAGGAGTTTTTAATGGTATAATTTTGTGGTACATGAAACTTTTAGATCACTTTTTTAATTCTGTTTTGGGAGGGGTAGTGACCAAAAAACAGCGATTCTGGAATTGTTTTTATTTTTTTTACTGTGTTCACCGTTCATGTAAAATAGTGTGATATTTTTATAGTTCAGGTCATTATGGATGTGGTGATATCACATCTGTGTACTTTTTCATAAATGTTTTCTATTTTTACCTATAATAAAGACTTATTATGGGAAAAAAGGCGGTTATTGCTTTTTTAAGTTAAAACTTTTATTTTGTAACTTTTTTTACAACATTTTTATTAACTTTTTGTAACTTTTTTTTGTCCCACTAGGGGACTTGAAGGCATGAAGTCCTGATCGCTATTCTAATACACTGCACTACCTACATAGTGTAGTGTATTAGAGCTGTCAGCTATTCACTGACAGTAATCCTATTAGGCTTCGCCTCCCGGCGGGGTCTAGTAGGCTTCTGTACTAGGATGCCATTGTCAGGCCTCCGGTTGCCATAGCAACCATTGGCACCCCCGCGATGCCAATCGTTGCCATTAGCAACCATCGGGTGTGATCTAACCACCTAGATGCAGCGATCGCTTTTGATCACTGCATCTAAGGGGTTAATCGGCCGGATCGGAGCAAAGCTTCGGTCCTGCCATTTGAGCAGGATGTCAGCTGTGACAAACAGCTGACACCCGTGGCCATGGCAACCATCAGGGGTTCCGACAGGCTAGATACCACCTAGATGCAGCGATCGCTGCATCTAAGGGGATAATCGGTCAGATCGGAGGCGATCTTCGGTCCTCCTGGCCGGTACAGACGGGTGTCGGCTGTAATATACACACCCGGCGGTGATGGCGCTGGCTCAGCTTCTGAGCCAGCTCCATCACATACACGTTCTCAAGGAGCTGTGATTGGTCCCCTGCCGTCTTACTGTGCTGATCAACTGTCATAAACAGTTGATGGCACAGTTCTGTCACCTTGTCCTTTGACAGGGTGACATTTGTTACCCAGGACACACTGGAACGTACATCGGCGCCTTAAAGCGCTGTGATACAAGACGAACCGGTGCGTCCTGGTACGTTAAGGGGTTAAAGCAGTCTGTCTATTAGATTGCATGTAAAAGCGTGAGATAATAAATTTTATGGCTAACAATTACTAATAGATTGTAAGAGAGACATAAGTGGGTGACCTATATACTGTTCTTCCACAGAGGCCATCAGCTGTCTGTGTCCGCCACTGGATCTCTCTATTATTGAGTTTCTACATATACAGTCAAGTCACATTATTATGACCACCTCCTACTTTCGACGACGGCAGTACGTAGCCCATGAAGGAAGTGATGTGTTGTGGGCTGGCTTGGTGGGTATAAAGGTGTGCGATAGGATGTCTAGACACATATCACTCGTTGCTGCCATGGATAATAGGGGTGATTTATCAGAGTTGCAAAAAGGGATGATCGTTGGCTTTCGGGTCAAGGGTGGCAGTATTTCTCAAACAGCGCAGTTTGTGAACTGTTTGCGTGCTGCTGTGATGAACGTGAATCGTGAGTGGAAACTGCGGAACACCATGTGCCATTGATGTGAGAGGTGAACGTCAGCTACGAAAGTGTGCGAGGACTGAGAGGGCCGAACGACATGCTACAGTGGAGCAGCTCACTGTGAAAATCAACCAGGGGGCTACCAGACGTGTGTCTAAAACAACAGTTCAGCGAACCCTACTGCTTATGTGGCTCCGAAGCAGACGGATTGTCACTGCTCCTATGCTAACAAAGGTGCATTGGAAAAAAAGGCTTCAATTTGCACGGCATTATCGGAATTGGACCACCGTTGATTGGCAAAGGGTTGCCTTCTCCGATGAGTCACGCATTCTGCTTCATCTAATGGATGGACGTTGGCGTGTCAGACGATAAACTTTAGAGAACAAACACCCTGCAACCATTTCTGGAAGAACACAAGCTGGTGGCAGCAGCGTTACAGTCTGGGGAATTTATTCATTTGATTCTCGGGGCCCACTCATCTATGTGAAAGGCACTCTGAACCGATTTGGGTACGAACACATCGTTGCAGATCACATCCACCCATACATGCTGTTTATCTTCCCTGGGGCACATGGTATCTTCCAGCAAGACAATTTGACAAGTCACACGGCTAGAAATGTCCGACAGTGGTTGGAAGAGCATGACCAAGACTTCCAAGTACTTCCCTGGCCCCCTAATTTGTCAGACTTGAACCTAATTGAGCATCTGTGGGACCACCTCCATCGTCTTGTTCGCTCTATGGATCCTCCCCCACGCACCCTCGAGGAAATGTGGGATGCTCTGCAGTCATCATGGCGCCAGATACCGGAGACCACCGACCAGCACCTCATTGTCACTCCCAGCCCGTCTAGCTGCACATGGCAGTTATGCTGGATATTAGCTGGTGGTCATATTAATGTGATTCGACTTTGTATAATCATTCGAGGAATTGTTACATATTTCTAATAGTGTACTGTATTAACTGCAGGATAACGAGAACATTCCCTCAAACAGACCATCACAATATCTTATTGTATTCTTGCAGTGAATTGAACAGAACACGGAATCCTGGATTCATAAAACAAGCAAATTGAATGTGGCTCCAGTGGTTTTGGAGTTGGCCCAGCCAGTTTTATCTTTATTAATGTATTTGGGGGAAAAGTCTCATTTTATTACATTATTTTCCTAATGATAAAGGCTGCAATGGAATTTCTGCAGAGAGCATTAAATATATTTTAGCTTGTTGGAGCTGACTCAATATTACTTTGTTTGGTGCTGGGTTATGACTTGGCAATGTGTAGGTTCTCACTGACTTCTGTCTTAAAAGCAGTCAGTGGGTTCATTTGTACATACCTTGCATTTTGACATGAATTTGGCTTCAAAGGCAGTTTTGACACGTAAATCCCTCATGTCAAATGATACAGTAAAACAAGTATCCAAGTGTCAGCACATAGCCCGACAGTCTAGGGACCGAAGAATAGAAAAAAAAGAACACCTTTTTGGAAACTTTCATCTGCTATTAACCATCTGAAAAGAATTTAAACATGTTTTAACTGAACAAAGAAACATCCAATTGATCTAGACCTGCATTAATTTAAATGAACCTTACTTGCCAAACTGATGCACATGTTGATCCTGAATAACGTGGTAAGGTATAGTATAACAAATCCATCTATGTCTTCCGTAATGATAGTCTTTAAATTATCACAATTTTCTTGTAATGCCAGAATATTCCGTTCCGCAAGAGGTCAAAACATATTATATTATAATTTCTTATTCGTTTCGTGCTGTATATTTGCCTTTTTGAATTTCAATGTTACAGCTTCTAGAAAAATACAGTACTGTGAGTTCAGCTTACATCGTATTTTAGTGCACTTTTTGAAGTGTGTTTTTAGCCAAAGACAGAAGTAGATTCTACAGGAAGTAGAACTATGTCTGTGTTCATACAGAGTGAAATTGCTGTGGGGAAGTCTGCATAAAAAAAATCTGTACCATTTTAAGCCCAGGATCACACAAACACTTTTGATGCGATTTTTGGTGCAATTTTTCGATCAGATATTTAAGCCAAACACAGGAGTGGACACAAAAGAAAGAAGATATATCAGTCTTTTCTTTATACTTTTATTACCATTTGGATTCACTTCTGGCCAGTGGCGTAGCTATAGGGGTCGCAGCGGTCGCAGTTGCGACTGGGCCCCTAAGCCTGGGGGGCCCACGGGCCCCCGTTGCCATACAGCATTTTTCCTAACTAAATCTTCTGTGCCGTTGAAGCCGGCACTTCCGGGTTACGGTCACATGGTACACTTAGTGTACCATGTGACCGTGTTGTCACGTGACACGGCTTCCAGACAGAGCAGAAGAGTGGGTGCGGAGGACTCCAGGTAAGCTGCAGTGTAATGTAATGTATTGTGTTGTAACGTTATGTATTGTAATGTAATGTATGTGATGCCTTGTAATGTATTATGTTGTATGCGGTGGAGAGGGGGGGAGCGTTAAATCACAGCCCCCCCCTCCTCCACCGCAAACTGCACAGTACAGTATAGTACACATGAGTGTATGAGAGCGGGGCTGCGGCTGTGTAATACAGTCACTGCCCCGCTCCTGAGTCCTAACATGTGCGCGCCGTCAGGATAATGTGATGCGGCCGGCGCTGCACTAATGAGCGTCGGCACTGAAGACAGAACATGGTGGGCGCGCTACAAAACACCCCCATGTTCTGTCCTCAATGCCTGAACCGCCGCTCATTAGTGCAGCGCCGGCCGCATCTCCACATGCTGACCGCGCGCGCACTTATATCAGTAGCGGGGTAATGGCTGTATTACACAGCTGCAGCCCCGCTCTATAACGGCGGAGATCAGAGAAACCACTCATCTCCGCCGCTCATCTCCTGAATGCTGCGATCAAAGCTGACTGCAGCATTCAGGGGAAAATGAGAAGGGGGGATGCCCCTGGATCGCGTCACAGGGAATTCCTGTGATGCGATTAAGGGACATACCATATATGGGCAGACAGCCCAGGGTCTGTTGAAGGACCCCAGGGCTGTCCTACCATATTTCCTGTTGTTAGGGCATACTGAGGTATGTCCTAACAACTGCCTGTGTACTATCCGTACACAGGCTAATGTACTGGCATATAGCTATAGGCCAGTACATTGAAGTTTAAAAATAAAATAAAAACAAAGTAATGTTAAATTAAAAAAATACACATACACTTTTTTTATAATAAACATTAAAATAAGTCTCAATACATAAAACATACACATAATCGGTATTGGCGCGCCCGTAATAACCTGCACAACAATTTTTTTGCATCATTTATGATGTGTACTCTGTAAAAAAATAAAATCAAAATTGCTTTCTATCACTTAGGCCCCATTCACACGACCGTGCCCGCAATCAGGGCCCGCGATTGCGGGCACGGCCGGCCGCCGACTGCCACCCGCATTTTCGGGCCGTGCTCCCATACAAAGTATGGGAGAACGGCCTGCAAAATGCAAAAGGACGGACATGTTCCATAATTTTAGTGCTACGGAAATGTGTCCGCGCTCAATGAAAGTGAATGGAGGTTATTTACGGTCGTGTGCATGGGGCCTAATTGTGAGGCACAAGGTGCGATGATGAATTTAACCTCCATGTGCCTCACATTAATAGTAATTAACCCCATCATGTACCTTACATATTAACCCATTATGACTGAGAAACATGATGGGGTTAATTACTATTAATGTGGGGCACATTCAAAATTCATCATCACACCTCGTGCCTCACATTAGAAAACAAAAGAACTTAGTAACAAAGTAAACGAAGTATCGGTATCAAAGTCCAAATTTTGGTATCGTGACATCCCTACACTGTGGATCGCGTCCCCCTGGGGGTTCGTGAATCACTCACCGAGGTCCCGGTTCCAATCAATGCTGGAGCAAGGAGCTGACATCTCCTTGATCCAGCATTCCCTGTGCCCTGAGCAGCTCGACGCAGGCAGGCGGGATGTAGCGACATCATCACGCCTGCCTCGCTGAGTCACTCATAGCACACACCGGAGGAGGCGAAGGATCCTCCACTTGACGTGGTAACGTGGATAGGTAAGTAATTATGCACATATGGGGGCATTATACTGTATGGGGGGCTGATATTGTGGGGGGGGGCATTATACTGTATGGGGGGCTTATATGGGGAGCATTATACTGTATGGGGAGCTGTTATGGGGGGGCAGTATACGTTATGGGGCATTATACTGTGTGGGGGCAGCTATGGGAGCATTAACTGTGTGGGGGCATTATACTATGGGGGCTGTTGGGCAAGGCGTCTGGGCATTGGAGCGTGCAGGGGTCTGATGATGATGGTGGTGCTGGGGAGGGGTAGGGGGGCCCAAGCTGAATTCTTGCACCCAGGCCCATGAGCCTTTAGCTACGCCCCTGGCTGGATTCATAGATGCAGTTTATGGCGCAGTTTTTATTTTTTTTCCAAAACGAAGAGAGAAGTCTTTCTTTTTGTTCACAAAGGGCAGATTAAATGCAGATGTTCTGTGCGGTTTCTCCATGGAATATCAGCAGCAAACTATAGTAGAATGCAGGTAAATGTAGTTTTAAAATTAATTCACACTGTAGAAAACATTTATACAGATTTTAGGCTTGGTTCACACTTTACAATATATTTGTATTTTTCGCACAGTATATATTTTGCATGTTTTTACCACGACTTTCATTAAATTGCAACAAGAAACGCATTTATAGCACTACTTGTTAACAGAGCCTTAGGATTTCCATTCTTTATTCTGCTGCAGAAAGGTGGGGGATTTCACAGCGGATTTTACTCTTGTCATTACAAAGGTTTTGGTGCCTTTTTTGGCTCGGTTGTTTGACCCAAAGCCAGAAGCAGGGGCGTAGCTAAAGGCTCATGGGCCCGGGTGCAAGAATTCAGCTTGGGCCCCCCTACCCCTCCTCAGCACCACCATCATCATCAGACCCCTGCGCGCTCCTATGCCCAGACGCCTTGCCCAACAGCCCCCATAGTATAATGCCCCCACACAGTTAATGCTCCCATAGCTGCCCCCACACAGTTAATGCTCCCATAGCTGCCCCCAATATCAGCCCCCCCATACAGTATAATGCCCCCATATGTGCATAATTACTTACCTATCCCCGTTCCCACGTCGAGTGGAGGATCCTTCGCCTCCTCCGGTGTGTACTATGAGTGACTCAGCGCAGGAAGGCGCGATGATGTTGCTACATCCCGCCTGCCTGCGTCGAGCCGCTCACGGCACAGGGAATGCTGGATCAAGGAGATGTCAGCTCCTTGCTCCAGCATTGATTGGAACCGGGACCTCGGTGAGCGACTCACGAACCCCCAGGCGGACGCGACCCACAGTGTAGGGATGTCACAATACCAAAATTTGGACTTCGATACCGATACTTCGTTTACTTTGCCAACAGTAATAAAAATTAAAAAAAAGTTCTTCCATTTTCTGATGTGAGGCACGAGGTGTGATGATGAATTTTGAATGTGCCTCACATTAATAGTAATTAACCTCATCATGTTTCTCAGTCATAATGGGTTAATGTGTAAGGTACATGATGGGGTTAAAGGCATGGTGTTGCCCTAAAAACATGGTTTTTTTTTAAAAATTAAACATTTAGTGTGTAGGTGATTAAACATTGTACAAATTTTTTTTATTTTTTTCGCGAAATATTCAGGAAATATTATAAATTTTTTCAAATTTATAATACTACCCATTTTTGGTCACTAGATGGAGCTAGTTCCCAAAATTGCAGCATTGCAACATTGGGTTAAAAGCCCTCGCTCTAGTGAGCTCTCAGCATCCCCCCCTCCTTTATCCTGGCTAGTGCCGGGATAAACGAGGGGTTTGAAAGGTTTAACCTCCTACACTGTGTGTCGCCATTTTTTGAGGTAACCCACAGTGTAGTAGGTTTACATACAGTAGTAAACACACACAAACACTAACATACATTGAAATCTCTTACCTGCTCCTGCCGCCGCGGCTCCCTCCGGCCCGTCCGCTCCCTTTGCTGCCGCTGTTCCATGTGCACAAGTCCGGAAGCCGCGACCGGAAGTAGTAATATTACAGTCCGGCCGCGACTTCCGGTCCACAGGAAAATGGCGCCGGACGGCGCCAATTTCGAATAGGACTGTGTGGGAGCGGCGCATGCGCAGTTCCCACACAGACGCCGTACACGGACGTGAATGGGACGGGAGCCGTTCACAGTCCCTATGGGACTGTGGCTGCCGTACTCCATGTCTGTGTGTGTCGTTAATCGACACACACAGAAATGGAACAAAAAATGGCAGCCCCCATAGGGAAGAAAAAGTGTAAAAATAAGAAACAGTAAAACACAAACACACAAATGAATATAAACGTTTTTATTACAGCACTAACATCTTTAACATATAAAAAAATTATTTGCCATGACACTGTTCCTTTAATTACTATTAATGTGAGGCACATGGAGGTTAAATTCATCATCGCACCTTGTGCCTCACAATTAGGCCCCATGCACACGACCGTAAATAACCTCCATTCACTTTCATTGAGCGCGGACACATTTCCGTAGCACTAAAATTATGGAACATGTCCGTCCTTTTGCATTTTGCAGGCCGTTCTCCCATACTTTGTATGGGAGCACGGCCCGAAAATGCGGGTGGCAGTCGGCGGCCGGCCGTGCCCGCAATCGCGGGCCCTGATTGCGGGCACGGTCGTGTGAATGGGGCCTAAGTGATAGAAAGCAATTTTGATTTTATTTTTTTACAGAGTACACATCATAAATGATGCAAAAAAATTGTTGTGCAGGTTATTACGGGCGCGCCAATACCGATTATGTGTATGTTTTATGTATTGAGACTTATTTTAATGTTTATTATAAAAAAAGTGTATGTGTATTTTTTTTATTTAACATTACTTTGTTTTTATTTTATTTTTAAACTTCAATGTACTGGCCTATAGCTATATGCCAGTACATTAGCCTGTGTACGGATAGTACACAGGCAGTTGTTAGGACATACCTCAGTATGCCCTAACAACAGGAAATATGGTAGGACAGCCCTGGGGTCCTTCAACAGACCCTGGGCTGTCTGCCCATATATGGTATGTCCCTTAATCGCATCACAGGAATTCCCTGTGACGCGATCCAGGGGCATCCCCCCTTCTCATTTTCCCCTGAATGCTGCAGTCAGCTTTGATCGCAGCATTCAGGAGATGAGCGGCGGAGATGAGTGGTTTCTCTGATCTCCGCCGTTATAGAGCGGGGCTGCAGCTGTGTAATACAGCCATTACCCCGCTACTGATATAAGTGCGCGCGCGGTCAGCATGTGGAGATGCGGCCGGCGCTGCACTAATGAGCGGCGGTTCAGGCATTGAGGACAGAACATGGGGGTGTTTTGTAGCGCGCCCACCATGTTCTGTCTTCAGTGCCGACGCTCATTAGTGCAGCGCCGGCCGCATCACATTATCCTGACGGCGCGCACATGTTAGGACTCAGGAGCGGGGCAGTGACTGTATTACACAGCCGCAGCCCCGCTCTCATACACTCATGTGTACTATACTGTACTGTACTGTGCAGTTTGCGGTGGAGGAGGGGGGGGCTGTGATTTAACGCTCCCCCCCTCTCCACCGCATACAACATAATACATTACAAGGCATCACATACATTACATTACAATACATAACGTTACAACACAATACATTACATTACACTGCAGCTTACCTGGAGTCCTCCGCACCCACTCTTCTGCTCTGGCTGGAAGCCGTGTCACGTGACAACACGGTCACATGGTACACTAAGTGTACCATGTGACCGTAACCAGGAAGTGCCGGCTTCACGGCACAGAAGATTTAGTTAGGAAACATGCTGTATGGCAACGGGGGCCCGTGGGCCCCCCAGACTTTGGTGCCCCGTCGCAACTGCGACCGCTGCGACCCCTATAGCTACGCCACTGAATCCAGCCCTATAATGCTTCTGACATCTTTCTATTTGAACTGGAAGGTGCCAGATGGTTAGGCCTCTTTTTAGTGTAACAACCATTGGTGCTTCATCGACGAAGGAAGGTGTCATCTGGAGGACATGACCCAGCATGATTGTATGTTGTCTCCTCTGCTGGTCAAAAGAAGTGCTCCATAGTAGTAAATTGGTCCTCTGGGGATGTTCAGTCTGTGGCAAACACAGCTTGCCAAAGCCAACCTCTACTAAATTTTGTGAGTTGCACCATTTTCATTTTTTATTAGTAGGCCATGCTAGAAATAGTGGTCTACAGAGCTTGTGTGTATGTTTGACAAGATTATTCCCACAAATGTTCTTCTAGTTTATTGGTAATGCTCCATCTACTTGTGTCCCGAGAACTGTAGACAGGGCATTGCTAGGGTCTTAAAAGTTCAGGGGCACAAGCCTCAAGGAATATCTTTTGCCTCCTCTCCCAGAAAAAAAATACATATGTTTCGAAGACAGCATAACTCAGCAGTAAATTATCCCTGAATATTACTACATAATGAAAATCAGTGCTGTGGGGCCTGGAACCTGAATCCAAAGATACATCAACCCTGCCCACAAAAGGTTTAACCCTGCCCACAAAAGGTTCAACCCTGCCCACAAAAGGTTTGCCCCGCGATATATACTAATGTATATATATATATATATATATACATATATAGTACAACTCTAAATAATTTAGTCACCAAATAACACCTCCACACCATGACATACATCTAACAAAAAGAGCAATAATATCTCCATACAGTGACCATATATAATAGTAGATACCAGTACTACACTGGCGCTACGCAGAGTATCATCAGTACTGTACAATGCAACTAAATCCATTGGCTCACAGGCATGTTCCCTCTAAGGGCACGTTCACAAGTGGCGGAATTGCTGTGGAAGTCTGTCCATTGGTTTCCACACCTTTTTAGTTATCTTCATGCAGACGTTGCGGACAACTCCGCTGCGGACCATAGGCTGCGGTGCAGAATTTGGTGTCGGCAGCATACACTGGCTGTTGCGGGCTTGATGCGTACTTGTGGCGTAAGTTCTCCATTGACTTCAATGGAGTTGCAAAATTGCGCAATGAAATCCGCAGATGTTATGTGAGTTGCATTGCGGATGTCTTTCGCGGACAGGATATTTCATCATTTTGGCTGGACCTATGTGTTTCGAGGTCTATAGCCAGACTGAGATGGAATGTTTTAAAAGAGAGCAGGATGTACTCTTCACCTGAACCCGCAACGACTAATCCGCAGCATTTTAGGCAAAGGCGCAACGGAATCTGCAACGCAGATTATGTGCGGCATTGATGCGGATAGTGTCTGCAGAATTCCGCCATGTCTGAACATGCCCTAAGTCTTGGAATCTCCTGAGGGGCAGTTAGGGAGCAGGGCAAGTCTTCATCAATGGTGGGCGATCTGATGACAAAAAGTAATACTCCCAGTAAAAGCTAAAATAGCGACTAAATAAGAGAATAAGAAAACTTATGTTAAATTAGTTTGAATTACTTTTTTAAATACTATAATATTACAAGTACAGCAATATAATCGACAGTTATAAACACAAATTATAGGCATCAATTAAAGAATCCCTCATTGCACCACTGTCCCTATAGATAGAACAACACAGACTGCCTGTAGAGAGCGCCACACAGCCCCCAGTAGATAGCGCCACACACATCCCCCAGTAGATAGTGCCACACACAGGCCCCTGTAGATAGTGCCACACAGCCCCCCTTGTATATACTGCCACACAGCCCACATCTTGTATATAGTGCCACGCAGCCCCACATCTTGTATATAGTGCCACACAGTTCCACTTGTATATACTGCCACACAGCCCCTATTGTATATACTGCCACACAGCCCCCCTCTTGTGCATAGTGCCACTCAGCCCTCCTTCTTGTATATACTGCCACACAGACCCCCCCCCTTGTATATACTGCCACACAGCCCCCCTTGTATATACTTCCACCAGAGGCGTAGCTAGGTTCTCCTGCACCCGGGCAAAGATTCAGATTGGCGCCCCACCCCCCAACTTATTTCCCGACATCTCCTTCCCCCTCGCCATGTTTTCTTTCCCTACCAATCAATGAGATGTCATTTTTTTTTTCACAATTTTTTAAATGTAACTCGAGTATAAAAGCATTTCTACATTTTACAAGCGATATAGTTCTATAATGTAAATAACATAAAAATAAATTAAAAGAAAATAAATAAAAGAGGCCATACACAGCCCCCTGTAGATAGTGCCACACACAGCCCCCCTTGTAGATAGTGCCACACACAGCCCGCTTCCCCCCTAGAAGATAGCGGCACACTCCCCCCCCCCTTGTAGATAGTGCCACACAGCCCCCCTTGTAGATAGTGTCACACACAGCCCGCTTCCCCCCTAGTAGTTAGCAGCACACTCCCCCCCCTTGTAGATAGTGCCACACACAGCCAGCTTCCCCCCTTGTAGATAGCAGCACACAACCCCTCCTTGTAGATAGTGCCACACAAAGCCCGCTGCCCCTTTGTAAATAGCGCCACACTCCCCCCCCCCCTTGTAAATAGTGCCACATTCCCCCCCCCCCCTTTTAAATAGCGCCACACTCCCACCCCTTGTACTTAGCGCCACATTGTGAACGGTGAGCGGTAGCCTACCGCTACCACTCTCCGCTCTGCCTGGTGTGACTTACCGGAGGAGCCGAGGAGGTCATGCAGCGCAGGCAGCGGCGGAGTTTCTTCTGACTAGGGTCGGTGACAGCCAGGGCCGGCCTTAGCTTGGATGGCACCCTGTGCGAGACTCTCTATTGACGCCCCCTACACAAACCAAAAATGAACCACATATATAGACACGCTGGAACATATATACTGTACATACATAAAGACAGATATTTAGACATACAGGCAAATATACATACACACATTCTGGAATATATACATACAGGTAAATATATAGACGTACAGACACATATACACACCCACACCGACAGATAAATACACAGACAGGAACATATACAAATACATAAAAGGCACATATATACAAGCACAAAGACACATTCACAAACAGACCCATATATACGCACACAGGCACATATGTACACAGCACAGATAATGTAGTAGATGTTACCTGCAGTCCTATGTAACACCACAGATAACACAGTGATAACTCCCTGAGTACAGATAATGTAGTAGATGTTACCTGCAATCCTATGTAACACCACAGATAACACATTGTAGCAGAGCTGAGATTGTAATTTAGCACAATGTGTTATCTGTGATGTTACATAGGACTGCAGGCAACAGCTACTACATTATCTGTAATCAGAGTTATCACTGTGTTATCTGTGGCGTTACATAGGACTGCAGGTAACATCTACTACATTATCTGTACTGTGTAGCAGAGCTGAGATTGTAATTTAGCACACAGTACAGATAATGTAGTAGATGTTACCTGCAGTCCTATGTAACACCACAGATAACACAGTGATAACTCTCTGAGTACAGATAATGTAGTAGATGTAAGAGACAAACACATGCAGAGACACAGACAGACAGAGACACAGACAGACAGACAGACAGAGACACACACACACACACACACACACACACTGAAACATATACGCATACAAACACAGAGACACACACTGTATTCACACTACACACACATACACAGATACTCACCATGTCGCCTTGCTGACAGCGTCACAGGTCAGGACGGGCTGTGTGTGGGCGGAGCTTCCTCCTCTGCTTCTCTGCAAAGCACAGAGCACAGAGTAGAGCTGGAAGGCTGCAGCACGGGAGTGGACCTGCCCCTGACCTGAGTCATCTGACCTCATGTCACTGACATGAGGTCAGGTGACTGGACTGGTCCACTCCCTGGCAGTCACAGACCCCAGTCAGAACGCCGTAATGTCCTGGCTCTTCCAAAGCTGCTGCAGGTGTCCGACATACGGGGCGCCTATCAGCAGCGATTAGCTGCTCTTCGGCGCCCCCCCCCCTTCCCTGTACTCCGGGTTGCGCCCGGGGCACATGCCCCGCCTGCCCCCCCTAGCTACGCCCCTGCTTCCACACTGCCGCCTTGTATATACTGCCACACAGACCCCCCTTGTATATACTGCCACACAGACCCCCCTTGTATATACTGCCACACAGCCTCCCTTGTATACAGTATACTGCCACACAGCCCCTTGTATATACTGCTAAACAGCCCCCCTTGTATATACTGCCACACAGGCCCCCCTTGTATATACTGCCACACAGATCCTTGTATATACTGCCACACAGCCCCCTTATATATACTGTCACACAGTCCCCCTTGTATATACTGCCACACAGCCCCCCTTGTATATACTTCCACACTGCCACCTTGTATATACTGCCACACAGACCCCCCTTGTATATACTGCCACACAGACCCCCCTTGTATATACTGCCACACAGCCTCCCTTGTATACAGTATACTGCCACACAGCCCCTTGTATATACTGCTAAACAGCCCCCCTTGTATATACTGCCACACAGGCCCCCCTTGTATATACTGCCACACAGATCCTTGTATATACTGCCACACAGACCCTTTTATATACTGCCACACAGCCCCCTTATATATACTGTCACACAGTCCCCCTTGTATATACTGCCACACAACTCCCCTTGTATATACTGACACACAGCCCCCCTTGTATACACTGCTATACAACACCCCTTGATAATACTGCCACACAGCCCCCTCTTGTATATAGTGCCACACAGCCTCCCTTGTATATACTGCCACACAGACCCCCTCCCTTGTATATACTGAGACACAGAGCCCCTTGGATATACTGCCACACAGCCCCCATTGTATATACTGCCACACAGAACTTCTCTTGTATATACTACCACACAGCCCCTCTTGTATATACTGCCACACAGCCCCCTTGTATATACTGCCACACAGACCCCCTTGTATATACTGCCACACAGACCCCCTTGTATATACTGCTGCACAGCCCCCACTTGTATATACTGCTGAACAGCCCCCACTTGTATATACTGCCACACAGCCCCCCTTGTATATACTGCCACACAACCCCCATTGTACATACTGCCACACAGCACCTTCAAGGAAACAATGCTCACGAGTGACCTCTTTCTCTGATTGGAGTTGTTCACTTTCCTGTTTCTCTCATTTGGTCCAGACCTCCATGACTACTTCTCCCATCCATGAATCGTCTCTGCAGGGTTTGCCTGCCCAGACATCTTTGGCTCTCCGCTTTCCAACACATCCTCACTCTCTGCGTAAACTTACCGTCCTGCTGCCCCCCCTATAAATTTGTTCTCCTGGTGCAAAAATAGTGCCATACAGATAGTGCTCCCAAAAATAATAGTGGCAGATAGACAGTACCACAGATGGCAATGGTGCTCCAGTAAGTGCCCCCTTCCTGAGCACGCAGGTACAGTACAGTTTAAAGTGGTGCTCGCCCAGTGATCCGGAGCACCAAGCCAAAAAGTCCAGTGAACCACTGACTGCATATTACATTCTTTACCTCCCTTCTTTCTACATCCTGCTCCCTTACCACTCATGTTTCAGGATTCTCTAGGATAAGAAATAGGCAGACAACCAAGCCAACATTCCCACAGATTTAGGTTTCAGCTGCAACTGGACTCTAAATAAAAAAAATGCTGAGGAGATAACTGCTGTTGATGTTATGACTGCCCCAGTTCACACTGATTCATTTATTACTCAATTGTAATACAGTTTTCAGCTACATTCGTTTATACAGAGATCAATTTTATGTCAGAACTGATTTGTTAAATAGTATATAAATTTCTGCAGCACAATGCTGCTAAATGAGAATTTACACAGCTCCTTTTAAAAACAATCAGGAGCATGTATCAATATAATTATACCAAAAAATATACAGAGGTTATCTTATGAAAAGTGGCAGTAAGCAATGCCAGGTGAGACCTGGCATTGTTTAGTGCAACGGTCTACCTGGCATTGCTTAGTGCAACAGTCTGTATACCCCAAAAGTAATGTGCTGTTTTCGGAAATAAAGCACACATACATTGTGTCACGAAGGGTCTGTGGACCCACTGGGCCGTACCGCCTAGGCGGTAAGGCAGCTGGCCAACAGGGCGCAGGTCTGAGTCTATAGGATATAGGGTACCTGTGGCAGCATGGACAGTAACTTGGCAGGAACTAGGCAGCAGGTGGACGTCAGGCATGGGGAGGCAGACAAGCGTGGTATCCAGCACAGCACGACAATAGCAAGCACGGCACTAGATCGAAATACAGGTATAGAAACAGGAACAGGAAACACTGGGAGCAGGAAACACTAGGGGACCATTTGCATAGACAGACTAAGGAAAACACAACAACGCTCAGGCATAGAACTAGGGGGCTGGACCCCTCTTATAGTCCAGGGTACTCACGGGTCAAAGTTCGTCCATGAGGTCCGGTGCATGCGCTGCCCCTTTAAGAGCAGGCACGAGCGTGCGCGCGCACCCTACGGGATCCGGCAGAGGTGAGTGGACACGAGCACTGGCGCCTCCTGAGGAGGAGGCTGGGGCCAGCGCTTGCCGACTCGTGGCTGCGGCTGTCAGGGGGAGGTTGGAGCTGACAGCCCGCAGCCACGGACATTACACATTGCTTCTTTAGACTGACAGAACATCTAGCAATTATGCCAGTCTTCATATGTACATGACCACCATTGAGAATTTACATATTGAGTCCTACCTTTACCAGCTGTCCCTAGGCTCCGAACACTTTGTTACGAGGTGGGTGCAGAATCAGCAGAGCTTGCTGAGGTACGCTGTTACCATTACTCCTATCAAGGTGAATGGGAGTTATGAAAACTACATAGCACAGTGTCCTACTTTGCTTCTAGAGCATTGGAGCTGCGAAAAACAAAGTGGCTTTATGTGCTGTGATATTTCCGTAAGAGCTGTTCTAAGGGAGTTATGGAAACTGTGTAGCTCAGCAACCTCATAACTCAGTGGTTGGAGTCCATCAAAAGAGGGAAAAGGTAGGATGGGGGTCAGTGTGCCTCGTTCTAGGGATAGTTTCCTGTGGATATGCCATGTATACCTGGGATGAGAATACCTTTTTAAAGTCTCTTACAAATATTAGGCTGGTGTTCCTTAAAGAGGCTCTGTCACCAGATTCTCAAATCCCTATCTCCTATTGCATGTGATCGGCGCTGCAATGTAGATAACAGTAACATGTTTTTTTTTTAAAAAAACGTTCATTTTTGGCCAACTTATGAGCTATTTTATATTTATGCAAATGGGTGTGTATTGTGTTTTTAACTGGGCGTGTTTACGTGTATGACGCTGACCAATCAGTGACCAGTCAGCGTCATACACTCCTCTACATTCATTTACACAGCAGCGATGTGCAGCCACATAAACAGAGATTAACGTTAATCAAGTGTCCTGATAATGAATACACATGAAATCCAGCCTGGACATCATGTGTATTCAGAATCCTGACACTTCTGAATCTTTTCTGTGAGATTTCCAGCAAGTGAAACGAAATCTCGTTTACCTCCGTAATCTCGCGAGATTTCTAGCAAGGGAAACGAAATCTCAAATCTCAAAGGAAACGAAAAGAGTCAGAAGTGTCAGGATTCTGAATACACATGACGTCCAGGCTGGATTTCATGTGTATTCATTATCAGGACACTTGATTAACGTTAATCTCTGTTTATGTGGCTGCACATCGCTGCTGTGTAAATGAATGTAGAGTGTATGACGCTGACTGGTCACTGATTGGTCAGCGTCATACACGTAAACACGTAAACACGCCCAGTTAAAAACACAATACACGCCCAGTTGGACATAACGAAAAAAAAACGCCCAGTTGTCCATTTCAAACCTCATTTGCATATATATAAAATAGCTCATAACTTGGCCAAAAAAGAAATAGCCGGACACATCATGCAATGATTGGGGGAGGCAAACATGACCAGGGTTGCAGGGGAGAAGGAATGAGTTGAAAAGTTCAAGGGGAGGAGGGGGAGGAAGGTGGAGGGGAGGGGGCGAGGTTAACAGAGGGCATATAGGAAGGGTGAGAGACAGTTTCGCGCCATTCACGCCCCAGGAAAGCAGTTAGCCTTGTACTGACCTTAAGAACGATGCAGGCCCTGATGGAGCAAGTGCGGCAGGCTGTGGCGGAACGGGGCATGGCCTGGCTTGAGGAGGAGCTCGGGAGGACGGGTCCGGTGGCATCGGGGACGGAGTTGTCGGCAGGGCTGGAGGAGGCAGCGGGTTCGAGTGCGGCCAGGACGCAGGCAGCGCCTGAGGTGATGACATCCCCCCTCCGGCGGTCGCGGCGGGTGCGACCGCCAGAACGCCTTAGCCCGGACGAATTGCCTAGGGCTCAACGCAGGCTTGGGAGCCCCTCGAGGGACGCTCCGGGCCGGGTTTCCGCTTCCACCGCTATGGGGCGGAGGTCCCGGTCCGGGAGGAATCCCGGTCGCCGGTCGGGCCCTCCGGAGAGTGGAGGGCAGGGTCCCAGGCCAGTGGGACAGCCTCCCGTCTCCAGGTCAGCACCACGAGGATTTGCGGCGAGCCGATCTGGCGATGCACCAGTCGGGCGGCCCGCCTGTCAGCAGGAAGATGTCCCCGGACGGTCACGCAGGCCACAATCGGTGGTGCTGCAGAGACGGAGGGAGGGGGCAGCGGTGGAGAGAGAGCGGAGGCCGGAACGGCCCCTGACGTCTGGCGACACTTATGCGGTTCAGGATGGTGTGCACGGCTGCAGAGCCTGCGGTGCGGCTTCAGGCCCCAGATGTCCAGAGGTGGGTGAAAACGGAGGGGTGCCAATGGAGGATGATCGTCGTGGAGGTCCCGTCGCCCCGGCTGGTGGGAACTCAGCGCCCATGCAGTCTGGTGAGTCGTGTCACCATTACATACATTTCCAGCGATATTTAGATCCCCGGGGTTTGGGGAGGGTTCCCAAGGGGAGGCAGTTAGGAATGTTGAAAATAGTGGGTTGTTGTCTGTTGGGAGAGGGGGGGGGAGATGTGCAGGAATTGCTTGGCTGTGTAAAGGCGTTGCTAGCGCGTTGTGAGGGGGGTAGGTTGCCTGCTGCATCCCCGGTTGAGGCGTGGGTTCCGGTAGCGGGGGGGGTTGGTGAATCGGTGCAACCCCCGAGGACGGTACCCGAGGTGGAGGTCGGGGGAGTGACGGTTGTGGTTCAGACTGATAAAGATAAGGATGTGGATAGGGTGAGGTTAGATGATAAAGCTAAAGGCGAGGTGTACGTTTGTTTTGAGGGGTTGTTGGGGTCGCATTTGAAGACTGAAGTGAAAGAAAAAGTTTGGAGGGATGAGTACGTAGAAATCTTTTCGCTTCTTCCTCTGGAAAAGTTTAATTTAGACAAGGGTAAAAGGAGGGAAAGTAAAAAGGAGGAGGAAGAGAAGCGTCGATATCGTTTAATCCCGCAGACGTTTGTGAATTGGTTGCAGGCGTTTGCCATACTGGCCAGTGTTATAGGGGAAAAGGCGCCGGAGAATTGCTCCGCCCTTTTCGGATACATGGATGCGATAGGGGAGGCGCATCGCTCGTATGGGGGTCAGACTTGGCTGCGGTATGACAAACAGTTTCGTCAGAGGAAAGCGGTTCGTCCCAACATTAGATGGGATAATAAAGACATTGGGCTTTGGTTAAAAGTAATGGCCCCGGCTAAGTTCGGGCAGTCCTTTCAAGGGGGGGCTGGGGTTGCCGGCCCCTCAGGACAATCGGGGCAATAGGGGGGAGGAACAGGAGGAAGGGCGGGCTTGTGCTGGCAGTTTAACGACGGTCAATGCAAGTTTGGGGCGGGATGTAAGTTTAAGCACTCTTGCTCCTCTTGCGGCGGGACTTCGCACGGGTCCGCCAAGTGTTTCAAAAAAGGGAAGGGAAAAGGGGGAAGTGGTGGGGGTCAGGGGGCTGACGCCGGTGAGGTGGGAAGAGATGGAGCCGTACCTAAATAGGTTCCCGGACAGGGAGAAAGGCGAGTTGTTGTTGCGTGGTTTTCAGTTTGGTTTTGTGATCCCTTCACCGGTTCATGCGGTCCCCCTTTCCCTACGGAATTTAAAGTCGGCAATGGAGTATCCGGAGGTAGTGTCAGACAAGTTGCGTAAAGAAGTGGGGTTAGGGCGCATGGCGGGGCCGTTCACGGTGCGGCCCGTTGAGGACATGGTTGTGTCACCGTTAGGGGTTGTTCCAAAAAAGGAGCCAAATAAATTCCGGCTTATCCATCATTTGTCGCATCCGCGGGGGTTGTCTGTAAATGATGGCATTGCGCCGGAGCTATGTTCGGTGGTATATACGTCGTTTGACGCGGCAGTTGAGTGGGTGCGGCGATACGGGGCGGGGGCCCTTATGGCAAAGACCGATGTGGAATCGGCTTTCCGGCTTCTCCCGGTTCATCCGGACAGCCAGCGGCTGTTAGGGTGTTACTGGGAGGGGGCTTATTATATGGATCGGTGTCTCCCGATGGGTTGTTCAGTATCTTGCGCGTACTTCGAGGCGTTTAGTTCGTTCCTAGAGTGGGTAATCCGGGAAGTGGCAGGGTTAGAGTCGGTCATACATTATCTAGATGACTTCCTGTGTGTGGGCCCAGCGGGGTCGGAGGTGTGCGTCAATTTGCTGGGGGCAATACAGTGGGTCGCTCAGCGGTTTGGGGTTCCGTTATCTCCAGAGAAGACTGTGGGTCCCAGTACTTGTATAGTTTTTCTTGGCATTACCCTGGATTCGGTGGCATTGGAGTGTCGACTTCCTAAGGACAAGTTGGAAGCGTTGCGTTTGGAAGTGAGCAGGACGGGTCGGCTTCATAAGATTCAGCTGCGGGATTTGCAGTCGTTGTTAGGAAAACTTAATTTTGCTTGTCGGATAATGCCCATGGGCAGAGTTTTTTGCAGGAGGTTGGCGTCAGCGACGGCGGGGGTTAGAGCCCCGCATCATTTTGTGCGGTTGACGCGGGAGCATCGGGATGACTTGGCAGTATGGAGAGAGTTTTGGAATTTGTATAATGGAAAATCGTTGTTGATCTCGCCGGTGGTGGATAATGTGCAATGGGAATTGTTTACCGATGCTGCAGGTAGTGCGGGTTTCGGTATTTATTGTAGAGGACAGTGGTGCGTGGGGCAGTGGCCGGAGGAATGGGTGTCGTTGGTACTGGTTCGTAATCTTGTACTTCTGGAACTATTCCCAATTGTGGTGGCGGTGGAGATTTGGGGGGAGCGTTTCCGTAATAGCAAGGTGCGGTTCCACTGTGATAATATGGGGGTGGTGTTGGCAATCAATAATGTAACGGCTTCTTCACCCCCAGTGGTAAGGTTGTTACGGCGGCTGGTGTTGCGTTGTTTGGAACTCAATGCGTGGATTGTTGCGGTTCATGTTCCGGGAGTACAGAATGACATCGCAGATTCTCTCTCTTGCCTACAGTGGGAGCGGTTTCGTCGGTTGGCACCGGAGGCGGATCTGGAAGGGGTTGCGTTCCCGGGATGGCTTTGGGACGTGGTTTACGAGCAGCACGAGGTTTGATCAAGTCTTCTCTAGCGCCTGGTACATGGTTGGCGTACGACGCGGCGTAGAGGGACTGGGTGTCGTGGTTGACAGGTTCGCCCGAGAGCGGGTCGATGGAGGAACAAGTGGTAGCTTTGTTGGGGTTTTTGGGATGGGTCTCAGTGGAAGGCTGGACGGTGTCTAAAGTGAATCGTTTCGTGTCAGCTTTGGCCTTTGGTTTTAAACTAAGGGGGTTGGGGGACGTGACGAAAGATTTCTTGATTGTCCAGGCGTTGAAGGGGTTTCGGAAAAAGGGGGTGGGGCGGCCGGGCGGCCGTCGCCCGGTTTCTTTCTCGCTTTTGGAGCAGTTAGGTGAAGCGTTGGGGAAGGTGTGTTTCTCGGGCTATGAGGTAGCATTGTTTCAGTTGGCTTTTTCATGGGCGTTTTTTGGAGCTTTAAGAGTGGGCGAGTTAATTTCCCCTAGTAAGAAGAGAGCGGGGGGTTTGCAAGCGGAAGATGCAACAGGAGGAGGGGGGAGAGTGGAATTCTGGGTAAGGCGGTCAAAATCGGATCAAAGTGGAAAAGGTAAACGAGTGGTTCTGGGGACGGTGGCAAGGGCGGGGATGTGCCCGGTGAAATGCTATGAGCGATACGTCGCGCTGCGAGGGTGTAGGGGGGGGGGCCGCTGTTTTGTCATACGGATGGGGCTTTCTTGTCAAGATGCCAGTTTACAGCTGTCTTCCGTAGATGTTTGCAGGTGTTGGGTTTGGATAAGGGTATTTATTCACCACACTCCTTTCGTATTGGGGCAGCCACGGAGGCTGCGTCATGGGGGTTGGGGCCTGATGTGGTGAAGCGCATAGGTCGTTGGGATTCGGGGAGGTATTAGTCCTACGTGCGTCTCCACTTTATGTGATTTGTTTTCTCGTATCAGAATGCTGTTTTGGTTGGTGTTATCGTTGTTATTCCTCTATTTCAGATGGTACACCTGCACTGGTGTGGATTCTTGGGCACTCATATGTGCACTGGGGGGCGTTAAGGGCTGATGTGCGGCCAGATGGGTGGCAACTGGGGTTCCAAAGGTCGGCGGTGGTGATACGGTGGCTGGGCACGCGCGGTACGGTGTGGAGTCGAATTTTGCCGGATTTCCATCGGTATGCGCAGTTGGATCGGGTTCCTGATTTGTTGGTCCTTCATGTAGGGGGAAACGACTTAGGTACTCGCCCGTTTAGAGAATTAATTCGGGATGTGAAGTATGACCTTCTCCGGCTTTGGTCCTGTTTTCCGAAGGTAAAGGTGATTTGGTCGGAAATAGTGCCGCGTAGTGTATGGAGAAATGCGCGTTCGGTAGAGCGTGTAAACAAGGCCCGGGTGAAAGTCAATCGGGCGGTTTCCAGCTTTGTGGTAAAAAACGGGGGATTTTTTTGTGCGGCACTACGATTTCGAGGATGGCCAAGGGAAGTATTGGCTAGGTGATGGAGTGCATCTCAATGCGGTGGGCATTGACCTTTGGGCTTTGCGGATTCAGGAAGGAATCGAGCTGGCAATGATGGATGGTGGGGGCTCGCATACTTAAAGGTGGTCTAAGTATGCTCGTGTGGCGGATTGGGGGGTCCTTGGAGTTGGTGGTAATTTGAAGTGGGGGATTCATCAGAGGTATGGTCCCTAACAAATACATAATTGCTCATGGAGATGGGCGTATTTTGGACTCCTGCTGGGTGGTGTCCCGGGGAGTGGTTTTACATACTTGGCAAGCCAACTGCGGAGCAGAAAGGTGCCTCTGAGCCTGTAGGGGAAGGCTGGGGGTAAGTAGCTATACAGGGGGCAGTTAGGCGCCAAAGTTTTGGAGCTCCAAGGACTTCCCCTTTCCTAGTAATGTTATTATAAAGTTATGTTTTATGTTCATGTAAATTTGTTAATAAAATGGCTGCTGTGGCCGAAAATTTCCAACCCACTGTCTCGTGTGTCTCACTGGGGATGGGAGAGTGACATGGGAGGAGGGAAAAAAGGCCTGGAAGCAAGAAAGGGGGTGGACAGTATTGAAGGGAAGGTTAAGCAAAAGGGTTCGAAATGGGGCGAGCTCTGTAATCCCATGGTCATGAAAGTTTTTTTTTTTTTAAAACGTTACTGTTATTTACATTGCAGCGCCGATCACATGCAATAGGAGATAGGGATTTCAGAATCTGGTGACAGAGCCTCTTTAAGTATTTATATGCTATAAGGATTATGGTGACTGTCCTCCCCATCGGAGGAAGGTACTATGCTTGGACTCCTTTTATACTTGTGGACATTTGAAGAGTTGTGTACAAAGTTTCACTTTGTGTTGGGGGTTTTGGTGGGGGGGGGGGGTTGTTGGGGTAGGCTTTTGTATTTTGGAAATTTCAGTAAAAACGCACAATTTAAAAAAGTTAAACTGGAGCTGTATAAATGTTTTTCAGTACGATTCCCCCTAGTGGCAGCTTACTGAATGGTGAATTGATCCAATAAAGCCATTGACGTTACGTTCCTGTGCACAAAAGTGTCACAGTGGTCTTCTGTTTTAGGAGGATGGAGTTATGTGACGTGACATCACATGGACAAATGTAACATAAGACACGGAAATGGTCAGCATATTGTAAAGTTGTTTCTTTTTATATTCCATGTAGGTCACCTATCTTTAAAAGATGTTAAAGGCCAGAAATCCCATTTAATAATCAATGCAAATTGGGACATTCATTTATGCCATAAAACATGTGATGAAAATGACACTTTAAACAATGTGCCCAGAATTCAGAACTGCATGATTTATTACATACAACATTTACAGGTATAATCTGTATTTTGGTAATATAAATAGATTAAGTTATTTCTTATGTCCGATATAGTTCTAGGACATGCTAATGTTGTGATAAATTCCAGTATACATTTCTGAGGCTTGTAATAAAACAAGAACCTATATCAGATACATTAATCAGCAATAAAATAGGCGTTCAAAGGTTTATCAGCTGTGGGGAAATAAATAATAGTCAAAGTCTGAATTTGTTAAGTGCTGGGAAAAGTGTCCTGCCAGAAAACCCCACGCAATGTTTGTGTTATGTGGTGAATTACAATTGAAGCTGAAATTTTAAATTTCGGGTGGAGATCAACTAAAATGAGAACAACTTCAATTTGCAATTTAGTGTAGACATGTTAACAATACCTACCCCAATGACTTCTGATTACATTGGATTCCTATTGTTAGGCCTCCTTCATACAGGGTAAGGGTATGTGCACACACACTAATTACGTCCGTAATTGACGGACGTATTTCGGCCGCAAGTACCGGACCGAACACAGTGCAGGGAGCCGGGCTCCTAGCATCATACTTATGTACGATGCTAGGAGTCCCTGCCTCGCTGCAGGACAACTGTCCCGTACTGAAAACATGATTACACTACGGGACAGTTGTCCTGCAGCGAGGCAGGGACTCCTAGCATCGTACATAAGTATGATGCTAGGAGCCCGGCTCCCTGCACTGTGTTCGGTCCGGTACTTGCGGCCGAAATACGTCCGTCAATTACGGACGTAATTAGTGTGTGTGCATATACCCTTATTGTCTAGCTTTTTAAACTGTATGAAAAAAACTTATGTAATAAGGCCAGCTTTTTTAAATGTAACATTCTTTTTTATGGAGTTTTTGCATGTGTTTTTGGATGCATTTTTTTATTGTGTTACATTTTAATTATGTTTTTTTTATGATGTTTTTCAAGTCCTATATAGAAGCTGAAGGGAAAAAAGCCAGAAAGACATACTCAGAGCATGCTGCGTTTAAAAAAAAAAAAAAAAGGCTATTTAGAAAACCACATTGATTTCAATGAGAACTACACTGTATGGGTATGTTCACACGGCGGGGGTCCGTAACGGCTGAAATTACGAGGATGTTTCAGCCTGAAAACATCCCCGTAATTTCAGCCGTACCGGCATGTGCAGGCGCTTGAACGCCGCGTCAATTACGGCCGTAATTAGCGCTGCTATTCATTGGAGTCAATGAATAGCGGCTCCAATTACGGCCAAAGAAGTGACAGGTCACTTCTTCTACGCGGGCGTCTATTTACGCGCCGTCATTTGACAGCGGCGCGTAAATATACGCCTCGTGTGAACAGACAAACGTCTGCCCATTGCTTTCAATGGGCAGATGTTTGTCAGCGCTATTGAGGCGCTATTTTCGGGCGTAATTCGGGGCAAAAACGCCCGATTTACGTCCGTAAATAGGCCGTGTGAACATACCCTATTTCATATGAGGTGCATTTTATGCTGCTGCATTTAAAAAAAAACGCCTTGTAAAAATATGCCTCGTAAAAAGAAGTGGCATATCACACCTTGAGGCATTTTTGGAGCTGATTTTCCATTGACACTACAAAAATGCTTAGAAAAATACGCTCTAAAATACGCTTGCAAACACCAAAAACTATTTAAAAATCAGCTTCAAAAAGTTTGGATTCAGAGGCTGTTTTCTCTGAAAAATCAGACTTGTATTTTGCAATACGTGTGAACATACCATTACCCTCAGCACTGTCGGCTGTTTTTTTTCTTAGAGCTCTAAATTATACTCTTCAAACGCGACTTGAAAAAGTTCAGAAAGACCGACACGTCCTTAATCCCAATCAATTATTGGATGACAACATTGTGTTTATAAAATAAGTTCTTATTTGTAAAGAAAAAATATGCTTGATGGTTCTGGACTTGGTAACCAAATAAGAAGTGCCGTGTATTTACTTATTACAGACTGAAGTATAACGGCTCAGTATTAATGCTTTACGCAGAACAATACGACAATTTTTGGTGGCACTATTGGGGTATGTTCACACGGCAGCGTCCGTAACGGCCGAAATTACGGGGCTGTTTCCAGGAGAAAACAGCCCCGTCATTTCAGCCGTAACGGCATGTGCAGGTGCTTGAACGCCGCGTCCTTTACGGACGTAACTGGAGCTGGTTTTCCATGGAGTCCATGGAAAACGGCTCCATTTACGTCTGAAGAAGTGACATGACACTTCTTTGGCGCGGGCGTCTATTTACGCGCCGTCTTTTGACAGCGACGCGTAAATATACGCCTCGTGTGAACAGACAAACGTCAGCCCATTGCTTTCAATGGGCAGATGTTTGCCAACGCTATCGAGGCGAATTTTCGGACGTAATTCGGGCGTTTTACGCCTCGAATTACGTCCGTAAATAGGCCGTGTGAACATACCCTTAGATGTATGCAAAACAATGAGTGTCTTGACGTTCATGACGTCTGTTTCAGGAGACAGCGGCACGCTATCAGCTCCAGGATTCATATTGTTGAAGATTTGTGAATGATGTGATGAAGATTGGTGATTCACAAGTTAATGCAAGAATTGTATAGCTGCACCAGCACTCACTCACAGAAATAACTGCATGACTGTGCCTGCCAAACTAACACATGGACACTGACGGACCTACATTATCTCTCCCTCTACCTATACCCCTCATACCTATACCACTGATGATTGGCTGTGCTTGAGAGAGGGCTGCCTGCAAGGCATTAAGGGAAAGCCAGCTAGACCGCTGCCTGAGGTCATGTGATCCTTCTTCTGTGTCTTCTTCTGATCTGCAAAATGACGGTCACTATTTTAAATGATTTGTGCAGAACACATAGTAAAAGTTTCAGATTCGCGAGAATCCCAAACTTTTGGGAAATTCGGAATGAATTTGATTTGTATAAAAATGATTCACTCATCGCTATTGTCAATTAATTACCTCTGCCTCTCCCTAAATTTTATACATTGATATGTGACCTTCATGCTGCTGCACAGGGCACAGCGTGCAGTGTCTCCTGTGCCTCTTCCTGCAACTTACTTTGAAATTATTTATATATCTATTGTTTCTAATAGATGTGATCTGTGGCATCTTCTCCTTCCAGCAGCCTGTAGCTCCCCTTTCCCTGCCAGTTTTCTCTCTGTAAGGATCAATTCCCACAGAGTTTCTTGGAGTTGATTGTGATCCGGAAACTGTGTCGGAATCAACGCCAAAAAACTGAAGAAATTGCCCCCATTGATTTCAATGGGAGGCAGAGGAGCTTTTTTCCCCGTGCGACTTTCGGCCACTTGCGGTAAAAATCACTGAAAAATACGTGCAGGCAGTTCAAAATCTGCCTCAAAATTCCTGAAGGAATTCTAAGGCAGATTTTTTTTGCCTGCAAAAAAACTCTCTGTAACCGGACCTAAATATTTAGAATCTGCCTCCCTTACCACAATAATTTGTCTAGAGTAGAGATGAGCGAACTTTTCAAAAGTTCGGTTCGGCTAGTTCGCCGAATTTCACAAAAAAGTTCGATTCGGACCGAACTAGTTCGGACCGAACCTGTCACTTACGTGCGCCGAGCATGCTACTGTCTCGGGTGCTGATAGAGTTAATGGGCTGCACTAACTCTTTCAGCAACCTTGACAGTACATGCTCGGCGCGCGGAAAATACAATTTAAATGTAATAAAAAAATAAAAATTATACGTTCGTACTTACTTTCCTCCTGTCCGGCCTCCAGCGATGACGTTTCATCCCTTTCGCCGCTGCAGCCAATCACAGGCTGTAGTGGCGGTCACGCACGTCAGGATGACGCTTCATCCCACGTGACCGCCTCTGCAGCCAATCACAGGCTGCAGCGGCGACATGGATGAAACGTCATCGCTGGAGCCCGGACAGGAGGAAAGTAAGTATGAACGTATTATTTTTTTTTTTGGCATGTATGTATGTTGGCATGTATGTATGTATGTATGTTGTCATGTATGTATGTATATATATGCATGTATGTTGGCATGTATGTATATATGTGTATGTATATTTGCATGTATATATTTGCATGTATGTTTGCATGTATGTATGTTTGCATGAATGTATGTTTGCATGTATGTATGTATGTTTGCATGAATGTATGTTTGCATGAATGTATGTTTGCATGTATGTATGTTGTCATGTATGTATGTATGCATGTATGTTGTCATGTATGTATGTATATATGTGCATGTATGTTTGTATGTGTATTTGCATGTATGTATGTTTGCATGTATGTATGTATGTATGTATGTATGTATGTTGGCATGTATGTATATATTTGCATGTATGTTTGCATGAATGTATGTATGTATGTTTGCATTTTATGTATGTATGTATGTATGTATGTCGTCATGTATGTATGTTGTCATGTATGTATATATGTGCATGTTTGTATGTATATTTGCATGTATATATTTGCATGTATGTATGTTTGCATTTATGTATGTTTGCATGAATGTATATTTGCATGTATGTATGTTGTCATGTATGTATGTTGTCATGTATGTATACATGTTTGTATGTATGTATGTATGTTTGCATGTATGTATGTTGTCATGTATGTTTGCATGTTTTTATTTTTGCATGTATGTTTATATATATGTGCATGTATGTAATTATGTTTGCATGTATTTATGTTTGCATGTATATTTGTGCATGCTTGTATATATGTATGTATCTTTGCATGTTTGTATGTATGGTTTCATGTGTGTGTGTATGCATGTATGTATGATAGTTTGCATGTATGTATGTTTGTTTGTATACATGTCTGTATGGCCATGTATGATACTGTCTGCTGGCGCCCTGTATCTAAGTCAACTTCACGGCAGGCTTCTATACATGGTATAACAGTCAGTATCACACATTAAACTGAATCTAAGCTTACAACATGTTTTATTTCATTTTTTCTTTTTTTTACAGGTTTGGTGTTTGGACTACGTCGGTTTCGAGGACTACTTCGATGATGGTTTTTTTTTCTACAATAAAATGGTTAATGAGGGTTGTGTTGGGGGTGCTTTATTTCAATAAAATATTTTATCTATATCTTTGTCTTTTCAAATTTTATTACTACCACTTTAGTAATGGCCGCTGTCTGAGTGACAACATCCATTACTAAGGCGAGGCTTAGCGTTAGCCGGTACAGAGGCTAACACTAACCACCATTATTACCCCGGTACCCACCACCACCAGGGGTGCCGGGAAGAGCCAGGTACGATCCAGTACCCGACCATCTGTTGTGATGGTCGGGCTCTGGGGCGGCCGCAGGCTGGTATTATGAGGCTGGGAAGGGCCAAAAACAGTGGACCTTCCCACCCTTGTAATGCTAGGCTGCTGCTGCTGTGTTGTATCTGGCTGGTTATAAAAGTGGGGGGGACCCCACGTCATTTTTTTTTTATTATTTATTTTTTTTTTTTAAAAAGACATGGGGTTCCACCCAATTTATCATAACCAGCCACATACAACACAGTGTTATTAGCCTGGGAATGGACAAAACCAGTGGCCCTTCCCACCCATGTAATGCCAGACTGCTGCAGCCTTGTATATGGCTGGTTATTAAAAATGTGGGGGACCCAACGTCTATTGTTAAATTTGTTAAATTCCCCCAAAAAAACGACGTGGGGTCCCCCCCATTTTTATAACCAGCCCGATACAACACAGCAGCAGCAGCCTAGCATTACAAGGGTGGGAAGGTCCACTGATTTTGGCCCTTCCCAGCCTCATAATACCAGCCTACGGCCGCCCCAGTACCCGACCATCACAACAGATGGTCGGGTACTGGATCGTACCAAGCTCTTCCCGGCACCCCTGGTGGTGGTGGGTACCGGGGTAATAATGGGTGGTTAGTGCTAGCCTCTGCACCGGCTAACACTAAGTACCGCCTTAATAATGGACGCTGTCAATCAGCCAACTGCCATTATCTAGGCACTAATAAAGTTTAAAAAAAAACACAAAGACAATTCTTTTTTATTGAAATAAGAAATCCCCAACAAAACCCTCGTTAACCATTTTATTAAAATTTAAAAAAAACGTAGATCTACGCAGTAGTCCATCGAATCGAAGATGTAGTCCAATCGGTACATCAAAATCTGCAACAACATAAAAAAACAGTTATCAATGTGAACAATAACAATACTTCTACTCACCTACACACAAATATACACGCACGCACACACAAACAACCATACACAAACACACACATATACACACACCCATATACACAAACACACACATATATAAACACACACACACACACAAACATCTACACACAAACATATATACAAATACACCCATATATATACACAAACACACCCATATATACACAAACACACACATAAACACACCCATATACACACATATACACAAACACACACATATACAAAAACACACACACACACAAACAAACATCTACACACAAACATATACACAAACACACCCATATATACACAAACACACATAAACACAAACACACATATAAAAACAAAAACAGACAAAGACACATACCCAAACACACACACTGTTTCTTTTAAATGCTGCTTGGGAACCCGCTCGATCCACTATATAAGGCTGTGCTACAGTGCAGCATTTAAAAGAAACAGGATCCTGACCTGTCCATAGAGTTTAAGGCAGCACAGAGTATTTCAGGAGATGAGCGTGCAGATTCAGTGCTGCTGTGAACTCTGCTCCTACCATTACGTAGCTCTCAGTCTGTTACCTCTCCTCCACTCCTGTCCTCAAGAACACCTTCACATGATTGGCAAGTCACCACGTAATGGTAAGAGTAGAGTTCACAGCTGCACAGAGTATTTCAGGAGATGAGCGTGCGGATCTTGTGCGGGGTGGTGACTTGCCAATCATGTGAAGGTGTTATTGAGGACAGGAGTGGAGGAGAGGTAACAGACTGAGAGCAGAGTTCACAGCAGCACTGAATCTGCACGCTCATCTCCTGAAATACTCTGTGTTGCCTTAAACTCTGTGGACAGGTCAGGATCCTGTTTCTTTTAAATGCTGCACTGTAGCGCAGCCTTATATAGTGGATCGAGCGGGTTCCCTAGCAGCATTTAAAAGAAACAGGATCCTGGCCTGTCCACAGAGTTTAAGGCAGCACAGAGTATTTCAGGAGAGGAGCACGGCCGGCCACAGGCAGCCGGTCGTTTTTCCAAGCCGTGCTCCCATTATGCACACGACCGTAAAAACACCTGTTATTGTGGGTCGTAATTACGACCCGCAATAACGGGCTCATAGACTTCTGTTACCCATGGGTACCTTCCCGTTTTCTCACGGGAAGGTGCCCGTGCCGTTAAAAAAATAGAACATGTTCTATTTTTCTATTTTACGGGCCGTGCTGCTATAAAATTTAGGGTATGTTCACACGACAGCGTCCGTAACGGCTGAAATTACGGGGATGTTTCCGTCTGAAAACATCCCCGTAATTTCAGCCGAAACGGCAAGTGCAGGCGCTTGAACGCGGCGTCCATTACGGACGTAATTGGCGCTGCTATTCATTGGAGTCAATGAATAACGGCTCCAATTATGGCCAAAGAAGTGACAGGTCACTTCTTTGACGCGCCGTCATTTGACAGCGGCGCGTAAATATACGCCTCGTGTGAACAGACAAACGTCTGCCCATTGCTTTCAATGGGCAGATGTTTGTCAGCGCTATCGAGGCGCTATTTTCGGGCATAATTCGGGGCAAAAAATCACGAATTACATCCGTAATTAGTGCGTGTGAACACAGGGTATGTTCACACTCACTAATTACGGACGTAATTCGGGTGTTTTTGCCCCGAATTACGTCCAAAAATAGCGCCTCGATAGCGCTGACAAACATCTGCCCATTGAAAGCAATGGGCAGACGTTTGTCTGTTCACACGAGGCGTAATTTACGCGCCGCTGTCAAATGACGGCACGTAAATAGACGCCCGCGTCAAAGAAGTGACCTGTCACTTCTTTGGCCGTAATTGGAGCCGTTATTCATTGACTCCAATGAATAGCAGCGCCAATTACGTCCGTAATGGACGCGGCGTTCAAGCGCCTCCATATGCCATAACGGCTGAAATTACGGGGATGTTTTCAGGCGGAAACATCCCCGTAATTTCAGCCGTAACGGACGCTGTCGTGTGAACATACCCTTATAATGACAGCACGGCTCGTAAAAGCGGCCGGCCGTGCTCGTAATTACGAGTCGTAATTACGAGCACGACCCGTAAAATAAAAAAATAGAACATGTTCTATCTTTTTAACGGCACGGGCACCTTCCCGTGAGAAAACGGGAAGGTACCCGTGGCTAACAGAAGTCTATGGGCCCGCTATTTCGGGTCGTAATTACGACCCTTAATAACGGGTGTTTTTACGGTCGTGTGCATGAGGCCCCGTAATGACGGGTGGCTACATGTGTGCACCCGTCATTACGGCAGCGTTGCTAGGCGACGTCAGTAAATAGTCACTCTTCAGGGTGCTGAAAGAGTTAACTGATCGGCAGTAACTGTTTCAGCACCCTGGACAGTGACTACCGATCACAATATAGAGTACCTGTAAAAAAAAAAAGACGTTCACACTTACCGGGAACTCCCTGCTTCCTCCAGTCCGGTCTCCTGGCCGTTGCCTTGGTGACGCGTCCCTCGCGACATCCGGCCCGACATTCCTTGATGACGATGCAGCCCATGTGAGCGCTGCAGCCAATCACGGGCTGCAGAGGCCTCTGCAGCCAATCACGGGCTGCAGAGACCTCTGCAGCCAATCACAGGCTGCAGAGGCCTCTGCAGCCAATCACAGGCTGCCGCGTCAGAAAAGAAGGTCGGACTGGAGGAAGAAGAGAGACTCGTCCGCAAGACAACGACCAGGTACGTATGAAATGCTTTTTATTTTATTTTTAATCAGCAGCCTCTTTTCTCTATCAGTGATTGATAGAGACAAGTGGCTGCCGATTTGTATAATATTTTTGACCGGGTTCGGTCAAAACGGGTTCGGCCGAACCCGGTGAAGTTCGGATTCGCTGCGAACCGAACTTTTCCGGAAGTTCGGACCGAAACCGGGTTCGGTTGTCCCGGTTCGCTCATCTCTAGTCTAGAGTAATACAATAGATTTTGGACAGGAAGGAAGAAGCTGCAGTAACTCCCCCTCAGTGTATCTGCGAAATAGCATGACTTGCCTAAGTAGAGTCGTGTGTTAATGAACCTTCACTTATCCCTTCTTTTCCCCCCATCCCTACCTTTGAGAAAAGACACGTGACACCGAGGTTGGATGTGAAATGGCCACTGCAGCCGTTTATTAATTTTCACAGTTTTATAAAATGCAATTTAAATCCGAAACATTCGGATAACTAATTAGGAATCCAACCAGAGAATTCCTCCTAATAATTAACATGACCCAACATGGGTCAGAACCATAAATAACAATTAACGTTAACATTAATCCGAGCAGGGGAAGTCCTTGAAGCCATTTTTAGATATTCCTTTTATACCTCGAGTTAGCCATCTGCAACACCACCAAGACATTACCTCCAGCCGTAAACCAGCTCGGAGGCACCGCTCACCTCTGCAGATGGCCCCAACCACCAGAAGACCACTTCAAAGGGATAACACCCTATGAAGTCTTCAACCATGTACCTTTTTTGGGGGACGCATACCCCCGATGCGACCCCCCCACCATTTCGTACTGACCGACCTCAAGGACTCCCCCCGCCACAGCGAAACAGGCCTTGACCACCTTAAGCCTGTGAGTTCCGCCACACCACCACCGCCCTTTCAATTCCCTCTGCTATTGCCAGACTCCACAGATCAATCCCAACCTCGGTCAAATGAACCCCATCACTCCTCCAGTAGTTCCCCACTCCTGACTCCAAATCCCTGTGCCGCACACAAATGCCCCCATTCTTGGCCACAAAACGGGACACCGCCCGATTAACTTTGATGCGAGCCTTATTGACCCTCTCCACTGACCTAGCCAGCAACCAATGCTTCCTTGGAACAATGTCCGACCACACTATCACTAAGCCGGGATAAGAAACCCACAAACACAACATATCGTGTTTGATATCCCGCACCAACTCACGAAAGGGGCGGACCCCCAAATCATTCCCACCCACGTGCAACACCAAGACTTCTGGAACCCTATCCAGCCGAGAGTATGTCTGGAATTCCGCTAACACCCTGCTCCACAACATACCTCTAAATCCCAGCCAATGCAAAACCGCGTGCTTTCCTTTACCCAGTTGGTCAGTTTTTGACCGCCGCAACCATATCTCGAGCCGATCCCCATATAGGCTCATCTCCCCCAGTCTCAACCCCCCTGCCCGCTTGGTACTAGGTACTAAGTGCCCCAAAGAACGCTAAGGAAAATGCTAACTGAAATAACTCCACCTCGGACGAAGAACGACAGACAGACACTAGCAATATGCCCAAAGAGATGAGAAGAGAAAACGACATGGGCCTTCTACAATCCGCTTCGACCCTACCTCGATGCAGACCCTTTAAAGCCTGTCCCACTAAAAATTCTTTAGATACATCCCGAAAGCCCCGCAACTTAAAACCAAAGGCCAACGCAGAAATGAAACGATTCACCTTTGCCAATGAAAACCCCGCCTCCCAGGCGTCCCCCAACCAGTACAAAAGTGTCACCAACCTGTCTTGATCCGTGCTGACGTTACCCAACTCTCTTACCCACTCATCCCACTGCTTCCAACAAGCAGAATAAGCACTCCACGTTGTGCGTGCCAATGACCTTTCCACCAATCGCTCTACGGGACCGAAACCAGATCCCAGAGATGTTCCGGACAAGCCAAACCGAGACGCTCCGCTCCCGGTGCCAATTGCCGAAATCGGTCCCACTGCGAGCGAGAAAGAGCATCAGCGATACAATTCCGTACCCCCGGCACATGCACCGCCACCACACACGCGTTCAAAGACCAACACACCAAAACTAAATGTCGCAACAACTGAACTACCGGAGGAGAGGATGCAGTGATGTTATTAATGGCCAGCACCACCCCCATGTTGTCGCAGTAAAAACGAACCTTCTTATCCCTGAGCCTGTCCCCCCAAATGGTTGCCGCAACCACGATAGGGAACAGCTCGAGCAGGGCCAGATTCCGCGTGAGTCCACTGGACACCCAGCTAGCCGGCCAGTTACCTGCACACCAAGGACCACCCCCGTACGCTCCAAACCCACCTGCACCAGCCGCATCCGTAAAAATTTGCAAGTCACTCGTATCCTGCGCTGGAGCCATCCATAGCGAGCGACCGTTATACTGACCCAAAAAATCATCCCAAACCTGCAGATCAGCCCGATGCTCTTCCTTGAGCCGCACAAAATGATGTGGCGCACGAACCCCCGCCGTCGCAGCCGCCAAACGTCTACTAAAAACCCTCCCCATTGGCATAATCCGGCAAGCGAAATTCAACTTCCCCAGCAACGGCTGGAGATCGCGCAACGTAATTTTTTTTAACCTACAAGCCCGACGTACCTCCTGACTCAATGACCCTAGCTTATCCGCAGGAAGACGACACTCCATTGCCACCGAATCAATTTCAATTCCCAAAAAACAAATGGTCGATACCGGGCCCTCAGTCTTTTCTGGCGCCAAGGGGATCCCAAAATCCCTCGCAACCTTCTGCAAAGAATGAAGCAAATTACCGCAAACAGGCGAACCCCCCGGGCCGACGCACAAAAAATCATCCAGGTAATGTATCAAAGAGTCGACCCCGGCTACTCCCTTCGTCACCCATTCCACGAAGCTACTAAACGCCTCGAAATACGCGCAAGAAAGGGAACACCCCATCGGAAGACACCTATCCACATAAAAAGCCCCATTCCAAAAACAACCCAACAACCGTTGGCTTTCTGGATGAACCGGCAACAACCGGAAAGCCGCCTCAATGTCGGTTTTTGCTAACAGCGCGCCGGGCCCCGCAGCACGAACTAGCCCCACCGCCTTGTCGAATGATGTATACACTACGGAGCATAACTCGTGATCAATCCCATCATTCACCGACGAGCCCTTGGGAAACGATAAATGCTGAATTAAACGAAATTTCCGAGGCTCACGCTTTGGCACAATACCCAATGGGGACACCACTAAATCCTTTATTGGCGGATCAACAAAAGGCCCCGCCATGCGACCCAACAAAACTTATTTAAACAGTTTTTCCGACACGACCTCGGCATGCAAGTAAGCCGACTTAAGATTCCGCCACGTAACCGGGACCTCATAAGGAGGCGGAGGAATAATGAAACCAACACAAAAACCTTCGTAAATTAACTTGGCCGCAACCCTATCCGGATACTCATTTAGATACGGGGCCATCCTTTCCACCCTCACCGACGACAACCCCTTGACTAGCCGAGGAGGACTGGTTCCCTGACCGCTTCTTCCGCATACATTTTGCAGCCCCGTGGGATGAACCATTACATTCTGAACACACGTGCTTGAACTTACACGTGGCCCCAAACTTACACTGGCCATCGTTAAATTGCCAGCAGAATCCCAGTTTTGCTCCTGAACCTTGCCCGGCCTGGCTAGACTGACCTCCTTGGCCGACGGTCCCGGGAAAGGACTGCTTAACCGGAGCCGTAACCCTTAACCAAAGCGCAATATCCTTCTGGTCCCACCGAATCGCCGGTCGAACCGCCTTACGCTGACGGAATTGCTCGTCGTATCTTAACCACGCCTGCCCCCCGTATGCCCTGTGAGCCTCCCCGATGGCATCAAAATAGCAAAACAACGACGAACAATTTTCCGGCGCCTTTTCTCCGATAACGCTGGCTAATATGGCAAACGCTTGCGACCAATTGACGAACGTCTGCGGGATAAGCCTATACCGCCGACATTCCTCCTCCTCCTTCTTACTCTCGTCCTGCTTGCCTTTATCCAAGTTGAATTTAGCAAGCGGCAGAAGAGAAAAAATCTCCACATATTCGTCCTTCCAGATCCGCTCACGAACCTCCTGCTTTAAATGCGCCCCCAACGGACCTTCGAAGCAAACATACACCTCCCCCCGAGCACGATCATCAAGACGCACCCTATCGCCATCTTTTTGTGCCTCGGTCTGCACTGATACCGCGACCGCCTCCTTAGACGCCACCAGCCCTTCCACCATCCCGGGACGCGACTGTAACGATGCAACCTCCCGGGGACCTTCCCAAACTACCGCCGGGGACACCGCCGTAACCACCGGCGCTGCCGCCCTATCTAGACGCCCAACCAGTTCCCGCAAGCAACCCACTAAATCCGCTAAGCCCCCGCCGTCACGCCTGACCGCGCCGCTACCGGCAGCCGATGCCACGCTTTCCGCCCCCCCACCGACACCCGACATAAAAATCGCTGGATACGGCAATGAAGGAGTTATGCACTCACCGGGCTGCACAGGCGCTGTGTTCCCGTCAGCCGGACCATCCTGACCTCGCCGAAAATCATCCAGTTCGCCTTCTTCCAGATCCTCTCTCGCAGACGACTGGCCATCCCACCGACATCTCCTACACGGGGACAACGACGCGCTGACAGATGGGCCGGCCACCTGCCGCCCGCCCGCGGGGACCCAGACTTCCGACCGGACCTGTTGCCTCGTCGCCGCTGCAGATCTAGGCGTCCTCCTTGACGGTCTCGATGAAGCCTGCCCCCTGGCCGGAACATCACCATGCGGGGCGGCCGTAGATTGTTCTCCGATTCTTGCATCCGATGGGGGAGGGGTGACAGGGAGCCCGGCCTGCGACCCCCTGTTTACCGCCGGACCTCGTCGCGGCTGGGGATTCCTGCCAGGACGCAGGGCCTGGGAAGAGGCGGCCCTCCCAGCTGCCTGGTCTGCAGCGTCCTTTGAAGGGCTCCCCCTGCGACGCCGTGTCCGCAGGACCACCTCCAGGCTGAGGCGTTCTGGAGGGCGGGACCGCCGGGAGCGACGGGGAGACCCGGCCTGAGCCCCTGACGACGCTCTCTGCCTCATTCGAGCAGGAGCGGGTGTTGCCAACTCCCCCCCGCCGCCACATTACTAGCACTAGGGAGGCGGCCGGGGGAGGGGAGCCTGTCCCCCTGCGCAACAGACCTCGGGCACCGGGCCTGACGTGGCGACGATTCGGCCCCCGGGATTCTTGCCAGCGCAGCCACGGTCTCCTCTAGCCAGCCGGGACCGTGGAATGCAGCCGCCGCACTCAGCTGCTCAAGCATGCCGACCTCCGACATGGCAGGTACGCACGGAGCGGGACAACAGTGGGAGCTGCTTCCGAAGTATGTGCTTCTTCTCCCGCTGCTTCCGGCTCAATGCCGAAAAACAGCGGGAAGACTGGTAACGTCCCCTAACTCCTCCCTACCTCTCGTCTAACTCCCCCTACATCTCCCTCTAGATAACCCTTTCCCTCCTAGGTCCGGTCATGGAGGCTTCCCCCTGAAGCCCTGCGGGCTGCGTCCAGCCTCTTCTGTAGAGCGGAAGGGCGCAGCACGAGAGAGACATTTGATTTGCCCAGAGCACACAGCATAGCTCTTACATTATGCTAGGAAGATCCCACCCACTTTGCATACATGGAGAGAAAATGTCCATTCACCGAAAATGGAGGTTGTACAAAAGGGATGCTTCATTTCCTATGTTTGGGCCTGTGTCAGTAGGGGCATGGGGCTACAGACACAGCAGGCTAAAACCCCTATTACACCGGCCAATTTTGGCCGGTGCAACGAGTGGCTCCTGTCACACGGAGCTATGAATGGGGACGAGTGGTCGTTACTCCGATCGCTCCTGCCCATACATTATTATTGTGTCGGCAGCGCATCTACCTGTTTACACAGGGAGATGTGCTGCCGAGTGCCGACAATAAGAATATTTCAGTTTTTTAAAATGATACAAACAGCAAATGAACGAGCGTTTGCCCGTTCATCTGCTGATCGCTGCCCTGTTTACACAGGGCAATTATTGGCAACAATCATTCCATGAACGATCGTTTGCCCGATAATTTCCCAGTGTAAAACCCTTAAGCCTTGCCCCTTTCCCCCAAATCTGTTGATGACATGCTCCAAACAGCCAAAAGATAAAATGAATACCGCCAGATAAATACACTATAAAAAACGTATTTTTGTTTTTTCACCATTTTTATTTTTATTAGTTCTATTACTCCAAATTTAGAAACGTACTGTGGGAAAAGGGTGTATTTAGTTTTACATGGACTACACTATTTTATATTAAACTACAAACCAAGTCAGTTACGTTGCAGGTAAAAGTAATAACTAGAAAATAAATGTTATCTGTGACAATCCATATAACAGTATGACAAAAGGAATAACAGTGGAAAACATAATCAGTACTAGAGTGCAATATATATGTGTTGCTTTATAAAGCTTATATTTCCTTTTCTTATGCTGATAAAAGTACATTACTGACCCCGACTGGTACAAGATAAAATAGCTGAACTAGCTCACAGTGACTTATTTAATGTACTTCATCCCACTGATGATTTTTATTCCCCAATTTCCCTTCTACTGCTTAAGGGCTGTGGAAACCTTTGATTACAGCATTTATTTTATTATTGTAATGTATTTACTGGGTGATTATAAGAACTATTGTAATATATATATATATATATATATATATATATATATATATATATATATATATATATATATATATATATATATATATATACTACCGTTGAAAAGTTTGGGGTCACCCAGACAATTTTGTGTTTTCCATGAAAACTCACACTTATATTTAGCAAATGAGTTGCAAAATGACTAGAAAATATAGTCAAGACATTGACAAGGTTAGAAATAATGATTTTTATTTGAAGTAATAATTTTCTCCTTCAAACTTTGTTTTCATCAAAGAATGCTCCATTTGCAGCAATTACGGCATTGCAGACCTTTGGCATTCTAGCTGTTAATTTGCTGAAGTAATCGGGAGAAATTTCACCCCATGCTTACAGAAGGCCCTCCCACAAGTTGGATTGGCTTGATGGGCACTTCTTGCGTACCATACGGTCAAGCTGCTCCCACAACAGCTCTATGGGGTTGAGATCTGGTGACTGCGCTGGCCACTCCATTACAGATAGAATACCAGCTGCCCGCTTCTTCCCTAAATAGTTCTTGCATAATTTGGAGGTGTGCTTTGGGTCATTGTCCTGTTGTAGGATGAAATTGGCTCCAATCAAGCGCTGTCCACAGGGTATGGCATGGCGTTGCAAAATGGAGTGATAGCCTTACTTATTCAAAATCCCTTTTACCTTGTACAAATCTCCCACTTTACCAGCACCAAAGCAACCCCAGACCATCACATTACCTCCACCATGCTTGACAGATGGCGTCAGGTACTCTTCCAGCATCTTTTCAGTTGTTCTGCGTCTCACAAATGTTCTTCTGTGTGATCCAAACACCTCAAACTTCGATTCGTCTGTCCGTAAACACTTTTTTCCAATCTTCCTCTGTCCAATGTCTGTGTGCTTTTGCCCATATTAATCTTTTCCTTTTATTAGCCAGTCTCAGATATGGCTTTTTCTTTGCCAATCTGCCCTGAAGGCCAGCATCAAATTTGTCAGTGAGCTGGACGGATGGTTCGGCTGACAGTGCTGACGGATTCGGGTTACTGAAGCGTCATGCGGCTTCTATGTAAAGTGGATACATAGAAGCTGCAGCGCTGAAACGGTACAAAATTTATAATAAATATATATTACAAAAGTTCTTATAATCACCATAAACACACATTAACCCCTTAATGACCGCCGATATACCTTTTCACGGTGGTCATTAAGGGGCTTTATTCTAGGCCGTCGCCTTTTCACGACGGCCTAATAAACGACCTGCACAGGTGTCCCGTGCAGGCTAGAGCCGGGGCTCGGCTGTCCGATGACAGCCGGGCTCCGGCACCAACGGTATCGATCGAAGTTTATTTCAATCGCGGCCATTAAACCCCTCGAATGCTGCGGTTATTAGCGACCGCTGCATTTGAGTTGTCTACAGAGGGATAGAGCTCCCTCTGTCACCTATCGGCGGCCCGCAAATGCAATTTCGGCCATCTGATGTGGTGCCATGGCAGCAGGGGGCCTAACAAAGGCCCCCAGGTCTGCCCTGGCTATATACCTATTAGGACGTGCTAGTGGCACGTCCTAATAGATTGCCTGTCAGTTTTACACTGACAGGCAATAATGCTCTGGTATACGAAGCATACCAAAGCATTATATCTGCGGTCTAAATATCGCCGATGAAGTCCCCTAGTGGGAGTGAATAAAATAATTAATGTGAAATAAAAATTAATAAAGTACACATAAAAAAAATAAAAACATTTTTTTTCCAATAAAAAAATGTTTTTTTTAGTAAAAGTGTAAAAATAAAATAAAAACTACACATATATAGTATCCCCGCAATCGTAATGACCCAAGAAATAAAGTTAGCATATTATTTAAACCGCAAGGTGAACGCAGTAAAAAAAAATGCAAAAAAACAACGGCAATATTGCTATTTTTTCCCATTCCCCCCAAAAAATGATAAAAGGTTAATCAATAAGTCCCATGTACCCCAAAATGGTGGCAATGAAGTCCCACAAAAAACAAGCCCTCATATGGCGACATTGACGTAAAAATAAAAAAGTTATCGCTCGTGGAATGCGGCAATGCAAAATAAAATTATTTTAGTTCAAAAGTGTTATTTTGCAAAAGTAGCAAAACATAATAAAACTATACACGTGTGGTATCATCGTAATCGTACCGACCCATAGAATAAAGATAGCATGTTATTTATGCCACACGGTAAACGGCGTAAATGTAAAATGCATAGAACAAAAGCTAAATTGAATGCTTTTTTTTATATCCCCCCCAAAAAAAGTTCATAAAAGTTAATAAAAAAAATTCTATATACCCCAAAACGGTCCCATTGAAAAATCCAACTCATCCCGCAAAAAACAAGTTCTCATACAGCCATGTCCACATGAAAATAAAAAAGTTATAGCTCTTTGCATGTGACGATGGAAGAACTAAAAAAATTACTTGGTCATTAGGGCCCAGAATGCAAGCAGGGGGAAGGGGTTAAAATAAAAAAGAAATAATTTTATCAAAGGTTTACATAGTCCTCACTTTACATTGCTCAGCGTAAGGGCTCATACATTCGGCTGTACATGTATGCCTCCAATATTTTATACAGAGATTTTTCTGTCAGATTCCGGACAAATTAGACAGAAAAAAAAAAAAGTGCTATGCTCCGTTAGCATTTTTTATAGGGGAGAATATCTTCTTACACATGAAGTCTGACAAGAGCCTGTGAGACAGTTCACAGAGGCTGAACAGTGCTCTATAAGGGCATGGCCAGACGTGGTGGAATTGGTCTGGAATTCCGCTGCGGCCAGTCTGCTGCGGAAGTCCGCAGCGGACATTTTCTCCATTGGTTTCCACAGTTTTTAGTTTAGGTTCGTGCACACGTGGCAGAAAAAACTCTGCAGACAATAGGCTGCGGTGCGGAATTTGGTGTCCGCAGCATACACTGGCTGTTGCGGACGTGTAGCGGACTGGTTGCGGACTTATTGCGGAATTTCTCCATTGACTTCAGTGGAGATTCAAAATTCCGCAATTAAATCCGCAGATGTTATGTGTGTTGCGTTGCGTATTGGTTTTACAAACAGGATATTTCTTCATTCTGGCTGGACCTATGTGTTTCGAGGTCTATAGCCAGACTGAGATGAAATGTTTTACAAGACAGCAGGAAGTACTCTTCACCTGAACCCGCAACGGCTAATCCGCATCAATTTACTGCACATTTTAGGCAAAGCCGCAACAGAATCTGCAACGCAGATTATATGCAGCATTGATGCGGACAGTGTCGGCAGAAATACGCCACGTCTGGCCAAAAGCGTTCTGTACAGGGTTCTTCTGTGTGCATGAGTCCTAAGGCCTTATGCATTTCACAAAGCCAAATGCATGAACTCTGCACAGCTGCACACAAAGTTCTTAGGGTATGTGCACACGCAGTGAGCAAAAACGTCTGAAAATACAGAGCTGTTTTCAGGCGAAAACAGCTCCTGATTTTCAGACGTTTTTTTAATAACTCACATCGCCGGGTTTTTTACGGCCGTTTTTGGAGCTGTTTTTCAATGGAATCAATGAAAAACGCCTCCAAATGTCCCAAGAAGTGTCCTGCACTTCTTTTAATGAGCCGTGATTTTACGCGCCGTATTTTGACAGCGACGCAAAAAATAAAGGCTCGTGGGAACAGAACATCGTAATTCCCATTGAAAGCAATGGGCAGATGTTTGTAGGCGTATTAGGGGTGTTTTTTTAGGCGTAATTCGAGGCGTAAAACGTCCGAATTACGCCTGTAAACTGTGCGTGTCAACATACCCTTACAGTTCCATATCACAGATCTGGAGGAACTCTGTTTGGTGCCCCCTTAGAGCTCTAATATATCTGTGTAATATTTTACTATACTAGAAAAAATATAAAATAAATCATTTTAATTAATTAGTTCTAAACTGATAGGTATAAAGTAGCTTTCTTTCATAAGCAAAGATAACCAAAATACATTTACAATAAGGCCTCATGCACACGACCGTAGCCATGTGCATGGCCGTGATTTTCGGGTCGGCTGGCGCGGACTGTTATCTGCGGGCCACCCGCAGATCGCGGGCCGTGCACATGGCCGCGTGCATTAATCTCTATGAGCCTGGAAACCATGGTCGTGTGCATGGGCCCATAGAAATGAATGGGGCCACAATTCTCCCGAGGATTTTCGGGGGAATTGCGGCCGCAAAAGCACGTTCGTGTGCATGGGGCCTAAGGCAAATTAAGTGAAGCGCATAAATAGCAAAATGGAAAAATTCAAAGCATATTCATTTCTTATTTCATTGCACAACCTCTGCTCGATAAACAGCTGTGCAAACTAGAAAAAACATTATCGGATATGAATAGAGAATCTGGTTTTATGGTTTTAATCTCCTGTTGGCTTGTAGTGCTAGGAATTTGAAATATCCCTTTACTGCAAATGGAAAGTTTGCAATTGACATTATAGCATAGTGCTTTACTTTTAGAACTTTTAAAGGTAAACACAAACATATCCCTTTACAATAAGGGGGGATTCACACGAACGTGTATTGAGTCCGTGCGGGCCGCGTGGTTTTCACGCGCCACGCACAGACCAATACAAGTCTATGGGACAGTACAGACAGTCCGTGCTTTTTGCGCAGCGTTTGTCCGCTGCGTAAAAAGCGCGACATGCTCAATATCTCCGCGTATTTCGCGCATCACGCACCCATTGAAGTCAATGGGTGCGTGAAAACCACGCAGGTCGCACGGAAGCACTTCCGTGCGAACCGACTGTTTCGCGCACCAGCTGTCAAAAGGATGAATGTAAACAGAAAAGCACCGCATGCTTTTCTGTTTCCAAACATCCAAACGGAGTGTCTTTGAGATGAGCGAACCCGGACAACCGATCCGAACTTCACCGGGTTCGGCCGAACTCGTTTTGGCCGAACCCGGCAAAAAAAATTCCGGTATGCGACGTCAGGAGATAGTCACTGTCCAGGGTGCTGAAAGAGTTAAACTGTTTAAGCACCCTGGACAGTGACTTCCGATCCCAATATACATGAATGTGTAAAAAAAAAAAAAGAAGTTCTGACTTACCGATAACTCCCGGCTTATTCCTCCAGTCTGACCTCCCGGGATGACAATTCAGTCCAAGTGACAGCTACAGCCAATCACAGGCCAAGCACAGGCTGCAGCAGTCACATGGACTGCCGCGTCATCCAGGGAGGTGGGGCCCGATGTCAAGAGAGGCGCGTCACCAAGGACGCGTCACCAAGGCAACAGCCGGGAGGGAAGTTCTCGGTAAGTACAAACTTTTTCTTTTTTTTTAACAGGTTTCTCGATATTGTGATCGGCATTCACTGTCGAGGGTGCTGAAAGAGTTACTGCCGATCAGATAACTCTTTCAGCACCCTGGACAGTGACTGACGTCGACTAGCCTCATCTCTATGATGGCGGCTGCGCGAAAATCACGCAGCCGCGCATCATACACGGATGACACACGCAGCTGTCAAGTGTTTTTTGCGCGCGCAAAACGCCGCGTTTTTTGAGCGCGCAAAAAAACGCAACGTTCGTCTGAATCAGCCCTAACTGTGATTGCAGGCCTAGATTTGAGAAAATTCATCCCAGGCAGTGGCGCAAGATGTGGAATCGGAACCTGGGCCGAAGGGGACCCACAGACGGCCTTCTCCCAGATCCCCAAAGGCTGATACATCAAGCCCGGCACACAAGGTCTTTTGGTGTTGAGTTAGGCCTTATTCACACGACAGTGAAAAAAAATGTCCATTTAAAACTGATCAACTGTCAGTTTTTCATGGCCATTTTGCATCAGTGTGTCTCTAAATTTTCATCCATTTCAAGTCCATCTGTCCATTTTTAATGGCCGTTTGACATCCATTTTGCATCAGTTTTTCATGGCCGTTAAAAAAACTGATGAATTTCATTGGTCAGGCTTTTTTTGTCCCAACCCCCTGAAAACAACCAAAGGAAGGTCACATGTTCACTTAGACACTATTTACAGCCTCCCTGTATATGATGCCACACGCCTCCCTGTATATGATGCTACACGCCTCCCTGTATATCATGCCACACGCCTCCCTGTATATGATGCCACACGCCTCCCTGTATATGATGCCACACGCCTCCCTGTATATGATGCCATACGCCTCCCTGTATATGATGCCACACGCCTCCCTGTATATTATGCCACACGCCTCCCTGTATATGATGCCACACGCCTCCCTGTATATGATGCCACACGCCTCCCTGTATATGATGCCACACCAGCCTCCATGTAGATGATGCCACACCAGCCTCACTTCAGATCATGCAACACCTGCCTCCCTGTAGATGATGCCACACCTGCCTCCCTGTAGATGCCACACCAGCCTCCCTGTAGATGATGCCACACCAGCCTCCTTGTAAATGCCACACCAGCCTCCCTGTAGATGCCACACCAGCCTCCCTGTAGATGCCACACCAGCCTGCCTGTAGATCGTGCCACATACTTACGAGAGCAGCGCCGTCTCTTGTCTTCTTCAGGTGTGGTCACTCGTCTGCACGGGATCTGGCAAGGCAGCGCGACGGGGCGATGACGTCATCGAGGCGCCTTCAAACCCGTGAAGATGAGTGACCACACCTGAAGAAGCGCCGCAAACGTGAGTAAGCCAACGATAGCCAGCAAGGGAACTAGTAGTTCCCTTGCCAATCCCCATGTAACAGATCCGTTTTTAACGGTTGTTACATGTATTGACAGCCGTTAAAAACGGATCCATTAACTTCTATGGGGGCCGTCAGGCCGTTAAAACGGCCAAAAATAGGACATGTCCTATTTTTTGACGGCCATTATTCACGGGCCGTTAAAAAAACGGCCGTGTGAATGCACCCATAGAATATCATTGTTCTGAAAACGGCCATGTGAAAGCCGTTAAAAGGACGGCCATCACATGGCCGTTTTTCACTGTCGTGTGAATGAGGCCTTATGGGCGAATTTCTCTAAAGATTTTTGGTCGGATTTGTTGCAGAATGTTCCACATCACATCTGACCTGTGTGCACCTACCTTTACAGTGCAGTACTGAAACCGTTGCAGATGTCTATTATTATGTAGCGTAGCCAGATATATTGCGTATATCCTGCATTTTTGGGTATTTTTCTTCCCTCAGAGGGTGTCTGTAATTTTACATTTTCTCTAGTGGGGAGACTCTTCCTGGTGTGCTGTATGCTTTTACTCATAAGATGTCTTACCTTTGCTGCTTCCCATCCCTTTATCACAGCATGTAGCCCCTCACACAACTTAGGCCTTATTCACACGGACGCGTCCGTTTTGCGTACGCAAAAACCGCTGCGTTTTGCACGCGCAAAAGGTCCGTGTGTCATCAGCATATGGTGCGCGGCTGTGTGATTTTCACGCAGTCGGCATCATTATGACACTCTGGTTTTATGTTTACAAACAGAAAAGCACGTGGTGCTTTTCTGTTTTCATTAATTAATTTATTTTACTGCTTTTGCGCGAATCACGCGCGGCACCCGAAAGTGCTTCCGTGTGCCGAGCGCGATTTGCACGCATCCATTGACTGGGTGCGTGCAGCGCGAAGCACGGGCAAATATAGGACATGTCATGAGTTTCACGCAGCGCACATACGCTGCGTGAAATTCACTGACAGTCTGAACGGCCCCATTCATTAACATAGGTCCATGCGACGCGCGTGAAAATCACGCACGTAGCACGGACGTATAACACGTTCGTGTGAATAAGGCCTAAGAGAAAGAAACTGAGGAAGACAAACTGCAGCTGCATCCCCCTCTGCCATCCAAAATATTTAGGCCAGCGGTCCCCAACCTTTTTTGCACCAAGGACTAGTTTCATGCAAGACAATTTTTACCACGGATCAGCGCTGGGGGGTATCACGCGCACTTCAAAACCACCTGCAGACTGCAATTAAACGGAAGTAAAATATGGAAATAAAAATAAAAAAGTTTTTAGGGTAAGTTGCGGGATTCATTGCGGAAAATCAGCAGCACGATACAGTAGCAGCAAAGTAGATGAGATAGAACAAATCTCATCCACATGCTGCATAAATAGTGAGTGGAAAAAAAATGTTCAGAAATTCACACGCAGTGCAGGGTTTTATTCCACAGCATGTCAATTGTATTTGCGGAACTGCTTCTTATTTGTTGCGGGTTTTCCCCATTGAATTCACTGGGGAGGTAAAACATGCAACAAGTTGTTGCGTTTATTGCAGCGGAATTGCAGCGATTCCGCTGCAAAAAAGCAACTCAGAAAAAAAATCTTATACTTACCCAGAAGTCTGTGTTTCTTCCTCCAGGCCAGCCTCCAGGGATGACACTTATACCATGTGACTGCTGCAGCCGATCACAGGCTGTAGCGGCGATCACATGTGATGAAACGTCATCCCAGTAGGCCGGCCTGGATGACGTTAGAGGGCCGGCCTCCTGGGATGACATTTCATCCCATGTGACTGCTGCTGCAGCCAATCACGGGCTGCAGCATTCTCCTGGGATGAAACATCATCCCAGGAGGCAGGCCTGCTAGCAGGCTGGCAGACTAAATGCTGCAGTTTTCCGTAGCGGACCTTTCCGAGCGAAAAACTGCATCATAGTTTGTGCTGTTTTTCGGCCGGAATTCCCTGGGCCCACTCAGTGTGACTTTACGCAGCGTATCCACCCTGTGTGAACTTAATCTTTCTGTGCGGCCCTGCACCAAATGATCCACGGCCTGGTATTGGTCAACGGTCCTGTGATTGGGGACGACTGATTTGGGCTATCAGGGAAACTATTTCAAAGTATTGCCACACGTGTAAGTACAATTCACTGGAATAGTGAGAAATTAAAATTAAAAAATAACTTTTATTGATATATACTAACCCCTTCCCAACATCCGCCATATATATATGGTGCACGTCGGGTGGGGGAATATGGAGTAAGCTCATGGGCTTGAGCCAGGGTCGTAGCTAAAGGCTCATGGGCCCCAATGCAAAAATTCTTACTGGGCCCCCCCCCCCCCGCAAACTTCTCATGGCCGACGGTCCGCAGCTTTCAGCTGCATCGCTGGGTCTCTTAAGTGACCCAACAATGCAGCACTAGCAGCCGGGGGCGTCACTAAGGCTGGGTTCACACACCCTATTTACGGACATAATTCGGGCGTGTTAGCATTGAATTACGTCCGAAAATGCGGCTCAAAAGCGTTGGCAAACATCTGCCCATTCATTTGAATGGGTCTTACGATGTTCTGTGCCGACGTTCATTTTTTTTTACGCGCCGCTGTCAAAAGGCGGCGCGTAAAAAAGACGCCCGCGTCAAAGAAGTGCCTGTCACTTCTTCAGACGTAAATGGAGCCGTTTTCCATGGACTCCATAGAAAAACAGCTCCAATTACGTCCGTAATGGACGCAGCGAAAGACGCCTGCACATGCTATTACGGTGCTGTTTTCTCCTGAAAACAGCACCGTAGTTTCAGCCGTAACAGACGCTGCCGTGTGAACATACCCTCAGGGCTTAAAATGTCAGGGGAAATAGCCCCAATACATATGTGTCCGCCCAAAAAAAAGTGTGTATATGAGACAGCATAGCATATCTATAGCACTACGACCCTATAAACTATGGATAGGATTAGATACAGTGGCTCAGCAGACAGTATCACACATGATAGGATTAGATACAGTGGCTCAGAAGGCAGTATCACACATGATAGGATTAGATACAGTGGCCCAGCAGACAGTATCACACATGATAGGATTAGATACAGTGGCTCAGCAGACAGTACCACACATGATAGAATTAGATACAGTGGCTCAGAAGGCAGTATCACACATGATAGGATTAGTTCAATGCTGGATCCTACCATCCCCAGGTATATATGTAGGCTTAGTCCCAGTTCTGAGTGTATGTGCAGCGTAGGTTCCCACCTTACAGAGGTCGCCTTGTCGTGGCAGGTGGGCTAACACTTTTTGATCAAAATGTGCACTAAGAACCTCCCTATTTGTAGGTAGATTTAGCTTTAGTGCATATCTATTTATATTTAGTGGTTTAGGTGGCATTAGTGTTGCAGGGTGCTGTCGCCATTTTTTTATATCTGCTGTATATCTGCAGTCATAGGTGTTCTTGCACCTGCGTATTTTGTATCATTTAGTTGGAATGTGCTGTTCAATTTTTGTTGTGTTTATGGTATCCATATATGTGGGGTTAGTGACTGCCTCCACTTGTTGTTCTTGCACTCCTCCCATTCTGCCCTGGGTGATTTTAATCAGTTCAATGCTGGATCCTACCATCCCCAGGTATATATGTAGGCTTAGTCCCAGTTCTGGGTGTATGTGCAGCGTAGGTTCCCACCTTACAGAGGTCGCCTTGTCGTGGCAGGTGGGCTAACACTTTTTGATCAAAATGTGCACTAAGAACCTCCCTATTTGTAGGTAGATTTAGCTTTAGTGCATATCTATTTATATTTAGTGGTTTAGGTGGCATTAGTGTTGCAGGGTGCTGTCGCCATTTTTTTATATCTACATGATAGGATTAGATACAGTGGCTCAGCAGACAGTATCACACATGATCGGGTTAGATATAGGGCCCAGCAGACAGTATCACACAAGATACGATTAGATACAGGGCCCAGCAGACAGTATCACACATGATTGGATTAGATACACAGCTCAGCAGACAGTATCACACATGATTGGATTAGATACAGGGACCAGCTCGCTGACATTGCGGCTCCAGCGCTGGACCCAGGATAGGTAAGAATAATAATTTTGCTTCTTTATGTGTTACTGATTATTTTTGTGTGTTTGTGTTTTTTTACAGGTTCGGTTGTTGGACTTCGGATTCGAGGACTTCAATGACGGCGTTTTTTTTATTCTCAATAAAATGGTTAATGAGGGTTGTGTTTTTTTATTTCAATAAAATATTTTTTCTATGTGCTTGTATCTTTTTAAACTTTATTATCACCGCCTTAGTAATGGCCGCTGGCTGATTGACAACCTCCATTACTAAGGCGAGGCTTAATGTTAGCCGGTGCAGAGGCTACACTAACCCCCATTATTACCCCGGTACCCACCGCCACCAGGAGTACTGGGAAGAGCCAGGTACGAACCAGTACCCGACCATCTGTAGTGACGGGCAGGCACCGGGGTGGCCGCAGGCTGGTAGTATTAGGCTGGGGAAGGCCAAAAACAGTGGCCCTTCCCACCCTTGTAATGCTGCCTGCTGCTGCTGTGTTGCATCTTGCTGCTTATGAAAATTGGGGGGGACCCCACATCGTTCTTTCCAATTATTTTTTTTAAAATGACGTGGGGTCCCCCCCATTTTTCATAACCAGCCAGATACAATAAAGCAGCAGCAGCCTAGCATCACCAGGGTGGGAAGGGCCACTGTTTTTGGCCTTTCCCCTCCTGATAATACCAGCCTGCGGCCACCCCAGTGGCCGACCATCACTACAGATGGTCGAGTACTGGATGGTACCCGGCTCTTCCCAGCACCCCTGGTGGCGGTGGGTACCGGGGTAATAAAGGGGGTTAGTGTTCGCCTCTGCACCGGCTAACACTAAGCCCCGCCTTAGCAATGGACGTCGTCAATCAGCCGGCGGCCATTACTAAGGCGGTAGTAATATAGTTTAAAAAAAACACAGACATAGAAAAAATATTTTATTGAAATAAAAAAAAACCCACACAGCCCTAATTAACCATTTTATTGATAATAAAAAAAAAGCTGTCATCGAAGTAGTCCTGGAATCCGACGTAGTCCAACGACCGAACCTGTAAGAAAACACACAAAAAATGATTAGTAACACATGTGTTAGGCTTAGATACAGGGCCCATGTGTGATACTGTCTGTGGGACCCTGTATCTAAGCCTACCACAAGATACAGGGTCCAGCAGACAGTAATCTTATACAGTATAAGATTACTGTGTGCTGGGGCCCTGTATCTAAACCTACAGTGTGGTAGGCTTATATACAGTGCCCAGCAGACAGGATCACGCATGGGCCATGTATCTAAGCCTACCATGTGATTGGCTTAGATACAGGGCCCAGCAGACAGGATCACACATGGGCCATGTATCTAAGCCTACCATGTGATTGGCTTAGATACAGGGCCCAGCAGACATGATCACACAATCTGTGATCCTGTCTCATGGGCCCCCTAAGCCTAATACATCGTAGGCTTAGGGGTTGTGCAGTCCCTAAACATTGATGGCCTATCCACAGGATAGGCCATCAATAGCTGATGTGTCGCCCGGGACCCGCAAATCAGCTGTTTTGAAGGGGCCGCAGCACTCGTACGAGAGCTGCTTCCCCTTCATTTCACTACTTGCTCACACTGTGAATCGCCGACACGGATTCACAGTGTGACCGGAATGAAGTGACAGGAATGAAGGGGAGCAGCTCTCGTACGAGTGCTGCGGCCCCTTCAAAACAGCTGATTGGCGGGTCCCGGGAGTCGGACCCCGCCAGTCAGGGCTATCTTACCTTCCTCTTCGGCCGCGGCGGGAGTTCTGTCGTCTCGATGCTGTGCGCGGCGCATAGCGCTGTGACGTCATGCGCTGCGCACGGCGCTTGACGTCAGGACCTCCGCTACGATCCGGAACTAGGAAGGTAAGTAAAGTATGTTACTATAGTAACAGGGGCCCGCGGCCCGAGTTACTATAGTAACTTTTTATTGATGTGGTGCGGGGGGCCGTGGGCCCCCCTGGCTTCGGGGCCCGGTCGCAATTGCGACCGCTGCGACCCCTATAGCTACGCCAGTGGCTTGAGCCCTCTCCATAGAACGAGCTTGTCGGTTGTATCTGACAGTAGACACTTCAGTGTAACGAGCGGAATCAATAGCGACCGCGGCATTTAAATTGCGAGAAACAGGGAGGTGGCCCCCTGTAACATTGCATCACCCCCACCCCGCGATGCTCTGATGTTGAGCTCCAAAACGAAGCCCTGCATTAAACTGCCATTGATAATATCAGCCCTGCCTGATTAAGCAGTGAGGGCTGCTGTGTAGTAGTCCCTATGTTCAGCTCAAACACATGAACAGACCTGTGTGAATAAAAATAACAAAGCTGAGCAGTGAAAACTGCTGTATCTGAGCCCTGATGGTGGACTCTGATACTGAGGTCTGCCACATGGTCGATCAAATGCCGCCTACTTATAAGCATAGCCAGTGGCGTAACTACCGCCGTAGCAGCAGTAGCGGCTGCTACGGGGCCCGCGGCATGAGGGGGCCCGTGTCGCCCGCCGGCACGGGCCCCCACCATGGCCGGAGGCTCCGCTAGCAGCCGCTATGGCTGCTACAGCGGGACGCCACTGAACACTACGGCAGAGCAGGGAGGTATCTCCCCGCTCTGCCATTAACTGGTTCCCAACCGCTGGCTGTATTTTTACGGCCAGCGGTCAGGGTCCTTAAAACCCGAGCCATAGACTTTCTACGGCTCGGGTTTTAACTTGCTGCCCGCGCGATCGGGCAGCTGAATGTCGGGTCTCCGGCTGTCAGTGACTGCCGGGGACCCCGAGGAGAGGATAGAAGCAGCTTTCGCTGCTTCTGTCTTCTCTGATCACTTGTACACAGCGCTGAATGAACGCTGTGTACAGGAATATAGACAGCAGCAGCGGCGCTGTCTCTATTCTTCCCGGTGATCATGTGACTGGTCACATGATCGCCGGGTGCCGTTAGTGGCAGACTGTTGCTGGGTCTTACTAGACCCAGCACAGCCCAGTTAGTGACAATCGTCACTATGAGAGGGCTGATTTCCACTGTAACTGGGGCTGCTGTGCAGCCCCAGTTACAGTGGAAAAACATGGTGTAAAAGAAAGAAAAAATATATATAAAGTTCCCCAAAGGTCTTCTTTGACCTTTGGGGGACAGACCATAGTAATAAAAAAATAATAAAGTAAAGTGCAAAAAAAATGTAAATAATAAATACACATAAAATACCCACCCTAAAAAAAAAACATCCCCCCCCCACCAATCATTGACGTAACGCTAGCGCCGACCCAATTACCCTAATATAGACATGTAATATATAAAAATTTACGGTAGACAATGGCGATCACAAATAAAAGGTCTATTTTAGGGTAAAACTATGTTATTACCAAAAAAAAAATAGCTGAAATGTAAAAAAGCTTATTTTTTTACTATTATTTTCAAACTTTATGAATAAAAATTCTAAAATAGCAAAAAAGGCGTGTATAAAAACGATAAAAAAATGAAACCTGCATTGTCTACGGAAAAAACGTCGCAAAAATCACGTAGTTAGCGCAACAAATAAAAAAGTTATAGCCATATAACTAACACGTGCTAAAAAGGGCTAAACGGTGTCTGGTCCTGAAGGCGCAAAATAGAGCAAAATACATGTATCCCCCCCCCCCCTCTCCACAGGACATGTATCCCCCCCTCTCCACAGGATCTCCACAGGATAAGGGATACATGTGTGATCGCTGGCATTGATAGGGAGAACGGGGGACTGAAAGTCCCCTGAAGTTTTCCATCACAAACCTCGGACTTCCGGGGTCTGTGTCGGCAGCTCCGTAGAAATGAATGGAGCGCAGGTCGTGCTTGTGTGCATGCGTGACCAGCGCTCCTTTCATTTTTATTGAGCTGCGCAGACGCCGGAAGTCAGAGGTTTGTCATGGAGAAGTTCAGGGGACTTTCAGTCCCCAGTTCTCCCTATCAATGCCAGCGATCACACATGTATCCCCTGTCCTGTGGAGATCCTGTGGAGAGGGGATACATGTATTTTGTAGGACACACTGTAGGTCGCATTTTTTTGGGAGGGGGGACGCTGTATGGCGTTCCCTACAGGGGGGGGTGGCTGTATGGCGTTCCCTACAGGGGGGGAGCTGTATGGCGTTCCCTACAGGGGGGGCTATATGACATTGTCTACAGGGGGGGGCTGTATGGCGTTCCCTACAGGGGGGGCTGTATGGCGTTCTCTACAAGGGGGGGGGGGCTGTATGGCGTTCTCTACAGGGAGGGCTGTATGGCGTTCTCTGCAGGGGGGCTGTATGGCGTTATCTACAGGGGGGCTGTATGGCGTTATCTACAGGGGGGGCTGTAAAAAAGGCACTATCTACAAGGGGGGGGGGTGTGACACCCAGGGGAGGGGGGGCCCCAGTCAAAAGTTTGCTATGGGGCCCAGTCTTTCCTAGTTACGCCCCTGAGCATAGCCCCTCCAGCAACTCACCAGCCCAACCGTCCTTTGATTGGACCATGATGGCGAGGAAGAGATTGGCTGCATCAGGGAGTGCCTGTTGCTATAGTAATATGACGCTGATACTTCCCAGAGACACAGTAGAAAAAAAGAAGTCCTTAGGCTTCATTCACATATCTGTTAGGGCTTTATTCTGACGTTCCCTCAGAGCTTTCCGTCCGAATCGAGCCCTGACTGAAACAAAGAGAAACCATAGGTTTCCATTTCCGTCACCATTGATTTCCAAACTTTGGAACCCTTGCACAATGGAGACAAACGGAAACAATTGCACCAGTTCCGTCACCAATGAAATCAATGGTGATGGAAGCGGAAACCTATGGTTTCCATTTGTGTCAGTCAGTGCTCCGTTCAGATGGAAAGCTCTGACGGAACGTCGGAGCGGAGCCATGACGCAGATGTGAACGCAGCCTTAGACAAACAAAGTGATGTGAAGATAAAACACACAGCGCTGATAATGCAAACTCCATTGCTATATAGTATAGCGCTGCTAAACACCATATATGCACAAAAAGCAGCGTTTATACATTAACGTAATATACAATAATAATAAGTGCGATTTGAACAAAAATAATTCTGGTATACATGGAGATTAGAAAGTGATTAGTGGTCCACCACTATTTAGTTTGCTAGTACCTCCATCACCTCTTTATGTTAGTGCCCATCACTGATGGACGTGTCCACTCCACTTCTTGAATGCATTTGTCCACCGGAGAGCACCATCACAAGCTGTTGTGGACAGGGGCATAACTAGGAAAGACTGGGCCCCTTAGCAAACTATTGACTGGGCCCCCCCAGGTGCCACACGCAGCCCACCTTATAAATAGTGCCATACAGCCCCCCATTAGACAGTGCTATATAGCCCGCTTGTAGCACAGTGTCACACTCCACCTGTAGATAATGCCCCCCACCTCCCCCTTGTATATGAATCACATAAACACAACAAAAGTTTGAACAGCACATTCCAACAAAATAATACAAAATTTGTATGCAGGTGGGTGCAAGAACACCTGTGACTGCAAATATACTGCAGACAAAGAAATGGCGACAGCACACTGCGAACACTAATGCCACCTAAGCCACTAAATATAAATAAATATGCATTACTGCTAAATCTACTTACAAATAGGGAGGTTCTTAGTGCACATTTTGATAAAAAAGTGTTTGTCCACCTGCCACGACAAGGCGACCTCTGTAAGGTGGGACCCGACTCTGCACATACACCCGGAACTCGGACTAAGCCTACATATATATCTGGGGTTAGTGACTGCCTCCATTTTTGTTCTTGCACTCCTCCCATTCTGCCCTGGATGATTTTAATTAGTTCAATGCTGGATCCTACCATCCCCAGGTATATATGTAGGCTTAGTCCCAGTTCTGGGTGTATGTGCAGAGTAGGTTTCCACCTTACAGAGGTCGCCTTGTCGTGGCAGGTGGGCAAATATAAACTAAATTTATATTTAGTGGATTAGGTGGCATTAGTGTAGTGTCCCAGTACACTCCCTACTTCCATAATAGGAGTAGTTGTCGTATGGTAGTAGGTTTGTCACAATGTAATAGTACTGTGTGTCAGTATGCCTCTGTATATCATGTATTTCCTGTGCATACACTGTGTATATTATCATTTGCTGCCATCTATGGCTGACCCACTGTAAGTGCATGTGAGTGTAGGATTTCAATTACTGCTGAGTCATAACCAGTTTTCCCTCCAGAAACTTCTAGTATTCTGTGGGTGGAGACTGTAGCCCAGCCTACCTCTTAGCAGAGGGCAGGAAAACCAGGGCAGATGAGTTCTGGGGAGTCTAGTGTGAGGTGCCAGAAACCCATGCTGTGCAAGAGATGGCAGGGAATCTACAACTACCTACCTGCCACGCCTAGGAGCTGCATGGTGAATCTCACGGCCCATGCAAAGCACAGATATTCCTAGGACCCTTCACCAGTCCATACAGAGAAGATAACATATACATTCCTGCCGCCTCCGAGAAGGAGAGAATCTATCTGCCAGAAAGGAGCAGATTCAAGAGGAGCCTTTCTGCAATCCTGGACCTTAAAGTAGGCCTCCGGCCAAGTCCAGTGCTCCGTGGTTTCCAAGCCACGTGTCTTACGTCTGCGTCCGGCTGTCAGATACTGCGGCCCAGTAACCGTGAGTAACTACATTTCCCTCAAGTTAGTCACCCGCCGGGAGCCAACCGGTGCAGATCCCTTCTGTAGCCATAATAAGGACTGTGTCTCCCCCAAAACCATAAACTGCATAGTCAGAGGAAAGTACTGTGTCAGCATCACCCCTCACAAGCATATCCCTGCAAGTCAGCTAACAAGGGGTCCTCCTCACATGCACACTCCACTATACTTGTAATGAGAGACTGCATTGCTGTGAATTATTGCTGCACTTTATGGAAGTTCTCCTCAGTAAAGAGACTTTTGGCTAGCAGAGAACTGTGTCTGATTTTTTTTTGATAATTGACTTGGTGTGTTTGTCCTAAGAGAGGTGCCCAGGATAGGACCCCACTGCCGCGACCGTGACATCACTAATAAACCAGCTATTAGGGGGACTACTACCCCCATCAGGTCCTCTCATAACATCTGCATCCTCTGGGATACCACAAGTCAATTTCTGGCGTCACGAACAGGATGCACCTCAGTGTGCCTGCTACATAGACTCTTTATTTGCCAGTAATATCTGGATTGAACTGTTTACTGTGTTTGGCTGCTGCTGCCAAGCATCTTCACCTGTCCTCCAGCAGTGAGTCCAGCTGCAGAGTGTGCATCAGCTACAGTGGTGAGTGCTCATCATAAAGAGGGGGAGCACTTCTGTCAGGTGTGCAGTCATCAGAGACTGAGCTATTAATAGCTGCACCCCCGTTCTTAAAGAGACGGTAACCTCGTTGCTGCATCCAAGCTTTTCTTAAAGGGACAGTGTCACTTATCTTCACAGTGGTGTTTGACATGTTTGACCCTAGCAACAGTGACCAGTCTGGCACCAGCGCTATTCCACCACCCGCAGCCTGTGCCATGCCCTTCTGTATGCCGTTTTATCTGGGATCACCATGGTTACCACACTACAAAGGGGAGCCGCACACCCTCAGGGACTTTAGGGAGAAAATGACTGCTATATTCAAGTTGTATCCTCTCTCTGCAGAACAGCAGGTGCAATTGCTCCTGGGACAGCTTGGGGGTGCTGCTGCCAGGGAATCCCAGTCCTGGCCCCCATCTGACAAAAAGACTGTCGACCAGATCCTAGACAAGTTGCAGAAATCATTCAACCACCAGGAGAATCCAGAGACGCTGAAACAACGTCTGAGTCTGAAACTACTTCAGTTAGAAGATCAGAGCGAAGTACCAAAGGCCTGCCACCTGCTTGGTACAAAGACTAAGCTATATTTTGCCAGAGACTAGGCCCAAATGGCCACCAGCTAACTTGTAAAAAGTTATGTCATGTTTACAAGTATCTTGCACTTTATAACATATGTTTTCTTGCACTATACGCCTAACATATCTAGGATTTACCTGTTTACTATACTTTATGCAACTGTTTAGGCCAAGGTACCTGGCCCAAAAAGCCAAGCTAATGGGTTTTCATGTAATGTTTAAACCATTGTGCCTGACTGCAAAGCCATGAACATCTTTCCCCCAGAGAGACTTTCACTACCTATGGAACTTGGTGATGTTATATATTGCCAGAGAGCCTCTGGGAATTCTTATGTTTTTTGCCCTAATGTTATGGACTAACATGTTTGCCAATAAGTGTTATTCTTATGAATATTATGCTAATAATGCCTGAAAGGTTCTATCCCTACAGCAGTGCTCTCTGAGTAACCACCCGGTTCCATACACATGTGCTTCTTCTTGTGTTTCCTCTCCTTCTGTTGTTGTTTCAGGAACCATCCTCCAACTAAGAGGCGTCAAGGACGGCTTTCCTTAAGAGGGGGAGAATTGTAGTGTCCCAGTACACTCCCTACTTCCATAATAGGAGTAGTTGTCGTATGGTAGTAGGTTTGTCACAATGTACAAAATATAAGTACATAAATACAGCAGCAGAACCAAGCTCAGTACATATATACATCCCCAGAACGAAGCCCAGTACATATATACAGCACCAGAACCAAGCTCAGTACATAAATACAGCCCCAGAACTAAGCTCAGTACATATATACAGTACCAGAACCAAGCTCATACATATATACAGCACCAGAACAAAGCTCAGTACTTAAATACAGCATCAGAACCAAGATCAGTACATATATACAGTACCAGAACAAAGCTCACTACATATATACAGCCCAAGAACAAGCTCAGTACATATATACAACACCAGAACAAATACAGCTCAATTTAGTGCAACCCTTGCCGTATAGGTTTGTACAGTGTAAAACTACATGTCCGAGCATGGCCCAAACAATGGTAAGCTTATGCTGCGAGATGCTGTTTTACAAAAAAAAATCATACCACCCATCATCTCGCTGTAGATCATACAGTGACTACAGTACTGATTAGAGGCAGAATAAACATTTACATTAAGTGACTTACTGGTGACGTCTCAGATTCTAGTTCTTTTTCTCTTTTCTCCTCCCTCCGGTCCAGACCTCTATGATGGATTTCTCCCGGCCACGACCCATTTCTGCAGTTTTCCGCTCAGATGTCTTCAGCTTCTCACTTTTAAAACAGTTCTGCACCTATAAATGAAGATAAAATTCTCAACACCTCTAAATATAATAGTGCCATACACTGCACCTCTAACTATAATAGCATCATACACTATGTCCCTATAGTACTATACATTGTGTCCCATACACACATCATGCCCCCTGTAGATATTGACCCCCATAGAGTCTCTGTAGATAGTGCCCTACATAGAAGACCCTGTAGATAGTGACCCACATACAGCTCTCTGTAGATAGTGCCCAAATATGGACTCCAGAGCTGCAAGGCAATAGTGCTAACCACTGAGCCAACGTGCTGCCTTACATAACTAGTATCTAATGCTCCTGATGATCCCTCTATAATTAATAGAGTTGTCCACGCACTGACAACTAATGACCTATTCACAGGATCGGTCATCAGAATATGATAACACCCAAACCCAGCACCGATCAGTTTCCCCGGCTGCCTCCGGGCACCGGATATCCATGTCAGAAGCAGATGCCTCCAGTCACGGAATATCGGCTGAGCTGCAGTACTGCAGCTCTGCTCCTATTCAAGGGAATAGGAGCAGAGTTACTGTTCTGCAGCACGGCTGTTATGCAGTGTACGGAGCCATCTGCTTCTGGCTCCGAATACTGCATAACATGTGGCAGCTGATCAGTGCGGGGTCCAGGTGTCGGACCCCCATCGATCATACACTGATGACCTATCCTGTGGATATGCCATAAATGTCAGATAGATGCGGGTCCCACCTCTGGTACACGCACCTATCTGTAGAACGGGGCCCCTTAAACCCTGTTAGACCTTTCTCAGCTCCTGCTGCCTCCCGGCTTCTTCCTGGTTAGACAGTCGGGAGTTACGGTGTACAGTGTAGCTCACTGAGCTATGCTATTTCTGTAACTCCCATAGAAGTGAATGTCAGGTAGCTCCCAACCGTCCCGGATCAGACGGGACAGTCCCGGTTTCTCACCGATGTCCCGTCATCCCGGGCGGTCTGAAAAATGTCCCACTGGGCGCTGCAGCTGTATCAAAACAGCTGATCACTGCTGACAGGCACCCTGCATGCCAGACGACTGCAGCAGCGATCAGAAGGAGGCAGGAGTTTTGCGGCAGTGTTCTCACTGGGATCGATGTCAGCACGGGAGTGGACCAGTCCAGTCACCTGACCTGTCATCTGGACTGGTCCACTCCCGGGCCGGCATCGACACCACTGAGAATGCCGCTGCAAGACTCCTGCCTTCTTCTGACGGTGAGTGACGTCAGAGTGGAGAGTGGCAGCAGTAGGGCCGGCTACCTCCACCGCTCTCCGCTCTGGCGGCATTGTGGCACAAAGTATAAGGGGGTTGTGTTGCGCTACCTACAGGGGTGCTGTGTGTGGAGCTATCTACAGGGGGCTGTGTGTGGAGCTATCTACAGGGGGGCTGTGTGTGGAGCAATCTACAGAGGGGCTCTGGTGGATGATTTTTCAATTTACCGGTAGCAGAGTTACACAACTGAAAAAAAAAATCCCCATCATGTAACTCTGCTACCTGACAATTGAAAAGTCATCAACCACAGGGTCTCCCTCTTGACTTTCATTGTACTCAGCCTTTTGGATTGTCCTGCAGCTGCTGCTGCCGTGATGAGCAAATTTTATACCCAAGTTAGGAATAGTAACACAAGGACGATATTACCTGATCCATAATATTTGTGATTGTGTAATGATGGGGGTAGGGAAACAGACAAGTGAGCCCTAATCTACTCGCCACTCAGTCCCTGCCTACTTGCAACGACCCGCCCTAGGCGATGGGGTACAACTGGGCGACGGTCCCTACGCTCAGTAAGTGCACGACAGACAAACAGACAAGGGTACACAAGCTAAGGGAAATGGGGCAGTTGCCCACGGCAACACCGTGAGCAACAAGAGTGGTGAACGAGCCGAGTCAAACCAGGAGTGTACGAGGTACCAAACGCAGAGCAGGAGAGTTTTGACCAAGCCGAGCCAAACCAGAAGTGTACAAGGTACCAAACGCAGAGCAGGAGAGTAGTCAGTAAGCCAGGGTCAGTATGAAGCAGGGTCAAATAGTTCAGAAGCTGCAGCAGGGCCAGGAAACCAAACGAGAAGAATCACAAGCAAGGAGGAACAGGAAAGGCAGGTATAAATAGACAGAGGGTGGGAGCTAGCTCCGTCTAGCCAGGCTGTGATAGGCTCTCCCACTCCTAAGCCTGCCATCCTGAGACATAGAAGCAGGTGCAGACTGATTACCTATGGGCGTTGACACAGAAGCTGTGCCTGGCAGATCCTTTACAGTACCCCCCCTTTTATGAGGGGCCACCGGACCCTTTCTAGGTGGACCTGGTTTATTGGGGAAACGAAGGTGGAACCTCCTGACCAATACCCCAGCGTGAACATCCCGGGCGGGTACCCAAGTCCTCTCCTCAGGCCCGTATCCTCTCCAATGGACTAGGTACTGGAGGGAGCCTTGGACCATCCTGCTGTCCACAATCTTGGCCACCTCGAATTCTACCCCCTCAGGGGTGAGAACAGGGACCGGAGGTTTCCTCGAGGGAGCCAAGGGCGGGGAGCAGCGTTTAAGGAGGGAGGCATGAAACACGTTGTGTACTCGAAAAGATGGGGGCAACTCCAGTCGGAAGGAGACAGGATTGAGTACTTCAATGACCTTGTACAGCCCTATAAACCGGAGAGCAAACTTCTTGGACGGGACCTTAAGGCGCAAGTTCTTAGACGATAGCCACACCAGATCCCCGACCATAAACAAGGGGTTAGCAGAACGTCTTCTATCTAACTGAGTTTTTTTGTATGCTCTGGGACGCCTCTAGGTTCTTCTGAACCTGGGCCCAGACTGTGCACAGTTCCCGATGAACGACCTCTACCTCGGGTATGTTGGAACTACCAGGTGAAACGGATGAGAACCGTGGATTAAACCCAAAATTACAGAAAAAGGGGGAGACCCCTGACGAGTTACTGACCCAGTTATTAAGGGAAAATTCTGCGAGGGCAATGAATGAGACCCAATCATAGTGACAGTCAGACATAAAACACCTTAAATATTGTTCTAGAGACTGATTAGTCCTCTCAGTTTGGCCATTAGTTTCAGGATGGAAGGCAGAGGAGGAGGACAGATCAATCCCCAACTTTTTACAGAAGGCTCTCCAAAACAATGAAACAAATTGTACCCCTCTGTCCGAAACAATATTGACAGGGACCCCATGGAGACGCAGGAAGTGGTGCGTAGCTTCTCGGTGGAATGACCCTGCCTTAAGGTGCCAGTTTAGGCTGGGTCTGTCGAACGCCCTGAAAGACCTGCTAGTTAGCTATCCCTCTTCTGACTCCTTAGACCAGGTTATGGCTTTAGCGGTACGACTTGACCGACGTCTCAGGGAATGACAACTTGAACATTTTTGTGTTTTCCTCTCTGACTCCCCCATGATGCCTCCCGAGGTCCCGTTGCTTCGCTCTTCCACGGAAGACTCGGAGGTACCTATGCAACTCGGGGCCTCCGTGTCCCCCCGACAACGTAGAGAGTACTGCAGGAAGAATGGTCTCTGCTTCTATTGTGGGGATGACAAGCATCAAGTGAACACGTGTCCTAGGCGTAAGAATAAGCAGCCGGATCACCTAAGTGATCATCGGGAAGGTCACTTGGGCGCACAGGTATTTCCCGTAAATATGAAACGTAATAAAATCTTGCTTCCCTTTCAGGTCTCTTTTGGTGGTAGGTCTGCTACCGGCAGTGCCTTCGTGGATTGAGGGTCTTCTGCTAATATCATGTCTGTGGAATTTGCTATGTCTCTAGCTATGCCTTTGATTGATTTGCCTAAACCTGTCCCGCTAGTGGGTATCGACTCCACTCCTCTTGCTAATGGTTATTTTACACAGCATACCCCTGTTTTTGAACTCCTTGTTGGCTCAATGCATTTGGAGCAGTGCTCTGTACTGTTGATGCAGGGATTATCATCCGATTTGGTTTTAGGTCTTCCCTGGTTGCAGTTGCATAATCCCACGTTTGACTGGAATACTGGGGAGCTTACCAAATGGGGTAATGAATGCTTGACGTCATGTTTTTCTGTTAATTCTATTTCTCCCCCATGAGGTGAACACGCTACCTGAGTTTGTTCAGGACTTCGCTGATGTTTTCTCTAAGGAGGCCTCCAAAGTATTACCTCCTCATAGAGAATACGATTGCGCCATCGATTTGGTACCAGGAGCTAAGCTCCCTAAGGGTAGGATATTTAATCTCTCTTGTCCCGAACGTGAAGCCATGAGAGAGTATATCCAGGAATGCCTGGCCAAGGGTTACATTCGCCCCTCTACTTCTCCGGTAGGTGCTGGCTTCTTCTTCGTAGGGAAGAAGGATGGGGCTTGTGATTATCTAATGATGGGGGTAGGGAAACAGACAAGTGAGCCCTAATCTACCCGCCACTCAGTCCCTGCCTACTTGCAACGACCCGCCCTAGGCGACGGGTTACAACTGGGCGACGGTCCCTACGCTCAGTAAGTGCACGACAGACAAACAGACAAGGGTACACAAGCTAAGGGAAATGGGGCAGTTGCCCACGGCAACACCGTGAGCAACAAGAGTGGTGAACGAGCCAAGTCAAGCCAGGAGTGTACGAGGTACCAAACGCAGAGCAGGAGAGTAGTGAACAAGCCGAGTCAAACCAGGAGTGTACGAGGTACCAAACGCAGAGCAGGAGAGTAGTCAGTAAGCCAGGGTCAGTATGAAGCAGGGTCAAATAGTTCAGAAGCTGCAGCAGGGCCAGGAAACCAAATGAGAAGAATCACAAGCAAGGAGGAACAGGAAAGGCAGGTATAGATAGACAGAGGGCGGGAGCTAGCTCCGTCTGGCCAGGCTGTGATAGGCTCTCTCACTCCTAAGCCTGCCATCCTGAGTGGTGGAAGATGGAGTCAGTCTCACAGACATAGAAGCAGGTGCAGACTGATTACCTATGGGCGTTGACACAGAAGCTGTGCCTGGCAGATCCTTTACAGATTGTCCTGCCCCCACTTCATGCACCCCCGGGGTCTATGTGGAGCTCGACAGGCAGTCAAACACCTTCCTACTAGCGAATAAATGTGACTGGCTGGAAGTCTGTAGCTTTATTAACTGGTCATAGGATTAGGGTAAAACTGAGGAACAAACAAGAATATAAATGCCATTAGATTACAGCAATACAGAAGAACAAGGGCACATTGAATAAATGTACTACAGATACAGGCAACAGGCTGACATATATTAAGCCTATCTGCAAATAAACTGTATAGATAACAGTTATAGTACAATATGAACAGTGTATGGCAGTACAAATACAGTATAGGACCATACATGGCCGACCATGAGGCTAGGCCGAGCTTCACAACTACACCAACTGATATATTACAGTCCCATGTAACAGAGTGAATACTGTCCTAACTGTGGCTGCTGATAGCCAGTAATATAAACCATCTATCTGCTTACTGGCTATACTACAACGAAAGAGATGGGATGGAACACACAGGTCCTCTCTCTGAGCAGACATGGAAGCGACTGTCCTCCTTCTTCCCAGAATGCTTTTCACCTTCTCATGGGTGGGGAAAACAAGAAATTACACAATGGAGGAAATTACCAACACTTGCCACTAGATGGCACCTGGAGCACTAATTACATGCATAGAAAATAACGTCACAAATATCAGTCTATATAACATTACGCCTATGAGCAGCACAGTTATATCCCGACAGTCTAGAGATCCGCAGTGAGAATGCGCGCTTGTTATTTCCAGAAGGATCTGGCCGTGATTTGATGTGTTTATGCGGGATATTGGTCGTGGTTAGGGGCGTGGCTTAAAAATGTCCCTCTTTTCCGAACTCAAAAGTTGGGAGGTATGGGTACGGAATTCACCCGGTCTAACGTAGAAAATTCTTTAATGCTTGTAAAAAAGGTGTGGGGGGGAAGGCAACAGCAGTTTCTCAAGCCCTCTAATGACAGCATGTGTGCATGTAGATTAAATACCTACACCCACAAGTTGCCATAGAAACACATGAACACACTACAAATTTAAAGAGACAGGGTCAGTAAAAATTAACATATACAGAATCATAAAAAAACATTCAACATTCAAATCATTGCGGTCATTAAATTCAAGATTACCTAAGGTGTTCATTTTAATAATCCACCTAGCCTCTCTGCAGCAACAATCCACTGCGATCACCTCCTGCATATGGTAAATCTACTCTTTCTATTACTGCAATGGTGAGAACATCTGACCTGCTTTCATGGGTGTTTCTCACATGTTCTATAAACCTGGGAGCACCGTCCCCTGTAGTAATGGAGTGACAATCTTCACGGAATCTGGTGTGTAAACACCGAATTGTCTTACCAATGAAAAAGAAGCCACAAGGGCAGAAAATGACATACACTACAAATGTGGTTTTGCAATTAATAAATTGTTGTGTCTTAACATCTACACCTCCTATCTTCAGCACTTTTGTTTTAAGCAAAAAGCGACAGTGGTTGCAGTGACCACATTTAAAATTTCCATTCGGTGCAGATTTTTCCAGCCAAGTCTCACTATCCCTTTTCATCATGCTGCTAACAAGCACATCTTTAATATTTTTTCTCAGTCTGAACCTGATGAGGGTTTTGTTTGTGGCTATATCTCTTAATTCAGGGTCCCTTTCAATAATGTGATGGTTCTTATTGATGGTTGATCTTATTACTGACTCTAGAGGACTAAATTGGAAAAAAAAATCAAATCTCTGTGTAAAACAAAAAAAACACAAGTTTCAAGTAAAAAAAAAAAGCTAAACTGCCTTTTTTCCCATAGTAAGTATTTTATTATGGGAAAAACCGTAAAAAATTAAAAAACTAGACATAATTAGTATCGCCGCGTTCATAACGACCCAAACTACAAAACTATTATGTAAATTATCCCGCACGGTGAACGCCGTAAAAAAAAACATGAAAAACAATACCAGAATCTTTGTTTTTAGGTCACATCTCCTCCCAAAAAATGCTATAAAAAGTGATCAAAAAGTCACATTTACTCCAAAATAGTACCAATAAAAACGACAATCCGTGCCGCAAAAAATAATCACACAGCTTTGTCCACGCAAAAATAAAAAAATTATGGGTCTTAGAATATGGCGACACAGAAAACAAATGATTTTATAAAAAAAGTGATTTTATTGTGCAAAAGCTGCAATACATAAAAAAACTATATAAATTTGTTATCGCTGTAATCGTATCGACCCGCAGAATAAAGTTAACATGTAATTTATGGCGCACTGTGGATGCCGAAAAAAACCCCAATAAAAAACTATTCCAGAATTGCTTGTTTTTAGTAATTTCCTATAACAAAAAATGAAATAAAAAGTGATCAAAAAGTCGTATGTGTTCCAAAATGGTACCAATAAAATCTACAGCCCTTCTCGCAAAAAACAAGCCCGCACACCGCTCAATCAACTGAAAAATAAAAAAGTTATGGCACTAGTAATGCGGTGATGAAAAAACATCTCAATGCGCAGACCGGAGGGGAACATTCCTTCAGTTTCAGGGCCCTAGTATTTAGCAACTAGGAAATGGAAGGGAAATAGCACATAGCACATCCGCTGGAAGCGAGGGTGCCCATATTATACCAGCGCAAAACTTTCCCAGCAAAATTTTCCAAACTACAAAGGAGAAAAAGTCCCCAAAATGTGCATAGTGTTACAAAATGGGGATAAGAAAGAAAACCGTTTATCAGTGTGACACCAGCCTGTGCATAACGGATCGCTTCACATCGTAACACACATCTATGGATAATTGTATTATTTACCCCATTATTATACCCTCTTATTATGCCCTGATGTTCTCCGCACAGATTACATATACCCCCACATTATAAACTGAAATACCAGCAAAACTCAAACAAAACTACCAAGCAAAATCCATGCTCAAAATGGCGGTCTTTCCCTTCTTAGCCCTACAGTGTGCCCAAACAGCAATTTATGTCCACAAGTAAGGCATTACCATACCCGCTTAACAATTTATGGGGTAAGATTCTCAGGGGCACAACATATTGTTCAGTGAATAGGCAGATCAGTGGAAAAATTGCAATTTTCCCTTTGCACCATCCACTGCGTATTAATCTCACCACATCCCTTGATAAATGCTTTTAGGGGTGTAGTTTCTAAAATGGGGTCACTTTTGTTTGGTACATCAGTGGTTTTGCAAATGCAACATGGTGTCCGCAAACCATTCCAGCAAAATCTACGCTCCAAAAGATAAATACCGCTCCTTTTATTCTGAATGCTCCCATATATGTAAACAGCCGATTATAACCACATATGGGGTGTTACCGTACTCGGGAGAAATTACTTTACAAATGTCAGAGTGCTTTTTCTTCTCTATTCCTTGTAAAAATAAAAAATGTTGATCTAAAACGACATCCTGTTGGAAAAAAATTATATTTTTCATTTTCATGGCTTAATTCTAATTAATTCAGCAAAAAAACCTTTGGGATCAACATTTTCACTATACCCCTAGATGATTCCTCAGGGGGTGCAGTTTCCCAGATGGAGTCTCTTTTGGGGTGTTTCCACTGTACTAGTACTACAGGGGCTCAGCAAATGTGACATGGCGCCCAGAAACCATTCCAAAATCCAAATGGTGCTACTTCCATTCTGAGCTCTACCGTGTGTCCAAACAGATGTTTATGACCACATGTGGGGTTTTGTTTTGCTCGGGAGAAATTGCTTTACAAATGTTGCAGTGCTTTTTCTCCTTCAGTCCTTGTGGAAATGAAAAAAAAATAGCTAAACCTACATTTTCTTTGAAAACAATTTAGATTTTCATTTTTACGGCCTACTTCCAATTAAGTTCTATAAAACACCTGTGGGGTCACAATGCTCACTGTACCCCTAGATAATTTCCTCAAGGGGTATAGTTTCCAAAATGAGGTCACTTGTTGGGGGTTTCCACTGTCTTGTCCCCTCAGGGGCTTTGCAAATGCGACATGGCCTCGGCAAACCATTCCTGCTAAATTTGAGCTCCAAGAGCCAAATGGTGCTCCATCCGTTCTAAGCCCTGCCATGTGTCCAAACAGCCGTTTATGACCACATGTTGGGTATTGTTTTGCTCTGGAGAAATTTTTCTACAAATGTTGTGGTGCTTTTTCTACTTTAATTCTTTTGGAAATTAAAAAAAAATTGCTAAACCTACATTTTATTTGAAAAAATTTCGATTTTTATTGTCATGGCCTACTTCCAAAAATGTTTGCAAAAAAACTGGCGGGTCAAAATGCTTGCTACACCCCTAAATAAATTCTTTGTGAGGTGTAGTTTCCCAAATGGGGTCAATTTTGGGGGGTTTCCACTGTTTTAGTACCACAAGACCTCTTCAAAGCAGACATGGAACCTAAAATAGATTCTAATTAAAAGGAGGCCCAAAATCCACTAGGTGCTACTTTGCTTCTGAGGCCGGTGCTTCAGTCCAGTAGCACACTAGAGCCACATGTGGGACATTTCCTAAAACTGCAGAACCTGGGCAATAAATATTGAGTTGCATTTCTCTGGTAAAACCTTCTGTGGTACAAAAAAAAAATGGATTCAAATTGAATTTCTGTAAAAAAAATAATGAACTTTGTAAATTTCACCTCTACTTTGCCTTAATTCCTGCAAAATGTCTAAAGGGTTAAGGAACTTTCTAAATGCTGTTTTGAATACTTTGAGGGGTGCAGTTTTTAAAATGGGATGACTTATTGGGGGTTTCTAATATCTAAGGACCTCAAAGCCACTTCGGAACTGAACTGCCCCCTGTAAAAATAGCCTTTTGAAATTTTCTTGAAAATGTGAGAAATTGCTTCTAAAGTTCTAAGCCTTGTAACGTCCTAGAAAAATAAAATGATGTTCAAAAAACGATGCAGAAAACAAAAAGGAATAAAATTGAAATTCAGCAAGAAAAATTAAATTTGCAAATTTCACCTCCACTTTGCTTTAATTCCTGTGAAATGTCTGAAGGGTTAAAAAACTTTCTAAATGCTGTTTTGAATACTTTGAGGGGTCTAGTTTTTAAAATGGGGTGTTTTATCAGGGTTTCTAATACATAGGCCCCACAAAGCCACTTCAGAACTCAAGAGGTACCATAAAAAAAAGGCTTTTGAAATTTTCTTCAAAATATGAGAAATTGCTGTTTATGTTCTAAGCCTTGTAACGTCCAATAAAAACAAAAGAATGTTCAAAAAACGATGCCAATCTAAAGTAGACATATGGGGGATGTTAATTAGCATTTTTGTGTGGTATAAATGCCTGTCTTACAAGCAGATACATTTAAATTGAGAAAAATGCAAATTTTTCGCTAAATTTTAGTGTTTTTCACAACTAAATACTGAATGTATCGGGCAAATTTTGACAGTAACATTAAGTCCAATATGTCACGAGAAAACAGTCTCAGAATCGCTTGGATAGGTACAAGCATTCCAGAGTTATTACCACATAAATTAAAATATGTCAGATTTGAGAAATGAGGCTCTGTCAGGAAGGTCAAAAGTGGCCAAAGCGGGAAGGGGTTAAAGAGACTCGGTCACCACATTATAAGTGCCCTATCTCCTTCATAAAGGAGATGGGCACTGTAATGTAGGTGAGAGCAGTGCTTTTTATTTAGAAAAACTATCTATTTTTACCACATTATGAGTGATTTTTAGCTTTATGCTAATCAGTTTCTTAATGCCCAAGTGGGCGTGTTTTTACTTTAGACCAAGTGGGCGTTGTACAGAGGAGTGTATGACACTGACCAATCAGCGTCATACACTTCTCTCCATTCATTTACACAGCAGATAGCGATATAGCTATATCGCTATGTGCAGCCACATAAACAAAGACTAACGTTACTGCAGTGTCCTGACAATGAATATACATTACCTCCAGCCAGGACGTGATGTGTATTCAGAATCCTGACACTTCTGAATCTTTTCTGTGAGATTTCCAGCAAGGCAAGCGTAATCTCGTTTTAAATGACAATTTACAGCGTAATCTCGCGAGATTACGTTTGCCTTGCTGGAAATCTCACAGAAAAGATTCAGAAGTGTCAAGATTCTGAATACACATCATGTCCTGGCTGGAGGTAATGTATATTCATTGTCAGGACACTGCAGTAACGTTAGTCTTTGTTTATGTGGCTGCACATAGCGATATAGCTATATTGCTATCTACTGTGTAAATGAATGGAGAGAAGTGTATGACGCTGATTGGTCAGCGTCATACACTCCTCTGTACAACGCCCACTTGGTCTAAAGTACAAACACTCCCACATGGGCATTAAGAAACTAATTAGGCCTCATGCACACGACCGTAGTGTTTTTCTGGTCCGCAAATTCCAGGACCGTGTTCCGTGAAATGTCCTCCGCAGTTCATCCGTATGTAATCCGCAGTTCATTCGTATGTAATCCGCAAAATGCGGATAAAAAAAAAAAGCCTAGGTAAAACAGGATGACAACAGAACTCATTCCCGGTCGTCGCCTAGCAACACTTACGCAAATCCGCAAACTGCGGTTGACACACGGAGGTGTACCCGCATTTTCCACGGGCCCATTGCCTTCTATGGGCATGTCCGCATCGAATTTGCGGGCCGTAATAAGACATGTCCTGAGTTTGTGCGGTACGGATTTGCGGACATGCGGGGACCCGTGAAAACATGGATAGTGTGTATGGGCCAATAGAAATGAATGGGTCCGCAATTCTCCCGTGGATTTTCGGGGGAATTGCGGACGCAAAAACACGTTCGTGTGCATGGGGCCTTAACATAAAGCAAAAAATCGCTCCTAACGTGGTAAAAATAGATTGTTTTTCTAAATAAAAAACACTGCTGTCACCTACATTACAGCGCCCATCTCCTTATGTAGGAGATAGGGCACTTATAATGTGGTGACAGAGTCTCTTTAACCCCTTAGTGGCATTCAAAGAGCTATAACTTTTTTATTTTTCTGTCAACATAGCTGTATGAGGTATTGTTTTCTGCGAGATTAGTTGTACTTTTTAATGACATCATTTTGGGGTAAATATAATTTTTGGATTAACTTTTATTAACTTTTTTTGGGGGGAATAGAAAAAAAACCTGAAATTCCGCCATTATTCTACGCGTTTTAAATTCACGCCGTTCACTGTGCGACGTAAATAACAAATTACCTTTATTCTATGGGTCGGTATGATTACGATGATACCACATATGTATAGGTTTTTTATGTTTTACGACTTTTGCACAATAAAAACTTCAACTAAAATTATTTGTTTTCGCATCTCCGCTTTCCAAGAGCCGTCATTTTTTTTTTCTGTCAACGTAGTGATATGTGGGCTTATTTTTTGTGGGACAAGACGTTGTTTTGATTGTTACTGTTTTGGGGTACATAGGACTTATTGATTAACTTTTATTATGACCTTTTTTTGGGGCAATGGAAAAAAATAGCAATTTTGCCATTGTTTTTTGCCGTTTTATTTATGGTGTTCACCTTGCAGTTTAAATTACATTTTAACTTTATTGTTTGGGTCAGTATGGTCGCGGCGATACCATATATGTTTACTTTTATATATGTTTTACACTTTTACTAAATAAAACCACATTTTATGGAATAAAACAATTTAAATCTTTTTACTGTAATTTTTATTAATAATTCTTATTTCACATTACTCAATTATTTTTTTAGTCCCAACAGGGGACTTACTATGCGATCTTTTGATCGCTGCTATAATGCTTTGGTATACTTAGTATACCAGAACATTATTGACTGTCAGTGTAAATCACGGCACGTCATAATAGGTATATACCCAGGGCAGACCTGGGGGCCTTTATCAGGCCCCCAGCTGCCATGGCACCCCATCGAAGGCCCGCAATTGCATTTGCGGGGCCGCTGATGGGTGGAAGAGGGAGCTCCCTCCCTCTGTAAATGATTTAAATGCCACGGTCGCTATTGACCCCAGCATTTAACGGGTTAAATGGCCGCGATCGAAGTAAACTTCGATCGTGGCCGTTGGAGCAGGAGCCCAGCAGTCATCAGAGAGGAGGGGGGGCTGTAATTTAACGGCCTCCCCCTCTCCACCGCAAACAGCACAATACAACACAATACATTACAAGGCATCACAACACAATATATTACAATACATTACAACACAACACAATACATTACATTACAGAATCTGCAGCTTACCTGAAGTCCTCCGCACCAACTCTTCCACTGCACTGTCTGGAAGACGTGTCACGTGACAACACTGTCACATGGTACACTAAGTGTACCATGTGACCGTAACCAGGAAGTGCCGGCTTCACGGCACAGAAATTTTATTTAAGAAGTATGCTGTATGGCAACGGGGGCCCGTGGGTCCCCCAAGCTTAGGGGCCCGGTCTCAACTGCGACCGCTGCGAATCCTGTAGCTACGCCACTGTAAAGATGTATGTTTCTTCAAAAAGCGCAAGAGCAATATTAGCGTACGTGGATGCCACTGGATTCCCCATAGCAGTACCTAACGTTTGAGAGTACGATTTCTTGTTGAATGTAAAGTCATTGTGTGAGAGGATGAATTTTAAGGAGTCACAAATAAAGTTACTGTAATCGTTGCTTTTTCCACTGATCTCTATTACTTTTCTAGCTGCCATGATACCTAGATCATGCGGGATTCTAGTGTAGAGACTTTATACATCTATCGAGGCGATTTTATATCCCTCACACCACTCAAATTCCTCCAAGACCACAAGAAAGTTGTTGGTATCCTTCAAATAAGAGGGAATCTGTCATGTCCGTGGCTGCGGGCCGTCAGGTTCACTCTCCCCCTGAAGGCCGCAGCCATGGGTCGGCGAGCGCTGGCCCCAGTCTCCTCCTCAGGAGACGCCAGCGCTCACTTCCACTTACCTCGGCCGGTCCAGTGGGTCCACGAACCCTACGTGACCGTACGCTCAGGCCATGGACCCCGCTGGTCGATTCAAGACCATGACGACGTCACAGGAGATGCGGGCAGATATACTAGACCTCGGGTCTCGACAGGACCAACTCCTCCAGGCGTTGAACATTCTCGCACGTCGGCTGGAGGCACAAGCTGTCGTTCCTCCTACTACACCTCCTGGCAGTGTTGATCCTCAGACTACAACTCCTGGCAGTGTTGACCCGCATTTTTCTTTTCCACTTCATGACCGCTATGATGGAGACGCAGGTACCTGTCGTGGATTTTTGAACCAGTGCCAGATCCACTTCAGCCTCTATACTAGGATATTTTCGTCTGATGGTGCAAGGGTCGCTTTCATCACCTCTCTCCTCACAGGCAAGCCACTTGCATGGGCGAACCCTATCTGGCAGCGGCTTCCTTGATTAACCTACGCCAAGGAGACACCTCCGTGAGCGAGTATGCCATTCACTTCCGCACCCTGGCGGGAGAACTGTTATGGAACATTGAGGCCCTGGTGGCTGCATTCTGGCATGGACTGCCTCCTAAAATTAAGGACGAACTTGACGCTCGAGATCTGCTGTCTACCCTGGATGACCTCATCCTTCTGTCCGCCCGGATTGATATGCGAATCTGAGAACGCCTCCAAGAGGTTAGTCGGGAGGGAGGCCTACCTAGTCTGGCTCCTACTTTGCAGCAACCCCTGCTGTCCTCAGATGTTGATCCTCCTAAGGAGTCTATGATGATGGACCAGTGTAAGCTATCCACCCAGGAGAGACAACGCAGACGCACTTCGGGACTCTGTCGATATTGCGGCCTCGGGGGCCATCTTGTGCGTCTGTGTCCTTAAAAATCCCAAAGCCTAGGGTTGCTAGGAGAGACAACCTTGGGTAAGAAAGGACTTTCGTCTAAATTGTCCATACCAGTGACCGCTGCTAATTTCATCCGTAGAGACCTGGTGGATCTTCTTCAATTACCCACCACCCCCCTGGAGAGGCCGTTGTTGGTTGCATCTGTGAATGGACTACCTCTGCCAGACCCAGTTATAGCCGTGACCAAGCCGCTGAGGATCCAAGTGGGAGCTCTTCACTTTGAACTTCTTTCGTTCTATGTCCTATCCAAAGCTGTTAACCCTGTGTTGCTGGGCCTGCCTTGGCTCCGACTTCATGCCCTAGTCCTGGACTGGAATTCTGGAGAGGTTCTCCAGTGGGGCCCTGAGTGTCAAAGCCCATGCCTGGTGCAGATTCGTTCGGCTCAGCCTCCTCTGACTCAGTCATTGGCAGGATTGCCGGGTCATTATGCTGCAGTTTCGGACGTCTTCAGCAAGAGGGAGGCGGATACATTGCCTCCACACCAGGCGTATGACTGCCCTATCGAGCTGATTCCTGGTGCATCCTTTCCCCGTGGTAGGATATATATCCTCTATCCTTGCCAGAGACTCTGTCCATGTCCACCTATGTCAAAGAGAACTTGGAGAGGGGCTTCATACGGAAGTCTTCCTCTCCGTCAGGAGCCGGGTTCTTCTTCGTCTAAAAGAAGGATAGTTCTCTTCGTCCTTGTATTGACTACCGGGGTCTCAACCAGATCACAGTGAAAAATAAACATCCGTTGCTACTGATCTCAGAACTGTTTGATCGTATATGTGGTGCCAAGATTTTTTCCAAACTAGACCTGCGTGGGGCTTACAACCTAGTCCGGATTCGCCAGGGTGACGAATGGAAGAATTTCTCACATTTTCAAGAAAATTTCAAAAGGATATTTTGTCAAGGACCAGTACAGTTCTGAAGTGGCTTTGAGCGTCTTATGTACTAGATAGACCCCATAAATCAACCTATTTTAAAAACTGCACCCATTAAAGTATTCAAAACAGCATTCAGAAAGTTTATTAACCCTTTAGGCGTTTCACAGGAATTAAAGCAATGTAGAGGTGAAATTTACAAATTTTTTTTTTTTGCCGAAATTCATTTTACCAGAGAAATGCAACTCAATATTTATTGCCCAGATTGTGCAGTTTTTAGAAATATCCCGCATGTGGCTCTAGTGTGATAATGGACTGAAGCGCCGGCCTCAGAAGCAAAGGAGCACCTAGAGGATTTTGGGGTCTCCTTTTTTAGAATATATTTTAGGCACCATGTCAGGTTTGAAGGGGTCTTGTGGTGCCAAAACAGTGGAATCTCCCCAAAAGTGGTTTTGGGAACTACACACCTCAAGGAATTTATCTAGCGGTATAGTTAGCATCTTGACCCAACAGGTCTTTTGCTATATTTATTGGAATATGTCTGTGAAAATGAAAATCTACTTTTTTTTCTGAAAAAATATAAAAAAAATGTAATTTTTACAAGCAATAAAGAATAAAAAGTACCCTAAAACTTGTAAAGCTATTTCTCACGATTGCAGAATTTGTGTCACAATATTCTGAGAGCCATCATTTTTTTATTTTTCAGTCAAAAAAGCTGTGTAAGAGCTTCTTTTTTGCGGATGGGCTGTAGTTTTTATTGATATTATTTTTGGGTACATGCGAATATTTGATCACATTTTATTCTATATTTTGGGAGGGGTGATGACCAAAAAAATAGTGATGCTAGTATTGTTTTTTATTTATTTTTTTGCGGTATTCACTGTGCGGGAAAAATAATATTATAGTTTTATAGTTGGGGTCATTACGAACGCGGTGATACCAAATATGAGTACTTTGTTAACATTTTATGTTTTTTCCTATAATAAAAGACTTATTATAGGAAAAAAGGCATTTTATGTTTTTGTAACTTATAACTTGTTTTTACGCTTTTATAAGACCTTTTTATAACTTTTTTTTTTTACTTGTTTTACTTGAAGACCTGCAGCACTGATGGCTGCTATAATACATTACACTACCTAGGTAATGTAACGTGTTATAAACTGTCAGTGTGACGTTGACAGTCACACTGACAGAAAGCCTATGAGGACCAGCTGTTGGTGGACCGTTGTATGGCCTCCGGTTTTGCCATGCAACCGACGGCAGCACCCGCAATCGGTCCTCGCGAAAGTTTGGTGTAGCAACAAACTTTCCAGTTTGTTGCTACAACAAACTTTCCCTGCGATCACATGATCGGGACCTGAACCAATCAGGTCCCGGTCATGTCTCCGGGACCAGAGGCAGGGGTTAACAGCGTGATCCGGGTGTCAGCACTACTCTGAGACACCCGGATCGCGCTTTTAACACCCACTGTGAATTCACGTCGGCGCTGCACAGAGCCCAGCAAGCGCCAACATGAATTTACTGTGGGTGGTCAGGAAGCAGTTAATAACGGTGATCATATTCTCTATAGCCGAACCAATCGGTTCGGCTATCAGAGAACAGGTTGCTGGGGAGCCGGGGACACTGACACAGGCGGGGTCCAAGCGCTTTGCACAGCGTTATGCCGGCTGGAACAGAGATCTGTGTATACACGTCCTGGCAGCATCAGGTATGTGCGAAAAGGACGTGTATCTACAGATTGTCGGCATGAAAGGGTTAGTATACTGTGACAGGGGTTCAGGGACTGAGTGTATACCAGGGAAAGAAACAAGGGGAGGAAACCTCCAGCTCACCAGTAGAGATGAGCGAACTTTTCAAAAGTTCGGTTCGGCTAGTTCGCCGAATTTCACAAAAAAGTTCGATTCGGACCGAACCCGTCACTTCCGTGCGCCGAGCATGCTACTGTCCAGGGTGCTGATAGAGTTAATGGGCTGCACTAACTCTTTCAGCAACCTTGACAGTACATGCTCGGCGCGCGGAAAATACAATTTAAATGTAATAAAAAAATTTAAATTATACGTTCGTACTTACTTTCCTCCTGTCCTGCCTCTAGCGATGACGTTTCATCCCTTTCGCCGCTGCAGCCAATCACCGGCTGTAGTGGCGGTCACGCACGTCAGGATGACGCTTCATCCCACGTGACCGCCTCTGCAGCCAATCACAGGCTGCAGCGGCGACATGGATGAAACGTCATCACTGGAGGCCGGACAGGAGGAAAGTAAGTATGAACGTATTATTTTATTTTTTTGGCATGTATGTATGTTGTCATGTATGTATGTTTGCATGTATGCACGTATGTATGTTTGCATGTATGCATGTATGTTGTCATGTATGTATGTATATATGTGCATGTATGTTTGCATGTATGTTGGCATGTATGTATATATATGCATGTGTGTATGTATATTTGCATGTATATATTTGCATGTATGTTTGCATGTATGTATGTTTGCATGAATGTATGTTTGTATGTATGTATGTATGTTTGCATGTATGTATGTTTGCGTGAATGTATGTTTGCATGTATGTATGTTGTCATGTATGTATGTTGTCATGTATGTATGTATGTTGTCATGTATGTATGTATATATGTGCATGTATGTTTGCATGTATGTTGGCATGTATGTATATATGTGCATGTTTGTATGTATATTTGCATGTATATATTTGCAAGTATGTATGTATGTATGTTTGTTTGCATGTGTGTATGTTTGCATGTATGTATGTATGTATGTTGGCATGTATGTATATATGTGCATGTATATTTGCATGTATATATTTGCATGTATGTATGTATGTTTGCATGAATGTATGTATGTTTGTATGTATGTATGTATGTTTGCATTTTATGTATGTTTGCATGTATGTATGTATGTTTGCATGTATGTATGTACAGTGGAGGAAATAAGTATTTGATCCCTTGCTGATTTTGTAAGTTTGCCCACTGTCAAAGTCATGAACAGTCTAGAATTTTTAGGCTAGGTTAATTTTACCAGTGAGAGATAGATTATATTTAAAAAAAAAAAGAAAATCACATTGTCAAAATTATATATATTTATTTGCATTGTGCACAGAGAAATAAGTATTTGATCCCTAACCAACCATTAAGAGTTCAGCCTCCTCCAGACCAGTTACACACTCCAAATCAACTTGGCGCCTGCATTAAAGACAGCTGTCTTACATGGTCACCTGTATAAAAGACTCCTGTCCACAGACTCAATTAATCAGTCTGACTCTAACCTCTACAACATGGGCAAGACCAAAGAGCTTTCTAAGGATGTCAGGGACAAGATCATAGACCTGCACAAGGCTGGAATGGGCTACAAAACCATAAGTAAGACGCTGGGTGAGAAGGAGACAGCTGTTGGTGCAATAGTAAGAAAATGGAAGACATACAAAATGACTGTCAATCGACATCGATCTGGGGCTCCATGCAAAATCTCACCTCGTGGGGTATCCTTGATCCTGAGGAAGGTGAGAGCTCAGCCGAAAACTACACGGGGGGGAACTTGTTAATGATCTCAAGGCAGCTGGGACCACAGTCACCAAGAAAACCATTGGTAACACATTACGCCGTAATGGATTAAAATGCTGCAGTGCCCGTAAGGTCCCCCTGCTCAAGAAGGCACATGTACAGGCCCGTCTGAAGTTTGCAAATGAACATCTGGATGATTCTGAGAGTGATTGGGAGAAGGTGCTGTGGTCAGATGAGACTAAAATTGAGCTCTTTGGAATTAACTCAACTCGCCGTGTTTGGAGGAAGAGAAATGCTGCCTATGACCCAAAGAACACCGTCCCCACTGTCAAGCATGTAGGTGGAAACATTATGTTTTGGGGGTGTTTCTCTGCTAAGGGCACAGGACTACTTCACCGCATCAATGGGAGAATGATTGGAACCATGTACCATCAAATCCTGAGTGACAACCTCCTTCCCTCCACCAGGACATTAAAAATGGCTCGTGGCTGGGTCTTCCAGCACGACAATGACCCGAAACATACAGCCAAGGCAACAAAGGAGTGGCTCAAAAATAAGCACATTAAGGTCATGGAGTGGCCTAGCCAGTCTCCAGACCTTAATCCCATCGAAAACTTATGGAGGGAGCTGAAGATCCGAGTTGCCAAGCGACAGCCTCGAAATCTTAATGATTTACAGATGATCTGCAAAGAGGAGTGGGCCAAAATTCCATCTAACATGTGTGCAAACCTCATCATCAACTACTAAAAATGTCTGACTGCTGTGCTTGCCAACAAGCGTTTTGCCACCAAGTATTAAGTCTTGTTTGCCAAAGGGATCAAATACTTATTTCTCTGTGCACAATGCAAATAAATATATATAATTTTGACAATGTGATTTTTTTTTTTTTTTTATATAATCTATCTCTCACTGGTAAAATTAACCTAGCCTAAAAATTCTAGACTGTTCATGTCTTTGACAGTGGGCAAACTTACAAAATCAGCAAGGGATCAAATACTTATTTCCTTCACTGTATGTATGTTGTCATGTATGTATGTTGTCATGTATGTATGTATATATGTGCATGTATGTTTGCATGTATGTGTATATATGTGCATGTTTGTATGTATATTTGCATGTATATATTTGCATGTATGTATGTATGTTTGCATTTATGTATGTTTGCATGAATGTATATTTGCATGTATGTATGTTGTCATGTATGTATGTTGTCATGTATGTATATATGTGCATGTATGTTGGCATGTATGTATATATGTGCATGTTTGTATGTATATTTGCATGTATATATTTGCATGTATGTATGTATGTATGTATGTTTGCATGTATGTATGTATGTTGTCATGTATGTTTGCATGTTTTTATTTTTGCATGTATGTTTGCATGTATTTTATATATTTGTGCATGTATGTAATTATGTTTGCATGTATTTATGTTTGCATGTATATTTGTGCATGCTTGTATATATGTATGTATGTATCTTTGCATGTTTGTATGTATGTTTTCATGTGTGTGTGTATGCATGTATGTATGATAGTTTGCATGTATGTATGTATATATGTGTGTATGTTTGCATGTATATATGTGCATGCTTGTATATATGTATGTATGTTTGTATATATGTATGTATGTATGTATGTTTGCATCTATGTTTGTTTGTATATATATATGTCTGTATGGCCATGTATGATACTGTCTGCTGGCGCCCTGTATCTAAGTCAACTTCGCGGCAGGCTTCTATACATGGTATAACAGTCAGTATCACACATTAAACTGAATCTAAGCCTACGACATGTTTTATTTCATTTTTTTTTTTTTTACAGGTTTGGTGTTTGGACTACGTCGGTTTCGAGGACTACTTCGATGACGTTTTTTTTTCTACAATAAAATGGTTAATGAGGGTTGTGTTGGGGGTGCTTTATTTCAATAAAATATTTTATCTTTATCTTTGACTTTTTCTTTTCAAATTTTATTACTACCACTTTAGTAATGGCCGCTGTCTGAGTGACAACATCCATTACTAAGGCGAGGCTTAGTGTTAGCCGGTGCAGAGGCTAACACTAACCACCATTATTACCCCGGTACCCACCACCACCAGGGATGCCGGGAAGAGCCAGGTACGATCCAGTACCCGACCATCTGTTGTGATGCTCGGGCTCTGGGGCGGCCGCAGGCTGGTATTATTAGGCTGGGAAGGGCCAAAAACAGTGGACCTTCCCACCCTTGTAATGCTAGGCTGCTGCTGCTGTGTTGTATCTGGCTGGTTATTTTGAAATAATCTTTTTTTTTTTTTTTAAAAGACATGGGGTTCCACCCAATTTATCATAACCAGCCACATACAACACAGTGTAAGGCCTCATGCACACGACCGTATTTTTTCCCACCCGTAAATACTGGCGTAAATACGGGTCCGGTGTCACACGTATTCCACCCGTTTTGCACCAGTATTTACGAACCCGTGCTCGTAAATATGGGTCCGGTGTCACACGTATTCCACCCGTATTTACGAGCACGTTTTTGGCGGCAAAATAGCACTGCACTAATCGGCAGCCCCTTCTCTCTATCAGTGCAGGATAGAGAGAAGGGACAGCCTTTTCTGTAATAAAAGTTAAAGAAATTCATACTTACCCGGCCGTTGTCTTGGTGACGCGTCCCTCTCTTCACATCCAGCCCGACATCCCTGGATGACGCGGCAGTCCATGTGACCGCTGCAGCCTGTGATTGACCTGTGATTGGCTGCAGCGGTCACATGGCCTGAAACGTCATCCAGGACGTCGGGCCGGATGTCGAGAGAGACGCGTCACCAAGGCAACGGGCGGGAGACCGGACTGGAGGAAGCAGGAAGTTGTCGGTAAGTATGAACGTCTTTTATTTTTATTTTTTACAGGTTTATACTGATCGGTAGTCACTGTCCAGGGTGCTGAAAGAGTTACTGCCGATCAGTTAACTCTTTCAGCTCCCTGGACAGTGACTATTTACTGACGTCGCTTAGCAACGCTGCCGTAATGACGGGTGCACACATGTAGCCACCCGTTATTACGAGAGCTCCATAGACTTCTATGGACTGTCCGTGCCGTTATTACGGCCAGAAATAGGACATGTTCTATCTTTTTTAACGGAACGGGCACCTTCCCGTGAGAAAACGGGAAGGCACCCGTCGCCAATAGAAGTCTATGAGCCCGTTATTACGGGTCGTGATTACGACCCGTAATAACGGGAGTTTTTACGGTCGTGTGCATGAGGCCTTATTAGCCTAGGAATGGACAGATGTTTGTCAGCGCTATCGAGGCGCTATTTTCGGGCGTAATTCGGGGCAAAAACGCCCGAATTATGTCCGTAATTAGTGCGTGTGAACACAGGGTATGTTCACACGCACTAATTACGGACGTAATTCGGGCGTTTTTGCCCCGAATTACGTCCGAAAATAGCGCCTCGATTGCGCTGACAAACATCTGCCCATTGAAAGCAATGGGCAGACGTTTGTCTGTTCACACGAGGCGTAATTTACGCGCCGCTGTCAAATGACGGCGCGTAAATAGACGCCCGCGTCAAAGAAGTGACCTGTCACTTCTTTGGCCGTAATTGGAGCCGTTATTCATTGACTCCAATGAATAGCAGCGCCAATTACGTCCGTAAAGGACGCGGCGTTCAAGCGCCCGCACATGCCGTAACGGCTGAAATTACGGGGATGTTTTCAGGCCTTATAATGACAGCACGGCTCGTAAAAGCGGCCGGCTGCCCGTGGCCGGCCGTGCTCGTAATTACGTGTCGTAATTACGAGCACGGCCCGTAAAATAAAAAAATAGAACATTTTCTATCTTTTTAACGGCATGGGCACCTTCCCGTGAGAAAACGGGAAGGTACCCGTGGCTAACAGAAGTCTATGGGCCCGCTATTTCGGGTCGTAATTACGGGTATTTTTACGGTCGTGTGCATGAGGCCCCGTAATGACGGGTGGCTACATGTGTGCACCCGTCATTACGGCAGCGTTGCTAGGCGACGTCAGTAAATAGTCACTCTTCAGGGTGCTGAAAGAGTTAACTGATCGGCAGTAACTGTTTCAGCACCCTGGACAGTGACTACCGATCACAATATAGAGTACCTGTAAAAGACATTCATACTTACCGGGAACTCCCTGCTTCCTCCAGTCCGGTCTCCTGGCCGTTGCCTTGGTGACGCGTCCCTCGCGACATCCGGCCCGACATTCCTTGATGACGATGCAGCCCATGTGAGCGCTGCAGCCAATCACAGGCTGCAGAGGCCTCTGCAGCCAATCACAGGCTGCCGCGTCAGAAAAGAAGGTCGGACTGGAGGAAGAAGAGGGACTCGTCCGCAAGACAACGACCAGGTACGTATGAAATGCTTTTTATTTTATTTTTAATCAGCAGCCTCTTTTCTCTATCAGTGATTGATAGAGATAAGTGGCTGCCGATTTGTATAATATTTTTGACCGGGTTCGGTCAAAACGGGTTCGGCCGAACCCGGTGAAATTCGGATTCGCTGCGAACCGAACTTTTCCGGAAGTTCGGACCGAAACCGGGTTCGGTTGTCCCGGTTCGCTCATCTCTACTCACCAGTCCAGCGTCTGACACTCCAGCGTCGCTCGGATCTCCATGACGGTCCACGGTAGGCAGCAAATAGGAAGAAAAAAAGGTTGATCCAGCGCTGTTGTAGTGTTTAAAAAGGAATTATGTTCCTACATTTATTGAATATCAAAATGTTTAAAATCGAGCATACAAACAGACGTGGCAGTAAGGCAGTTTCAGGTAGGTATTCAAAGCCTACGCGTTTCGAACACTTACAGCGTTCTTAGTCATGGCTATCATTCAACGATGCTAGTAGTCCGCGGCTTTATATATTGTGGCTAAATGGGTGTGACAAAAGGTGCTGCAATGGAAGCAGCTAAAGTGTTATCTTAGGCTTCAGATGTGATAGTAACCCTTTGATGTCTGCGGGTAAGTCATGTTTAGATACGTGAAAGTAGATAGAACATCATATAATTTATTGAGACCAATTTGTTTACTTAACTGTTATTTCTTGTAACGTAATTTTATTTGTATTGGTAGTTTACACTCTGATAAAATATGATGTTGTATCTATTTATGTTGATCTATTGTTTGAAATTCTTTTTCCCTATATTTTTACAAGGAAAACCTAGACCGACATAGGGAAATATACCAGCGACAATGGGGCGGCCTGGTGGGCGTTCACTATTCTTGTGGACTGTAGGGGGCCGTTTAGTTTACTCACCTCTCGACGCCCGCAGCCATGGATCCGTGAGCGCTGGTCCCTATCTCCTTCCTAGGAGACGCCAGTGCTCACTTCCGCTCCGGTATGCTGGGTCCCGTATGCCTTAAAGGGCTAGCGCGCGTACCAAGGAGATCGTCATCATCATCAACTACCACGATTTCCTGGTCTATAAAAAGGCCCCACGCCTTCTGATCTTTGCCTGAGCGTTGTTAGTTTTCCCAGTCTGTCTTGCAAATGGTACCTTAGTGTTTCCCGTTCCAGTTGTTACCTGTGCCTTGTTCCCTGTTCCTGTTTCCCGTGCTCTGCCTTTAGTATCAAGTCTGCCACGTCCGGAGGAATCCGCCACATCCTGTGTCATCTGCCACGTCCAGAGGAATCCGCCACATCCTGTGTCATCTGCCACGTCCAGAGGAATCCGCAACGTCCTGTGTCATCTGCCACTTCCGGAGGAATCCGCCACGTCTGGCGCAACCTGCGGCACCTGTGTCATCCGCCACATTTGGCGTTATCTGCTGCAACCGTAGCCATCAGTGCCAGAGCTGCAGCCACCGTCTAGACTATCCAGGTACCCCTGTGTGGGACATTGTATTGCTGGGGTTTCCTGTTGTTTGGCCAGCTGCCTCCCCGCTACGGCGGTACGGCCTAGTGGGTCCACTAACCCGCTTCGTGACATGGACTTTAGGTAAAAAATACCATATAGGTTTACGAGGCTGAGTAGGGTACAGTTTCTCGGCTAGCTTCATAGACAATGTGCTATTCTCTACATTAGTGCGTAATAGCGTTTGTAACTGCGTTTGATATCTGCGTGTAGGATCACAGATTAATTTCTGGTAGACTCGTGAATCATTAAGTTGCCTTTCGGCCTCTTCTAGATAGTAATCCACTGTCAATACACTTATATGGCACACGTGATAGCAAATTTTCAGATTTGCATGATCATCATATTATTTGGAGTTCAATAGTATAAATAGTCATTTTTAAATTTGAAGCCAACAATAACTTTTTGTTTTTTTAGAATGATAGTTTTAAGGTTTGACAATTGTAGTTACCTATGTAATTCTGAAAGTCTGTTCTTTGACCACTAACTCAGGACCAGGGGCGTAGCTAAAGGCTCATGGGCCCGGGTGCAAGAATTCAGCTTGGGCCCCGCTACCACTCCCCAACACCACCATCATCATCAGACTCCTGCGCGCGCCTATGCCCAGACGACCTTGCCCAACAGCCCCCATAGTATAATGCCCCTACACAGTATAATGCCCCATAACGTATAATGCCCCCCCCATAACAGCCCCATACCGTATAATGCTCCCCATACAGTATAATGCCCCCCATCTTATCAGCCCCCATACAGTATAATTCCTCCATATGTGCATAATAGAAAAATAGCATAATTACTTACCTATCCCCACTCCCACGTCGAGTGGAGGATACTTCGCCTCCTCCGGTGTGTACTATGAGTGACTCGGCGCAGACAGGCGCGATGATGTCGCTACATCCTGCCAGCCTGTGTCGAGCCGCTCAGGGCACAGGGAATGCTGGATCAAGGAGATGTCAGCTCCTTGCTCCAGGATTGAATGGAACCGAGACCTCGGTGAGTGACTCGCGACCTCCCGGAGGTCTTCACACGAACCCCCAGGGGGACGCGACCCACAGTGTAGGGATGTCACGATACCAAAATTTGGACTTCGATACCAATACAGTGAAGGAAATAAGTATTTGATCCCTTGCTGATTTTGTAAGTTTGCCCACTGTCAAAGACATGAACAGTCTAGAATTTTTAGGCTAGGTTAATTTTACCAGTGAGAGATAGATTATATAAAAAAAAAAAAAAAAAATCACATTGTCAAAATTATATATATTTATTTGCATTGTGCACAGAGAAATAAGTATTTGATCCCTTTGGCAAACAAGACTAAGGCCTCATGCACACGACCGTGTTTTTGCGTCCGCAATTCAACCGCAAATCCACGGGTAAATTGCGGACCCATTCATTTCTATGGGCCCATACACACTATCCGTGTTTTCACGGCTCTCCGCATGTCCGCACATCCGTGCCGCAGAAACTACGGACATGTCCTATTATGGGCCGCAAATGCGGTGCGGACATGCCAATAGAAGTCAATGGGCCCGTGGAAATTGCGGATACACCGCCGTGTGTCATCCGCAGTTTGCGGATTGTCCGGAAGTGTTGCTAGGCGTCGACCGGGAATGACTTCTGTCGTCGTGAAGTCTGGAGAGAGTGCATGAGAGCAGCAGAGAGCAGCAGAGAGCAGCAGAGAGCAGCATGGCTTCAATAAACGTAGAGAAACTAATCATCCTGGTCCAGCACAAGCCCTGTCTGTGGAATAAGCGGGTGGAAGATTATGCAGACAGGAATATGAAAGATCTTGCCTGGCAGGAGGTCTGCAGTGAGGTGCATCCTGAGTGGGAGAAGGCAACTAAAGTGCAAAAGAAGCGCATGGGTAAGTTTCACAACTTGATGCTGTTTCTGAGTACTCCTGCCATGTCATAATGACATGCCTGACGTTTTGATTGTTGGCAGTTGGATCACCCACCAATCGCTGAAATGAAGCTGCAGAAGTGCACGTGAGATTGTGGGGGTCTCATGGCTCTGAACAGCACCGATCAAAACGTGACATGTCACTATGAGGGTATGTTCCCACACACTAATTACGTACGTAATTCTGTGGTGTTTGAGCTCTATTACGCACGCTAAATACGCCGCAATAGCGTTGACAATACGCAATAGCGTTGACAATGCCTTTACGGCTGAAATTACGGGTGATGTTTTCTCCTGAAACCAGCAACGTCATTTCAGCCGTTACGGACGCTGTCGTGTGTGCACATGGAAAACGTGGCAAGTCTGCTGTAGTTTCTGCAACGTTGGAATTACCTGTCAAATATGCTAATGTAGGTGCAGATTTGTTGCGTAAACAACAAAAATTTGCAGCATCATTTTCAGATAATAAACAACATTTCATAATCTCTAGTAATGTACTCTTCTAAAATGTTGATCTGTGATTGGTTTATTTTATATCATAGTCGAAAACGTCAAAACACGCTGGAACACGTGCCGAGACCAATTCAAGCGTGAGATTAATGACAAGGGGAAGAGCGGAGACGGACGTCTGAAAAAAAAGCCGTACATGTACACCAAACAGCTTTCGTTTCTTCTTGATGTAATGCAGGTTGGCCCGTAAGTATTGCTTATATACTTTGATCATTGTAGTCTGGCCATGTAGCCAGTCGTGTCAGTACCGCTGTAGCAGCCGTAGCGACTGCTACGGGGACCGCGGCATGAGGGGACTCCACCATGTCCCGAGGCTCCGCTAGCAGCCGCTATGACGGCTACAGCGGGACGCAACTGAACACTACGGCTGAGCAGGGAGGTATCTCCCCGCTCTGACATTAAACAACAGACATGTATCCCCTAACCACTGAATAGGGGATACATGTGTGATCGCTGGCATTGACAGGGAGAACGGGGGACAGAAAGTACCCTGAACTTCTCCATCCCAAACCTCGTACTTTCGCCACCTCCGTCAAAATGAATGGAGCCAAAGTCGTGCTTGTGCGCATACATAACCAGCGCTCCTTTCAATTTTTGGCAGATGTGCAGACGGCAGAACTTAAGCGAACTTTCAGTCCCCCCTTCACCCTATCGCTGCCAGCGATAAGGCATGTATTTGTAGGACACACTATAGGTGGCATTTGTCCGTGGGGCGGGGAGGTGGGCCTGTATGGCGTTAGCGGCATACAGCCCCCTCACTAGATAACGCCGTACAGTCCCCCTATAGATAACGCCATATAGTACCCCGGTAGATAATGCCATACAGTGTACAGTGTGGGGCTGTATGGCGTTATCTACAGGGGTGGGGGCAGGAAAAAAGGCACTATCTACAAGGGGGGGTGACACCCAGTGGAGGGATGGCCCCAGTTAAAACTTTGCTATGCGGCCCTGTCTTTCCTAGTTAGGGCTCTGCATGTAGTGATGCATACATAGTTTATTTGCCCAGCTGTAGACATGACGTTAAATTACTACAAAAATTCCCTAACATTATGTTTTCATTTTCAAACAGAACCAAGGATAATCTGGAGGAAGAAGAAGACTCTGATGTGACTCAAATTGAAGAGCCTGACGTAGCTTTGGGGGCTGGTAGGTCCACTTCCACTCCTGTGACAGCAGAACCAACAACAGAGGATAATCCAGTGTGTGCCGCGGACGAAGAAATTCTACCCCGAGGTAAACGTCGACGTTCTGCAAAGGGTCCAACACGTACAGAGCCAAGGCAGGAAGTCGACTTGCGCGTATTAGAGCACTTGGAGAGAAGAGCTACAGAAACTGAAGAGGGCACCTTCTGTCGCGCTCTATCTAATATTCTTAAAAGAGTGCCAATTGCCAGACAGATAAGGTGCCAAACAGCACTAATGGAAGTCGTGGAAATATTTGCGACACATCCGGACCCACGTGCAATGCATCAGGCCATCGAGTTTCATCGACGGGGTTGTGATGCAAGCACCTACAACTCTGTCCCTCCAGCACCTGCAGCAACCGCGCAAGGCATCCAGCATCCGTCATATGTAGACTCAATGCCGCTATTCAGTCACGATCGTTCAGTTTATGGCATGCCAGGACCTTCTCAGCAACAGTATGGGCAAATGCAGCAGGGGGAGGCAGTTCCACGACCACATCATGAACCTGCACCTTCGCAATCATTTTACAATTTATAATTTAGTTATATAACATAGTTTTGGTAATGTTTGTTGACACTATTTTATGCAAGAAATAAAATACGTTTCTAGTTAAATTATGTGTTTGTCTTTATTATTATTGAAAAACATAATGAGGTATTGGTCTGCATTTCTGCCAAATGAAAATAATCGTTTTTTTTTTTTTAATCAAGAATTAAAAAAAAAAAAACAGAAATACATTAGCTCGCAACCCGCGTCAAGGGTCCTCATTCTCTTGCGAGTCCCTACTCTACCTACTACTGCAACTTTAACTACTAACATTTGTAACATAAACCGGAAATACAACAGTCCCTCTCACATTTTAATTTGGCAGACAAAGCACATCCCTTTGCCAAGGAACGGCTCCCTCAGGTGATACAAAATAGTCTGTATACAAATTACGGGCTGCCAGTCCAGACACTCCAGGTCTTCTATGTGGTGTGTAGTCCAAAGGGATGTAATTCGTAGAGAAATGGTTCAGCTCTGCGTCCACTGCCGACTCATGAATCCTCAGAAAATTGTGGAGGACAACACAGGCTTGGATAACCTTTGTCACATTTTCAGGATTCAACTGAATGGAGCTCTGGAACACACGCCACTTGCTGCTTAGAATTCCGAAGGCGCACTCCACATACCGTCTTGCACGTGTAAGGCGGTAGTTAAAAATGCGCCTCTGTTCATCTAAGCCACGCCTAGGGAATGGACGCATCAGGTGAGGGGACAGTCCGAAACCTTCATCACCCACAATGACAAAGGGTGCTGGTGGTCCTGTAGATCCTGGAAGCTGTCTAGGTTCCGGAAGGTCGAGCTGGTTAGATGCTAGCCGTTCACCCATTCTGGAAGCCCTGAAGATGCCAGCATCCGCAGAGCTTCCATAGGCCCCAATATCGACAATTATAAACCGATAGTCACTGTCAGCCAAGGCCAACAGCACCACCGAGAAAAACTGCTTATAATTAAAATATTGAGACCCTGAGTGAGCAGGCTTTTTTACGCGGATGTGCTTACCATCCAGCGCACCAACACAGTTGGGAAACTGTGCTGATTGGAAGAAGCCATCGGCAATCCGAATCCAGTCCTCTGGCTTGGGCTTTGGCATAACTGCTGCTCGAAGTTGCTGCCAGATGACTTCGCAGGTAAGCTTGACAATCTTGGAAATTGTGGAGCACCCCAGCAGAAACTGGAAATGTAGGGAGGCAAAGGAGTTGCCGGTAGCAAGAAATCTGTAAAAAAAAACAAAAACATATATATCAAAATATGCACAGACAGAAAAAATATCTGCAGCACGGTGGCAAGGCGTCAATATGACCAGGGGACAACTATACAAATATTGTTTGCAGGGTAGAGACATGTCGTAGAAGGGGATTTAGGTTTTCTTACCTCAGAGTGACGATCAGGCGTTCCTCTGGAGAAATGCAACGTCTCATGGTGGTGTCCTGGAAGATCAGTCCAGGACGAAGGTCCGCCAGCAGACGATCAAAACTTTGAACGGACATACGGCAGTAGCTGAGGAACTTGTCCGGGTGCTGCCGCAGGTCAGAGTACAGCATGTTGAAATGCCCCTTCCTAAGCCGTTGTGAGATAATGGGGTGAACCCAATATCTCCTCCTCCTCCTCGGTTCTTCGTCCAGCATTGGTGGTTGCTGTCCAAATCGCCTGGAGAGGAGCCAGTGCAGGAGTACATCATCCACATCATCAGAAGACATGTTCGCAGTGAGTAAAACTGTCAAAAACCACAGCTATATCAGCAGCGCAATCTCACTGAACTCGCACAAAGCAAAGATCAGGGAAAATGCAGCAGGAAATGGCTCCAGAGCGATCATGTGACCTTAAAGGGGGTTTGACCACGCTTTTGGCATCCTCTTTCAAAGTCCCTTTTTTTTTTTTTTTTTTTTTTTTTTTTTTCATCCGCATTTTTGCGGATTACATACGGATGAACTGCGGACTACATACGGATGAACTGCGGATGACATTCCACGGAACACGGTCCTGGAATTTGCGGACCAGAAAAACACCACGGTCGTGTGCATGAGGCCTTAATACTTGGTGGCAAAACCCTTGTTGGCAAGCACAGCAGTCAGACATTTTTAGTAGTTGATGATGAGGTTTGCACACATGTTAGATGGAATTTTGGCCCACTCCTCTTTTGCAGATCATCTGTAAATCATTAAGATTTCGAGGCTGTCGTTTGGCAACTCGGATCTTCAGCTCCCTCCATAAGTTTTCGATGGGATTAAGGTCTGGAGACTGGCTAGGCCACTCCATGACCTTAATGTGCTTATTTTTGAGCCACTCCTTTGTTGCCTTGGCTGTATGTTTCGGGTCATTGTCGTGCTGGAAGACCCAGCCACGAGCCATTTTTAATGTTCTGGTGGAGGGAAGGAGGTTGTCACTCAGGATTTGACGGTACATGGCTCCATCCATTCTCCCATTGATGCGGTGAAGTAGTCCTGTGCCCTTAGCAGAGAAACACCCCCAAAACATAATGTTTCCACCTACATGCTTGACAGTGGGGACGGTGTTCTTTGGGTCATAGGCAGCATTTCTCTTCCTCCAAAAACGGCGAGTTGAGTTAATTCCAAAGAGCTCAATTTTAGTCTCATCTGACCACAGCACCTTCTCCCAATCACTCTCAGAATCATCCAGATGTTCATTTGCAAACTTCAGACGGGCCTGTACATGTGCCTTCTTGAGCAGGGGGACCTTGTGGGCACTGCAGCATTTTAATCCATTACGGCGTAATGTGTTACCAATGGTTTTCTTGGTGACTGTGGTCCCAGCTGCCTTGAGATCATTAACAAGTTCCCCCCCCGTGTAGTTTTCGGCTGAGCTCTCACCTTCCTCAGGATCAAGGATACCCCACGAGGTGAGATTTTGCATGGAGCCCCAGATCGATGTCGATTGACAGTCATTTTGTATGTCTTCCATTTTCTTACTATTGCACCAACAGTTGTCTCCTTCTCACCCAGCGTCTTACTTATGGTTTTGTAGCCCATTCCAGCCTTGTGCAGGTCTATGATCTTGTCCCTGACATCCTTAGAAAGCTCTTTGGTCTTGCCCATGTTGTAGAGGTTAGAGTCAGACTGATTAATTGAGTCTGTGGACAGGAGTCTTTTATACAGGTGACCATGTAAGACAGCTGTCTTTAATGCAGGCACCAAGTTGATTTGGAGTGTGTAACTGGTCTGGAGGAGGCTGAACTCTTAATGGTTGGTAGGGGATCAAATACTTATTTCTCTGTGCACAATGCAAATAAATATATATAATTTTGACAATGTGATTTTTTATTTATTTTTTTATATATTCTATCTCTCACTGGTAAAATTAACCTAGCCTAAAAATTCTAGACTGTTCATGACTTTGACAGTGGGCAAACTTACAAAATCAGCAAGGGATCAAATACTTATTTCCTCCACTGTACTTCGTTTACTTTGTGAACAGTAATAAAAAAAAAAAGTTCTTTCGTTTTCTAATGTGAGGCACGAGGTGTGATGCTGAATTTTGAATGTGTCTCACATTAATAGTAATTAACCCCATCATGTTTCTCAGTCATAATGGGTTAATGTGTGAGGTACATGAGGGGTTAATTACTATTAGGCCGGGTTTACACGAGTGTGTGTGCGTTTTGCGCACGCAAAAATTGCGGCGTTTTGCGTGCGCAAAAGGCACTTAACAGCTGCGTGTGTCATCAGCATATGATGCGTGGCTGCGTGATTTTCGCGCAAGCCGCCATCATTATGACACTGTTTGGATGTTTGTAAACAGAAAATCATGTGGTGCTTTTCTGTTTTCATTCATCCTTTACAGTGCTGTAGCGCAAATCACGCTTGTCCCACGGAAGTGCTTCCGTGCGACATGCGTGGTTTTCACGCACCCATTGACTTCAATGGGTGCGTGATGCGCGAACAGCGCACAAATATAGGACATGTCGTGCGTTTCACGCAGCGGACATACGCTGCGTGAAAATCACGCACCTGTCTGCACTGCCCCATAGACTAATATAGGTCCCTGCGACGCGCGTGAAAATCACACGCGTCGCACGGACGTATAACACGCTCGTGTAAATGAGCCCTGAATGTGAGGAACATGGAGGTTAAATTTATCATCGCACTTCGTGCCCCACAATAAGTGATAGAAAGCAGTTTTTATTTTTTTTTTTTTACAGTGCACACATCATAAATGATGCAAAAAAAATGTTGTGCAGGTTATTACGGCCGCGCCAATACTTATTATGTGTATGTTTTATGTATTGAGACTTATTTTAATGTTTATTGTAAAAAAGGTGAATGTGTATTTTTTTTTATTTAACATTACTTTGTTTTTACTTTATTTTTAAACTTTAATGTACTGACATATATCCGATATATGCCAGTACATTAGCCTGTGGACGGATAGCACACAGGCAGTTGTTAGGACATACCTAAGTATGCCCTAACAACAGGAAATATGGTAATACAGCCCTGGGGTCCTTCAATGGTCCCTGGGCTGTCTGCCCATATATGGAATGGCCCTCGATCGCATCACAGGAATTCCCTGTGACACGATCCAGGGGCATCTCCCCTTCTCATTTTCCCCTGAATGCTGCAGTCCACTGTGATCGCAGCATTCAGGAGAATAGCGGTGGAGATGAGAGGTTTCTCTGATCTCCGCTGTTATAGAGCGGGGCTGCGGCTGTGTAATACAGCCATTGCCCCACCCCTCACATTAAGCATGAGGTGATGCGGCCGGCGCTGCAGTAATGAGCGGCGGTTCAGGCACTGAAGACAGAACATGGGGGTGTTTTGTAGCGCGCCCGCCATGTTCTGTCTTCAGTGCCGCAGATCATTAGTGCAGCGCCGGCCGCACCGCATCACCCTGACGGCGCGCACATGTCAGGACTCAGGAGCGGGGCAGTGACTGTATTACACAGCCGCAGCCCCGCTCTCATACACTCATGTGTACTATACTGTATTGTGTTGGATTGTGCAGTTTGCGGTGGAGAGAGGAGGGGGGCCTCTCCACCGCAAACAACACAATACAACACAGTACATTACAAGACATTACATTACAAGACAAGACATTACATCACAATACATTACATTCCAGACTGCAGCTTACCTGGAGTCCTCCGCACCGACTCTTCCATTCCATTGTCTGGAAGCCGTGTCACGTGACAACACGGTCACATGGTACACTAAGTGTACCATGTGACCGTAACCAGTAAGTGTCGGCTTGGCACAGAAGATTTCTTTAGGAAGCGTGCTGTATGGCAACGGGGGCCCGTGGGCCCCCCAGGCTTAGGGGCCTGGTCGCAAGTGCAACCGCTGTGACCCCTATAGCTACGCCACTGCTCAGGACATGTATACTGTAGGTGTACTATTATTAATCATTCATAATCTACCTAAGGCATCATTTACACGAGCGTAATATACGCGCGTGCGACTGCTTTTCACGCGTGTCGTACGCATCTATATTACTCTATGGGGCAGTGCAGACAGTCCGTAAGTTTTGCGCAGCGTGAGTGCGCTGCGTAAAACTCACGACATGTTCTATATTTCAGCGTTTTTCGCGCATCACGCACCCATTGAAGTCAATGGGTGGGGGAAAACCACGCAGGTCGCACGGAAGCACTTACTGTATAATGCTGAAATATTACCACACTAAAATAGCGGGGCCAAGTCGAATCTGCGACCCACTATAGCTGTAATGTCTATGGCCGCGGACCGTCGTTCTGACTTAACCTCTGACGGCCGTGGCCATGGACTAGTGAGTTCCGGGCCGAGCCGGATGAGCCCCCCCCTGAAGGCCGATACCCTAAGGCACCCTAAATGAAAAGTCCTTCCATAAGCGAGAGGCTTTGGGTGCTCCCAGTCTATCGACCTCAAAAAAACGCACCTTCACCAGGTCACCGATGATATTCCCTACGACCTCATCAACCCGGAGGATTTTGCTCTGCGTAGATACTAAACACTGTACATTCCAAGTAAAGTGCCTAACCACTATGCTAACTAAAAAGGAAGTGTTACGGTCCCTACCACTTAGGTCTCTGAACATCCCATAAGCCCACCCGGCATAGGAGAGGTTGGCTAAGCCTGGCCAGCCGATGGAGGTACCCACCATTTTATATACCTCTGCATTAAAGGGGCAATGAAGCAGGAAATGCTCCATACTCTCCAGTGTATTGCTACACTCCTCCCGAGGACATCCTCTGTCATCAGTGTTTCTGTACTTCAGATTGCCACTTACGTACAGTCTCCCGTGGAAGCAGCCAAGGAGCACCAAGGAGCCCTCTCTTGTCCGAGGTTTGCTAGATTAATCTTAATAAAAGTGTTCACTAGGAACACCACTGGGTTAACCATAGCTAACCCTCCTAGTCTCCTTGGTAAATACGTGACTTCTCTCTTAATTAGGTTAAGCCTGCTCCCCCACAACAGTTGGAAGAACAGGCTATAGACCCGAGTCCAGAGAGGTTCTGGCAAGATGCACACACTGTCAAGGTAGAGCAACATGGGCATCAGGTAAGCTTTTGCCAAATGAACCCTTTCTCTAAGGGTTAAGGACCAACCCTTCCATTGGCCGACCTTCTGGGCAACTAAATTTAGCCTGCCATCCCAGTTTTTCTTGGGCTAATCACCCGGGCCAAATTCTACTCCTAAGATCTTTGCAGACCCCTGAGGCTCAGGAAGGGTGTCCAGGAGACCAAAACTAGGATCTCCTCCTCTCAGCCAGAGACTCTTACACTTGTCACGGTTAATCTTGGACCCAGATGCCCGCGAGTAACATTCCACTTCTGACATCACCCACTCCGCCTCCCCTTGCAAGGAGAGGAAGATGGAGACGTCATCCGCGTATGCAACCACCCTCTGAGTGGCTTCTGGCCCTTCCAAGCCGATCCCGATCCCCGCCAATGGTCCACGGTCAACCCTTCTAAGAAAGGGGTCAATCGTGAACACATATAGCAAGGGTCTCAGAGGACAGCCCTGGCGGACACCAGACCCAACCTCAAAGGGGGTTCCAACCTAACCGTTAACCAGTGCAAAAGTCTCGGCCCCAGCATAAAGTCTGGAGCCAATTGACAAACCCACCCGGCAGGCCATACCTCAGAAGGACCGACCATAGATACTCATGATTCACCCGGTCAAACGCTTTGGCCTGGTCCAAGGACAGGACGTACCCCTTCCACTGGCCAGAATTTCCCCGCTCCACTGCCTCTCTGACGCTGAGGACAGCACTAAATGTGCTGCGGCCTGGAACGGAACAATGCTGGACAGCTGAAAGGAGCCGGGGTGCAAATTTCACCAACCGTTTAAACAGCACCTTGGCGAGAACCTTTCTGTCCGTATTGAGGAGAGCTATGGGACGCCAATTCTCAATACGAGTCGAATCCTTACCCTTTGATAGAACAATCAAAGCTGACCTCCTCATTGACCTCGGCAGAGTGCCCGAGGATAGACACTCATTAAACACTGATGTCAAGAGGGGAACTAGGGTTCCTTTAAAGGTCTTATAGAATTCGGATGTTAAGCCATCCGGCACTGGCAATTTTTTCAGACCTAGCCGTCAATCGTCAGCATTACTTCCTCTTCTTTGATTGGATCTATCAAAACATTAAGAGAGGAATCCTCTCCTGGCTCGGGAACAGTTTCAGCCAGGAAAGCCGACATCTCCTCTCGGTCTGGATCCTGCTCACCCAAAAGATGAGAGTAGAAGGATCTAACGATCTCCAGAATACCTGACTTGGATCTCCTCAGGGACCCTGTACTGTCTATTAGTCCAGTCACTATTTTACGACTCACTGACATCTTACAGTTCCTGTAGGGGTCGGGCGAGCGGTACCTCCCGAAATCCCTCTCAAGAACCAAAGATGCGTGCCTATCATACTGTCACCTCTTGAGCAACGCTTTCACCCCGGAGATATCCACCTGGCTACCTCCGGCCGAGAACACACGTTCGAGTTTCCTCCTCAGTTCCTGATACAGGCGGTACCTGCTCATGGACCTGAGGCCTGAAAGCCGGCGGAAAAATCCTGCCACCCGATATTTGAACAACTCCCACCACTCTGACTTATTGCCACCTACAAAGGTACCTGGTCCTGAAGAAAATCCTCAAAGGCCTGTCTTATCTCTGCTTCTTCCAGGAGAGTGGAATTCAGCCTCCATATACCTCGTCCCATCCGGAGGGATTCTGCAATGTCCAGAGAAAACAAAATCATACAGTGGTCGGAGAATTCCACCTCAACAACGGACACTGGTGAAGAGATGGCTTCCTCCTTCAAAAAAAACCTGTCTATCCTAGACCTACAACTACCTCTTTGATAGGTGAACCCGGGGTGATCTGGGGTATGCCTAATGTGGATATCCACCAGACGAGCCTCGCTAGCTATGCTATTTAAGGCCACGCTATCATAGCCCAGTCTATCTTTGGAACCTCCTCTATCACAGGGTCTAACGACAGTGTTAAAATCCCCTCCAAAGATGATCTGTCGACTAGAAAAAAGGAAAGGCTTAATCCTCATAAAGAGATTTTTTCGGTCCCACTTTGTTTGGGGACCATAGATGTTAATTAGCCTTAATTCTTGTCCCTTCATGAGAACATCTAAAATCAGGCACCTCCCAATTTCTAATTATATTATCCGTCGGCATTTTACCGGTGCGGTGAAAAGAACCGCTATATGGCTCAGCCGCAAGAGACCAGTAGGAGGGTCCACGTCGCCAATCCCTCCTGGCTTTTACGACATCTGCCAAAAGTGACAGTCTGGTCTCTTGCAAAAACAAAACGTCAGCTTCAAATCAAAGGCTGCAAATTTAGCCATATCTTATTTAAAGAGGCTCTGTCACCAGATGATCAAATCCCTATCTCCTATTGCATGTGATCGGCGCTGCAATGTAGATAACAGTAACGGTTTTTGTTTTGAAAAACGACTATTTTTGGCCAAGTTATGAGCAATTTTATATTTATGCAAATGAGCCTTTCTAATGGACAACTGGGCGTGTTTTCTCTTATTTCCAACTGGGCGTGTATTGTGTTTGTAACATCTGGGCGTGTTTACTTCTTTTACTAGCTGGGCGTTGTGAATAGAAGTGTATGTCAGCATCATATGTCAGCATCATACACTTCTCCTGGCGGACTTCCCCCCCTCACTCACACTCCCATCCTTGTCCCCTTGTCCCAGGTTGACCCCTGCCCCAGAGGCCTTTGTACCTCTGGGGAAGGGGCCCAGCACCCCCTGAGACCCCTACCTCACCTTGCCTTCGGTGACTTCATTTGCTTTTTCTTTTGCAGGGCTGCTTTGCAGCGGCCGTTCTGCACTTATTCTTGCCAGGCCACTCCCCTCCTCCGCTCCGGAGTGGCTGGCTCTGCCCTTTGCAGAGGCTCTGACTCCGCCCATATCCGAGGCATCGGGTGCCTGCAGACCTATCACGCCAGCCGGTCCCTGTGACAGGACCGGCCACGTTACAGGCACCCGACCCACGGGACCGCGCTGCAGCCGACTTCCAGTCCGTTACCACCCAGCTTCTGGCAGTGCACAGACACACAGCGTGTTCTCGAGAGATCACGCTGTGACGTCACTTCCTGCCCCAGGTCCTGCATCGTGTCGGACGAGCGAGGACACATCAACACCAGAGGCTACAGTTGATTCTGCAGCAGCATCAGCGTTTGCAGGTAAGTAGCTACATCGACTTACCTGCAAATGCCGATGCTGCTGCAGAATCAAATGTAGCCTCTGGTGCCGATGTGTCCTCGCTCGTCCGACACGATGCAGGACCTGGGGCAGGAAGTGACGTCACAGCGTGATCTCTCGAGAACACGCTGTGTGCCTGTGCACTGCCAGAAGCTGGGTGGTAACGAAGAGAAGTGGATGATGCTGATTCGTCAGCATCATACACTTCTATTCACAACGCCCAGCTAGTAAAAGAAGTAAAAACGCCCAGATGTACACACACAATATACGCCCACTTGTACTTTAACTTTAAACACGCCCAGTTGTACTTTAGAAAGCCTCATTTGCATAAATATAAGAATGGTCATAACTTGGCCAAAAATGCTCGTTTTAAAAAAAAACAAAAAACGTTACTCTTATCTACATTGCAGCGCCGATCTGCTGCAATAGGAGATAGGGGTTGCAAAATCTGGTGACAGAGCCTCTTTAAAGCCTCTTATAAGCCTCTTATAAGCGCCCTATCTCCTTCATAATCTGATTGGCTATTGAGCTAGTTTAGATTTATGCTAATGAGTTTCTCAATGGACAACTGGGCGTGTTTTTACTTTTTACCAACTGGGCGTTGTACAGAGAAGTGTATGAGGCTGACCAATTAGTGACAGCACAGTGTGATTGTGCAGTGAAAGAAGCTGTTATCTACATTACAGCGCCAATCTGATTATGTAGGAGATAGGGCACTTATAATCTGGTGACAGAGCCTCTTTAATAATATAATATATTATAACCCCTTCAAGGACACAGTATTTTGTCCTCCCTGTAGACAGTGCCATAATCCCCCACCTCCCCCTTGTAGACAGTGCCATAATCCCCCACCTCCTCCTTGTAGATCGTGCTATAATCCCCCAACTCCCCCTTGTACACTGTGCCCCCAAACAGAAAACAATTGTACTCACCTAGACAAACTCAGATGCTCTACGACCCTGCTCCTTGCGTAGGCCGGTGTGATCCTGTAGCCTAGTACAGAGTTTCCCAACCTTTTGGACTCGAGGCACCCCTGTAAAAATAAAATTTCCTATAACAAAAATAGTTTTGAGAAAGTCAGAAAACTACTAAAAACAAGCATTACAGTCGTAGGGTATGTTCACACAGCGTTTTTTGTAAGGCAAAAAAAATCTGCCTCAAAATTCCATCAGCCCCCCACTCATAGCAAAATGACCATCAGCCCCCTACTCACAGTAAAATGACCATCAGCCCCACACTCACAGTAAAATGACCATCAGCCCCTCACTCACAGTAAAATGACCATCAGCCCACCACTCACAGTAAAATGACCATCAGCCCCCCACTCACAGATTCCCACTGTAGATAGTGCCACACAGCCCCCTTGTAGGTAGTGCCACACAGACCCCTGTAGGTCGTGCCACACAGCCCCCTTGTAGGTAGTGCCAAACAGAACCCTGCAGATAGTACCACACAGCCCCCTTGTAGGTAGAGCCACACAGCCCTCTGGTAGGTAGTGCCACACAGTCCCCTTGTAGGTAGTGCCACACAGCCCCCTTGTAGGTAGTGCCACACAGCCCCTTTGTAGGTAGTGCCACACAGCCCCCTTGTAGGTAGTGCCACACAGCCCCCTTGTAGGTAGTGCCACACAGCCCCTCGTAGGTAGTTCTACAAAGCCTCCTGGTAGGTAGTGCCACACAGCCCCCTTGTAAGTAGTGCCACACAGCCCCCTTGTAGATGTGCCACACAGCCCCCTTGTAGGTAGTGCCACACAACCCCCTTGTAGGTAGTGCCACACAGCCCACAGTCCCCTTGTAGATAGCACCCCCCCCTTCCTGTAGATAGCGGCATTGTAGCTCCCTGAAGGAGCGCAATCCCCTTGTGGCCAGGGATTCTGCTCCTGAAGCGCTTCGCTTGATGTCTCTTTCATCATCGAGTTGTTTGTGTCCACAGGATCCCTTTTCACTGCATGTTTTCCCTCGATCACATCATTCTCATTTTACTCTCAACACTGTTGCATTAGAAAACCCAACAAGGTGGGCAGTTTTTGAAATACTGGCCGCAGCTAGTCTAGCATCGATGACCATGCATCATTTAAAAAAATGTTTAATAAATAAATAAATAAATATATATATATATATATATATATATATATATATATATATAAAAAACACAAATACACAATCACCAACTTACCTGGGTTAAGTCTTGTCATACTCACGCACAGTAAAATGACCATCAGCCCACCACTCACAGATTCCCCCTGTAGATAGTGCTACACAGCCCCCTTGTAGGTAGTGCCACACAGCCCCCTTGTAGGTAGTGCCACACACCCCCTTGTAGGTAGTGCCACACAGCCCCCTTGTATGTAGTGCCACACAACCCCCTTGTAGGTAGTGCCACACAGCCCCCTTGTAGGTAGTGTCATACAGCCCCCTTGTAGGTAGTGCCACACAGCCCCTTGTCGGTAGTTCCACACAGCCTCCTGGTAGGTAGTGCCACACAGCCCCCTTGTAAGTAGTGCCACACAGCACCCTGCAGGTAGTACCACACAGCCCCCTTGTAGGTAGTGCCACACAACCCCCTTGTAGGTAGAGCCACACAGCCCCCTTGTAGGTAGAGCCACACAGCCCCCTTGTAGGTAGTGCCACACAACCCCCTTGTAGGTAGTGCCACACAGCCAACAGTCCTCTTGTAGATAGCACCCCCCCCTCCTGTAGATAGCGGCATTGTAGCTCCCTGAAGGAGCACAAGCCCCCTGTGGCCAGGGATTCTGCTCCTGGAGCGCTTCGCTTGATGTCTCTGTCCATATATGTTTGTCAGAATGATTATTGATATCTTCCTCTGTCCCCTTTCATCATCGAGTTGTTTGTGTCCACAGGATCCCTTTTCACTACATGTTTTCCCTCGATCACACCATTCTCATTTTACTCTCAATACTGTTGCATTAGAAAACCCAACAAGGTGGGCAGTTTTTGAAATACTGGCCCCAGCTAGTCTAGCATCGATGACCATGCATCATTTAAAATAAATAAATAAATAAATAAATAAATAAATATATATATATGTATAGAACACAAATACACAATCACCAACTTACCTGGGTTAAGTCTTGTCATACTCACGCACAGTAAAATGACCATCAGCCCCCCACTCACTGTAAAATGACCATCAGCCCCCCACTCACAGATTTCCCCTGTAGATAGTGCCACACAGCCCCCTTGTAGGTAGTGCCACACAGACCCCTGTAGGTAGTGCCACACACCCCCTTGTAGGTAGTGCCACACAGCCCCCTTGTAGGTAGTGTCACACAGCCCCCTGGTAGGTAGTGCCACACAGCTCCCTTGTAAGTAGTGCCACACAGCACCCTGCAGGTAGTACCACACAGCCCCCTTGTAGGTAGAGCCACATAGCCCTCTGGTAGGTAGTGCGACACAGCCCTCTGGTAGGTAGTGCCAAGCAGCCCCCTTGCCACACAGACCCCTGTAGGTAGTGCCACACACCCCCTTGTAGGTAGTGCCACACAGCCCCCTTGTAGGTAGTGTCACACAGCCCCCTTGTAGGTAGTGCCACACAGCCCCATTGTAGGTAGTGTCACACAGCACTCTTGTAGGTAATGCCACACAGCCCCCTTGTAGGTAGTGCCACACAGCACACAGCTACCTTGTATGTAGTGCCACACAACCCCCTTGCAGGTAGTGCCACACAGCCCGCCTGTAGTTAGTGCCACATATTCTCCTTGTAGGTAGTGCCACACAGCCCCCTTGTAGGTAGTGCCACACAGCCCGCCTGTAGGTAGTGCCACATATTCTCCTTGTAGGTAGTGCTACACAGGCCCCTTGTAGGTAGTGCCACACAGCCCCCTTGTAGGTAGTGCCACACAGCCTCCTGGTAGGTAGTGCCATACAGCCCCCTTGTAAGTAGTGCCACACAGCCCCCTTGTAAGTAGTGCCACACAGCCCCCTTGTAGGTGGGCCACACAGCCCCCTTGTAGGTGGTGCCACACAGCCCCCTTATAGGTAGTGCCATACAGCACACAGCCCCCTTGTATGTAGTGCCACACAACCCCCTTGTAGGTAGTGCCACACAGCCCACTTTTAAGTAGTGACACACATCCTCCTTGTAGGTAGTGTCACACAGCCCCCTTGTAGGTAGTGCAACACAGCCCCTTGTAGGTAGTTCCACACAGCCTCCTGGTAGGTAGTGCCACACAGCTCCCTTGTAAGTAGTGCCACACAGCACCCTGCAGGTAGTACCACACAGCCCCCTTGTAGGTAGAGCCACATAGCCCTCTGGTAGGTAGTGCGACACAGCCCTCTGGTAGGTAGTGCCAACCAGCCCCCTTGTAGGTAGTGCCACACAGCGCCCTTTAGGTAGTGCCACACAGCCCCCTTGTAGGTAGTGCCACACAGCCCTCTTGTAGGTAGTGCCACACAGCCCCCTTGTATGTAGGGCCACACAACCCCCTTGTAGGTAGTGCCACACAACCCGCCAGTAGGTAGTGCCACATTGCCTCCTTGTAGGTAGTGCCACACAGCCCCCTTGTAGGTAGTGCCACACAGCCCCTTGTAGGTAGTTCCACACAGCCTCCTGGTAGGTAGTGCCACACAGCTCCCTTGTAAGTAGTGCGATACAGCATCCTGCAGGTAGTACCACACAGCCCCCTTGTAGGTAGAGCCACATAGCCCTCTGGTAGGTAGTGCCACACAGCCCCCTTGTAGGTAGTGCCACACAGCGCCCTTGTAGGTAGTGCCACGTAGCCCCCTTGTAGGGCGTGCCACACAGCCCTCTTGTAGGTAGTGCCACACAACCCCCTTGTAGGTAGTGCCACACAGCCCACAGTCCCCTTGTAGATAGCACCCCCCTTCCTGTAGATAGTGGCATTGTAGCTCCATGGAGGAGCGCAATTCCCGTGGCCGGGGATTCTGCTCCTGGATCGCTTCGCTTGATGTCTCTGTCCATATATGTTTGTCAGAATGATTATTGATCTCTTCCTCTGACCCCTTTCATCATCGAGTTGTTTGTGTCCACAGGATCCCTTTTCACTACATGTTTTCCCTCGATCACACCATTCTCATTTTACTCTCAATACTGTTGCATTAGAAAACCCAACAAGGTGGGCAGTTTTTGAAATACTGGCCCCAGCTAGTTTAGCATCGATGACCATGCATCATTTAAAAAAAATAATAAAAAAAATATATATATATATATGTACACAGCCTCCTGGTAGGTAGTGCCACACAGCACCCCTTGTAAGTAGTGCCACACAGCCCACTTGTAAGTAGTGCCACACAGTCCCCTTGTAGGTGGGCCGCACAGCCCCCTTATAGGTAGTGCCACACAGCCCCTTGTAGGTAGTTCCCTGAAGGAGCGCAATTCCCGTGGCCGGGGATTCTGCTCCTGGATCGCTTTGCTTGATGTCTCTGTCCATATATGTTTGTCAGAATGATTATTGATATCTTCCTCTGACCCCTTTCATCATCGAGTTTTTTGTGTCCACAGGATCCCTTTTCACTACGTTTTCTCTCGATCACACCATTCTCATTTTGCTATCAATACTGTTGCATTAGAAAACCCAACAAGGTGGGCAGTTTTTGAAATACTGGCCCCAGCTAGTCTAGCATCGATGACCATGCATCATTTAAAAAAAAAACAGGAAAGGTAAGTATGATAATTGCCTTGCAGTTGCAGTGCCTTGCAGTTACCCCTTACCGGCAGATGCGACCGCAGGACTCTGAAACCTGGCCAACGTCTCCCTCCTCAGAGAGGCTGGCGCACAGTGCACTCCTCCTACTGATGCCCATAGGGTACCTGGAACTTTTCCCCTGATCAATCCCAGCACACCTGGGACTTTAAGAACAACCCTGCCCACTTCCATATAGCCTGATAATGTTGTATCTATCCCTGTGTTGGTATGCAAAGGTTCCCAAGCGTTATCCTGTATCCCGTATTCTGTTTTCCGTATCCTGTATCTTGTATCCTAGGGTTGGTAGGAGAGTCTACCCTAGTTGGATAAATGCCTGCTGCAAAATTCTCTCCAAAATTATTGATTCCTGTAACAATCTCTTCTGGTGAAGAATCGCACTCTGTTTCCGCTTATCTGGATTCTGCAGCGGCTGCAAATTTCAACCAACAGGCCTTTGTGGAACGTCTCCATTTACCCACGACTCCTTTGACGAAACCTAGCAGTCACTTCTGTAAATGATCATCCTCTTCCAGACCTAATTCTTTCCATTACTGAACCTCTGAAATTGGAAGTGGGAGTTCTTTACTCGGAACAAATAGCTTTTTATGTTCTGCCAACCCTATTAACCCTATCCTGCTGGGACTACTATGGCTTCACCATCACGCTCCTCAACTGGAATTCCGGAGAGGTACTCCAGTAGGGATCCCGATGTCTTCACCGCTTGCTGCCTCAGGTTCGTCCTGTCCAGTCCCCGATACCTCAGTAACTCTTTGGTCTGCCTCCACCTTATGCCTATTTTGCAGATGTCTTCAGCAAGAAGGAGGCTGAGGCCCTTTCTCTCCATTGTCCGTACGATTGTCCAATATAATTACTCCCTGAAGCTTCAACTCCTCATGGACGAGTTTAAGCCTCCCCAGGAAGTAATCACAGACCATGAGAAGGATGACCATGAGAAGGATCTGGGTGTACTTGTAAATCATAAACTCAATAACAGCATGCAGTGTCAATCAGCTGCTTCAAAGGCCAGCAAGATATTGTCGTGTATTAAAAGAGGCATGGACTCGCGGGACAGAGATGTAATATTGCCACTTTACAAAGCATTAGTGAGGCCTCATCTAGAATATGCAGTTCAGTTCTGGGCTCCAGTTCATAGAAAGGATGCCCTGGAGTTGGAAAAAATACAAAGAAGAGCAACGAAGCTAATAAGGGGCATGGAGAATTTAAGTTATGAGGAAAGATTGAAAGAATTAAACCTATTTAGCCTTGAAAAAAGAAGACTAAGGGGGGACATGATTAACTTATATAAATATATTAATGGCACATACAAAAAATATGGTGAAATCCTGTTCCTTGTAAAACCCCCTCAAAAAACAAGGGGGCACTCCCTCCGTCTGGAGAAAAAAAGGTTCAAGCTGCAGAGGCGACAAGGCTTCTTTACAGTGAGAACTGTGAATTTATGGAATAGCCTACCGCAGGAGCTGGTCACAGCAGGGACAGTAGATGGCTTTAAAAAAGGGTTAGATAATTTCCTAGAACAAAAAAATATTAGCTCCTATGTGTAGAAATTTTTCCTTCCCTTTTCCCTTCCCTTGGTTGAACTTGATGGACATGTGTCTTTTTTCAGCCGTACTAACTATGTAACTATGTAACTATGTGGGATGCCAAGCCTCCATCTACAGCTTCTACAAATCAGCGTGTTTTGTTTTATCGACCTGTTCCTTCCTCAACCAATTGTCATCTTTCCTCCCAGGAGTCCTGAGTTGTAATCTGGCACAAATGTGCCGATACAAGCAAATATTTATTATATATGTATATATACATTTATAGGTCTCCAATTACACACAAATTGTCCAATATTGTCCCCTGATGAACCAACTAGGATGGGGAAACACGTTGGGATGGTTATGAACTGTCAATGCTGTGGTCATTTCAGGGGCGTAAGGGGCAGACGGGGCATGTGCCCCGAGCGCAACTAAGAGATAAGGTAGGGGGAGCGCCGGGTCGTGCACAGATATAATTGAATACTCCTCCTGGAGCGGAATCCCCCTGACGTTACTATCCAAATATGGGCAGCGACGTCAGGGGATCCTCCTCTGGGAATGGAATAATACCTCCCGCTGTCTCGGACGGCCGGGGGTATGTCCCTCAGTCAACTATATCTGCGTCTTCAGGAGACAGATACAGTTGGACTTAATGCTGAAGCAAGGAACCACCAGCTCCCGTGCTTCGGCATTAGTTCGGCATTAGTTCAGAGCAGAGGAGCAGAGGGAGGACTCTGCGAGCACATCGCTACTTTAACCGCTGGGCCCGGGGAAGCCCTTGACGTCACTGTTCATATATGGACAGTGACTTCAGTAGCTCCTCTGAAGCGGAATCCCGGTTGCCGACGCTCTGGCAGGGGATTCCGCTCCAGGAGTAGCCCCTGACGTCACTGTTCATAAATGAACAGTAGCAACTATGCTCTGGCTGGGCATTTTGCTCCTAGAGGGATTCCCAAAGGCGCGAGTGGGTAGCGCTATCTACAAGGGATGGTGGAGCTATATTCAAGGGGGGCTGTGGCACTATATAGGTGCACTATCGACAGTGGACATGTAAAGGGTTTGCCAGTCACAGGTTCTGTGTCGACGCCCGGGGTTAATCAGCCTTCATCAGCTCCAAGGTCTGCTAGAGTGACGCGATCTGTTACCACTCAGGCTTGCAGGCTGAGGAGAGTACATAATCACAGGCCCTATACCTTTTTTACCCTGGTCCCTGACTCTACTATGAGGCCTTGAGGCCCTGGCTCAGCAAATGCAGGGTCTCTCCCTACAGGTCCATGACCTGGCTTAGAGGTTCAACCAACGTGATGCTACCCAGGTAGTACCCTTCACCTCACCTCTCGAACCCTACCTCAAGTTGCCTGACCGGTTCTCAGGGGATCGGAGGACTTTTTTCTCTTTTTGGGAGAGTTGTAGACTCTATTTCCGATTGAGACCCCACTCCTCAGGTTCTGAGAGCCAGCGAGTGGGTATAATTAGGTCCCTGCTCCAGGACGGCCCCCAGGAATGGGCCTTCTCCTTGGCTCCTGACGCCCCTGAACTTTCTTCTGTTGAGCTTTTTTTTTCTGCTCTCGGAATCATCTATGACGAGACTGACAAGACTGCCTTTGCCGAGAGTCAGCTGGTGACCTTACGTCAGGGTAAGAGACCCGTTGAGGAGTACTGTTCTGACTTTAGGAAGTGGTGTGTAGCTTCTCGGTGGAATGACCCTGCCTTGAGGTGCCAGTTTAGATTGGGTCTGACGAACACCCTTAAAGACCAGTTAGTTAGCTATCCCGCCTCTGACTCTCTAGATCAGGCTATGGCTTTAGCGGTCCGTCTTGACCGACGTCTCAGGGAACGACGACTTGAACGTTCTGGTTCTTCCACGGAGAACTCGGATGAACAGATGCAACTCGGGGCCTCCGTGCCTCCCCAACAACGTAGAGATTTCCGCAGGAAGAATGGTCTCTGCTTCTACTGTGGGGATGACAAGCATCAATAGAACTCCTGTCCCAGGCGCAAGAATAAGCAGCCGGAAAACTTCCGCGCCTAAGTGACCATCGGGGAGGTCGCTTGGGCGCACAGGTATTTCCCGTTAACATGAAGCCTAATAAAATCTTCCTTCCCTTTCAGGTCTCTTTTAATGGAAGGTCTGCCACCGGCAGTGCCTTCGTGGATTCAGGGTCTTCTGCTAATATTATGTCCGTGGAATTTGCCATGTCTCTAGCTATGCCACTAATTAATTTGCCTAAACCTGTCCCGGTAGTGGGTATCGACTCCACTCCGCTTGCTAATGGTTATTTTATGCAGCATGCCCCTGTTTTTTAACTCATTGTTGGCTCCATTCATTTGGAGCAGTGTTCTGTGTTAGTGATGCAGGGGTTATCGTCCGATTTGATTTTAGGCCTCCCTTGGTTGCAGACGCATAATCCCACTTTTAACTGGAATACTGGTGATCTTACTAAATGGGGTAATGAATGCATGACGTCATGTTTTCTATTAATTTGGTTTCTCTCGCTGAGGAGGTGATCACTCTACCTGAGTTTATTCAGGACTTCGCTGAAGAAGAGGCCGTACTGCAGACCAAAAAAGAAAATAAGGGGAGGCCTCCATGACTGGAATAGTTGGGAGGGAATCAGAGTTGGCTGGCCTATGGGAGTCGGGTAAGGATAGTAGGAGGGCTTGAGGGAAGTAGGGGTGGGGATTGAAGGGGAGGTACCTGTTTTCTGTTGTGCTCTTCTCTCTCTTCGCCAGGACACAGAAGCAAGAGCATGTCTTTTATCCCTGCTGCGTCTGACGAGGAGGCTATGGAGCTGTTGCGGGCCGCGGCAGCCTCTCAGGGTCCTGGATGGCTCGGAGCACGAGTGGCGACGCTGCTGCAGGGACAGGCGGGCGCTCCGGTCTGGAGCAAGCGGGGAGCGCTCTGGCATGCCGGTGGTCTCGGGGCTGCTGGAGCAGGCCAAGGTACAGGACCGGCGTACCAACGGGTCGGGCAGGAGAAGAGGAGAGCCCGTTTCCCCCATGATTCAGGCCAGGGCGGGCACTCCCGGTATGACGCGCAGCACGAGGCACTCGCGCCCGCCCGCAAGGCTGAGTCCTGAAGACATCCCGCGGGCGGCCTGCCGCTGCCCTTTCGTCTGGTCCTGGGAGGAATCCCAAAACGCGGCAGCGCCCGGCGGCAGCGGCGAGGAGGACGCGGCCTTCACTTCCGGTCACACCCCCTCCTTCTTCAGTACGTGGCGGAAGGGCAACGGCGACCCTGCATGGCGATGTGCCAGCCAGAGGGTCGGCTCATGGTGTCGTCGAGCGGGCAGCGGAGGTGGAAATGAGCAGAGGACGCAGGATGAGGTCGGTGGTTGGAGTGCCAGGGACGGAACAGCTTGGAGCTGGTTCAGCGGGACGGACGTGGCATGAACTGGAGCTCGGCCAATTGGATGATGCGATGTCACCCCCCCTTTTCTCAGACGGAAATCGGAATTCCCCGTGCACACACTGCCAATGCGGACAGCACCAGAGGGAGTCCGGAGCATTGGAGGACGGTGAGCGGCGGGCCTCTCCACGTGGACATGGGGGTCCGGCTGACGGGTTCACAGCCCCTGGGCAGCCTGGTGAGTTGACACCTACGTTACCATTTCCAGCTTTATTGATGTCGGGTATCGGTGTAGAGGGTGTCGCGTCGGCGGGAGTCGCGGCGGAGTCGGGGGTCCCAGCGTTACAGGCGGGTGCGGGGGATAGTTTGGCGGAGTTAGTGGGATGTTTAAAAGTGTTGGTGGGGCGGCTAGGCGGTTTCCCTTCCCAAGAATCGTCAGGTGTGGCGCCGGCCGCGGTGTGGGGGGGCAGTGTTGGAAGCGCTCCAGTTCTTCAAACCGGTGGGGGGTTAACCGCGGGGGCAGCGGTGGCAGTGGCGGCGGCGGTTCAAACAGACTCGCCAAAGGAGGTGGATAGGGTGCGTCTGGATGATCGTGCGCGCGGGGAGGTTTACGTTTGTTATGAGGGCCCGTTAGGGGCGCATTTAAAGCAGGAGGTAAAAGAAAGGATTTGGAAAGACGAGTATGTTGAGATTTTTTCCTTGCTTCCGCTGGAGAAGTTTAATTTGGATAAGGTGAAGCGGGATGAAACAAAAAAGGACGAGGAAGAAAAGAGACGGTACAGGTTGATTCCAAAAACGTTCGTCAATTGGATGCAGGCTTTTGCAATTTTGGCGAGTGTTATTGGGGAAAAGGCGCCAGATAATTGTTCCGGCTTGTTTTGTTATTTGGATGCGGTGGGGGAGGCGCATCGGGTTTATGGGGGCCAGGCCTGGCTTCGTTATGACGAGCAGTTTCGGCAGCGGAAAGCGGTGCGGCCGAATATATACGGTGGGACCATAAGGACATAGCCTTATGGTTGAAAGTGACGGCACTTTATAAGCAGGGGCAGTCCTTTCCCGGGAGCGGGAACGCAGCAGGAACTTCCGGCGGAGGTAGTCAGGCCTCAGGTTCCAAATTTGGGACGTGTTGGCAGTTCAATGAGGGGCAGTGCAAATTTGGAGCGGCGTGTAAATTCAAGCATGCGTGTTCACATTGCAGCGGGCAGTCACATGGGGCGTCCAAATGTTTTAAAAAGGGTAAACGACAAGGGGGAGCCAGCGGTGCGTCTGGTTATGGGGGAGACTCCGGTGAAACTCATAAAGATGGCCCCCTTTCTAAGTAGGTACCCCAATAAGGAGGGGGCGCGGTTGATTAGTTTAGGTTTTGCTTCCGGTTTCGTTATTCCGCCCCCTTCGCATGAGGTCCCTTTCACGCAGCGCAACCTTAAGTCGGCATATCAGCATGCGGGGGTAGTCTCGGAAAAAATCCGGAAGGAGATTGATCTGGGCAGAATGGCGGGCCCTTTTAGCACGATCCCAGTTCCGGGTTTGGTGGTGTCACCGTTAGGGGTGGTTCCGAAACGAGAAGGTAACAAATTCCGGCTCATTCAGCATTTGTCCTTCCCGAAGGGGGCGTCGGTTAATGATGGCATTGACCAGGATCTCTGTTCTGTGGTCTACACGTCGTTTGATGCGGCGGTAGCGTTGGTACGTGGTTACGGAAGAGGAGCCCTGATGGCTAAAACTGATATTCAAGCGGCATTCCATTTGTTGCCGGTTCATCCGGACAGCCAGCGGTTGTTGGGGTGTTATTGGGATGGGGATTACTACATTGATCGATGCCTTCCCATGGGTTGTTCGTTGTCGTGCGCGTACTTTGAGGTTTTTAGTTCTTTTTTGGAATGGGTAGTCAGGGAGGTCGCCGGGGTGGAATCAGTTATTCACTATCTCGACGATTTCTTGTGCGTTGGCCCGTCGTGTTCGGGGGTTTGCGCAAATTTGTTGGAGACGGTCAATTGGGTGTCAAGGGAGTTCGGAGTACCCTTGGCTGTGGAAAAAACTGAGGGTCCAGTGACGACCATTTGTTTTTTGGGAATTACAATCGACTCCGTAGCAATGGAGTGCAGATTGCCGGAGGATAAGTTGGGGGATTTGCGGTTGGTAGTGGAACGAGCGTGTCGGATTAGGAAAATTACACTACGTGAATTGCAGTCCTTATTGGGGAAGTTGAATTTTGCTTGCCGCATCATGCCGATGGGCAGGGTTTTTTGTCGGCGGTTGGCAGCGGCGACGGCGGGGGTTCGGGAACCCCATCATTTCATTTGTTTGGCGGCAGAGCACAGGGAAGATTTGCAGGTCTGGCTCCATTTTCTGGCACAGTATAATGGGCGCTCTCTTTGGATGTCCCGGGCGTTGGATAGCTTCGATTTGGAATTGTTCACTGATGCGTCTGGGGCGGTGGGGTTCGGGGCGTTCTTTAAAGGTCAGTGGTGCGCGGGAAAATGGCCGGTTGTGTGGGTGGAGGCGGGACTGACGCGTAACTTGGCCCTACTCGAACTGTTTCCCATCGTGGTGGCGGTCACCATTTGGGGAGACAGGTTCCGGGACAAAAAAGTGCGTTTTCATTGCGACAATTTGGGGGTGGTGATGGCTATAAATAATACTTCGGCGTCGTCCCCTCCAGTGGTTCGCTTGTTGCGTCAGTTGGTGCTTGCCTGTTTGAGTTTAAATGCGTGGGTGGTGGCGGTGCATGTTCCCGGGGTAGAGAATTGTATTGCTGACGCGCTTTCTCGCTCACAGTGGGATCGTTTCCGGCAGCTGGTCCCGTACGCGGAGTTAACGGGGGTGGACTGTCCCAGTCATCTGTGGGAGCTGGTATCCAGGCGGCAGGTGCATTGATTAAACGTTCATTGGCCAGTGCGACGTGGTCGTCGTATGCTGCTGGATGGAGGCAATGGGAGGAGTGGGTGAGATCTTTGGGTGATGTGTGCTCGGATGATGATAGGATGGTGGCCTTGCTGTTTTGGTTGGGGGATGCGTTTGCCCGGGGTTGCACGGTCGCTAAGGTTAATCGCTTCGTGGCGGCCATTGCTTTTGGTTGTAAATTACGGGGGTTGGTAGATATCACAAAGCGTTTCTTGGTGGGCCAGGCATTGAAGGGGCTGAGACGGGGTGTAGTGGTGAGGGATAAGAGGCGTCCCGTGTCATTTCAATTGTTGTGTTCCCTGGAGGTGGTGGTGCGGCAGGTGTGTCGTTCAGAGTATGAGAGCAAGCTTTTCCGGTTGGCTTTTGCGTTAGCCTTTTTTGGAGCTTTTCGGGTAGGGGAATTGGTTTCCCCCAGTTCGGTAAAAGCGGGGGGCTTGCTGCAGGATAATGTCGATTTGTATGAAGACAGGGTGGAGATAGTGTTGCGACGGTCGAAAACGGATCAAGGGGGGGGCGGGACGTCGAGTGGTTTTGTTGGCGGTCCCAAAAAATCCGGTTTGTCCAGTGTTGTGCGTCAAGGCGTACTTGGTGGGTTTAGATCTCTCGGACGGGCCGTTGCTGCGGCACGCGGATGGCTCGTTTCTGTCGCGGTATCAGTTTATCTCGGTTTTCAAAAAATATCTTGTGGCTAGCGGGGTGCAGGCGGAGCAATACTCGTCTCATTCTTTCCGTATAGGGGCAGCGACGGAGGCGGTGAGATGGGGTTTAGATGATGCAGGCGTGCAGCGGATAGGGCGTTGGGAGTCGGCGCGTTTCCGTTCTTATGTGCGCTTGAACATGTTGTGATATGTTAATGTATAGCATGTTCCGGGTGCGTGCGTTTCCGCCTGAGTATTAATGATGCGCGGCAGCAAGAGGTGGTGCGTGTATGTTCTTCATTTGTTTTGCAGGCCGTGACTCATGCATGGTGTGGATTATGGGACATTCTTTTGTGTACTGGGGTGCCCTTCGCGCGGATGTAGGGCCGGATGGTCGACAGCTCAGGATTCCGCGGGACGCGGCGGTTGTGAGGTGGATGGGTATACGGGGAATGACATGGAACAGGGTATTGCCCGAGTTTCACAATTTTGTACTGCTTGACAGGGCGCCGGAGGTGCTGGTGTTGCATGTGGGAGGCAACGATTTGGGCATACGCCCTTTCCGGGAGTTGGTACGGGACGTGAAGCATGATTTGCTCTGCTTATGGGCAACTTATCCTAAATTGGTGACGGTGTGGTCCGAAATGGTCCCTAGGAAGAGCTGGCGGATGGCCCGTTCGGTGGGAAAAATTAACAAGGCTCGCATTAAGGCTAACAGGGCCATATCGAGCTTCGTGGCGCGTAATGGTGGGGTTGCGGTGCGCCACTGGGATTTGGAGGCTGGGACAGGCAGGTATTGGAGAGAGGATGGTGTGCACCTCAATGAGGTGGGGATGGATATGTGGAGTCTGGCTTTGACTGACGGAATTGAGCGAGCGGTGGGAGTGTGGAGGAGCTCGCAGGCGTGAGGTGGTAAAGGCCTGTTTCGCTTTGGCGGAGGGGAGTCCTTGAAGTAGGTCGTAAAAAGTGGTGGGGGGGAATGCATCACGGGATGCACCCCCAATTTGTCGGCTTCTTAGGGTGTTACCCCTTTTTGAAAGCTGGGTTATATATATGGTGGTCATCTGCAAAAGGTAATTGGTGCCCCCGGGCCGGGTTACGGCTGGGGGTAAGGTATTGGTGGGCAGATGGCCAAAATTAAGTATCGGTGGCTTCAAGGACTTGCCCCTGTCATTCTGGTTGGTTAATAATGTTGTGACCCTGATAGGGTCGCAGTGGGTTATTTAATGTTATGATGAATCCCTTTTTGGGGATTCAAAAGTTATGGTATTTAAAAAATTCATTGTTATTTAAATAATAAACGGCTGCTGTGGCCATAAAAATCCAACTCTGTTTCAGTGTCTGCTTTGGGAAGGGTAGTATTACATAAGGGGAGAAGTGACTCGACTTATTTGAGTCAAGAAGAGGCCGTACTGCAGACCAAAAAAGAAAATAAGGGGAGGCCTCCATGACTGGAATAGTTGGGAGGGAATCAGAGTTGGCTGGCCTATGGGAGTCGGGTAAGGATAGTAGGAGGGCTTGAGGGAAGTAGGGGTGGGGATTGAAGGGGAGGTACCTGTTTTCTGTTGTGCTCTTCTCTCTCTTCGCCAGGACACAGAAGCAGGAGCATGTTCCCGCCCGCCCGCCCGCCCTGATGTGGAGTGGTAGATCGCGGCAGAAGGTTGCTGCGGGTGGTGGTTATTGTCAGCAGTTATTATTTGCATATTAACGTATGTCTGCGGGGAGGTTAATTTTTGTCATTGCAGCTGCGGGGGGGAGTCCTTGAAGTAGGTCGTAAAAAGTGGTGGGGGGGAATGCATCACGGGATGCACCCCCAATTTGTCGGCTTCTTAGGGTGTTACCCCTTTTTGAAAGCTGGGTTATATATATGGTGGTCATCTGCAAAAGGTAATTGGTGCCCCCGGGCCGGGTTACGGCTGGGGTAAGGTATTGGTGGGCAGATGGCCAAAATTAAGTATCGGTGGCTTCAAGGACTTGCCCCTGTCATTCTGGTTGGTTAATAATGTTGTGACCCTGATAGGGTCGCAGTGGGTTATTTAATGTTATGATGAATCCCTTTTTGGGGATTCAAAAGTTATGGTATTTAAAAAATTCATTGTTATTTAAATAATAAACGGCTGCTGTGGCCATAAAAATCCAACTCTGTTTCAGTGTCTGCTTTGGGAAGGGTAGTATTACATAAGGGGAGAAGTGACTCGACTTATTTGAGTCATGTCTTTTCCAAAAAGGCCTCCGAAGAGTTACCTCCTCATAGAGAATTCGATTGCACAATCAACTTGGTACCAGGAGCTAAGTTCCCTAAAGGAAGGATATTTAATCTCTCTTGTCCTGAACGTGAAGCCATGAGAGAATATATCCAGGAAAGCCTGGCCATGGGTTACATTCGCCCCTCTACTTCTCCGATAGGTGCTGGCTTCTTCTTCGTGGGGAAGAAGGATGGTGGTCTTGGGCCGTGCATCGATTACCGAAGTTTAAATAAGATCACTGTAAGGAACCAATATCCCCTTCCTTTGATTCCTGATCTATACAATCAGGTTCAGGGGGCCCAATGGTTCTCTAAGTTCGATCTTCGGGGGGCTTATAACCTTATCCGGATCAGAGAGGGGGATGAGTGGAAGACTGCGTTTAATACACCCGAATGTCATTTCGAATATCTCGTCGTGCCCTTTGGGCTGTGTAATACTCCCGCGGTCTTCCAGAATTTCATAAATGAGATTTTAAGAGACTATCTGGGGGTATTTCTTGTTGTGTACCTTGATGACATACTTGTGTTTTCCAAGGACTGGTCCTCCCACATTGAGCATGTCAGGAAGGGGCTCCATAACAAACTCTTTGCAAAGACCGAAAAATGTGTATTTGGGGTGCAGGAGATACCATTTTTGTGTCAAATCCTCACTCCTAACGAATTCCTTATGGACCCTGCCAAGGTTCAGGCTGTGGCAGAATGGGTCCGCCCTGCCTCCCTGAAGGCCTTACAGTGTTTCCTGGGGTTTGCTAATTATTACAGGAGATTTATTGCTAACTTCTCGGTCATCGCTAAGCCTCTTACGGACCTCACTCGTAAAGGTGCTGATCGCCTCCACTGGCTTCCGGAGGCGGTCCAGGCTTTTGAAATCCTTAAGAGGTGCTTTGTCTCTGCCCCAGTGCTGATTCAGCCTAACCAAATGGAGCCATTCATCGTGGAGGTTGACGCCTCCGAGGTGGGAGTGGGTGCTGTCTTGTCCCAGGGTACTATGTCTCTCACCCATCTCTGTCCCTGTGCCTACTTCTCCAGGACGTTGGTAACCGCAAAGTCTTAGCCATTAAATGGGCATTTTAAGAGTGGCGCCACTTCCTGGAGGGGGCTAGGCACCAGGTAATGGTTCTTACTGACCACAAGAATCTGGTTTTCCTAGAATATGCCCGGAGGCTAAACCCGAGACAAGCTCGATGGGCGTTGTTTTTTATGAGATTCAACTTTGTGGTTACCTATAGGGCTGGTTAAAAAAATATTAAAGCTGATGCTCTCTCGCGTAGCTTCATGGCCAGCCCTCCTCCTGAGGAGGATCCCGCTTGTTTTTTTGCCCCCAGGTATAATCATATCCTCTGTAGATTCAGACTTAGCATCCGAAATTGCGGCTGATCAAGGTTCTGCTCCCGAGAACCTTCCTGAGAACAAGTTGTTTGTTCCCCGCAATTCCAGCTATGGTTGCTCAGGGAGAATCATGACTCCGCACTATCTGGCTATCCAGGCATCCTGGGTACCAAGCACCTAATTTCCAGAACCTATTGGTGGCCTGGGTTGCTTAAAGACGTTAAGGCCTACGTCGCCGCTTGTGAAATTTGTGCTAGGTCCAAGATTCCCAGGTCCCGACCTGTGGGCTTACTACGTTCTTTGCCCATTCCCCAGAGACCTTGGACCCACATCTCCATGGATTTTATCACCGATCTGCCTCCATCCCAAGGCAAGTCAGTGGTGTGGGTTGTAGTAGACCGCTTCAGTAAGATGTGCCACTTTGTACCCCTCAAGAAACTACCCAATGCCAAGACGTTAGCTACCTTGTTTGTCAAACACATCCTGCGTCTCCATGGGGTTCCGGTTAATATTGTTTCTGATAGAGGGGTACAATTTGTTTCATTGTTTTGGAGAGCTTTCTGTAAGAAGCTGGAGATTGATCTGTCCTTTTCCTCGGCCTTCCATCCTGAAACTATTGGCCAAACTGAGAGGACTAATCAGTCTCTAGAATAATACTTAAGGTTTTTTATCTCAGACCGTCAAAATGATTGCGTCTCCTTCATTCCCCTCGCCGAATTTTCCCTTAATAACCGGGTCAGTAACTCATCGGGGGTCTCCCCCTTCTTCTGCAATTTTGGGTTTAATCCACGGTTCTCCTCCGTTTCACCTGGTGGTTCCAATAATCCCGAGGTAGATGTCGTTCTTCGGGAACTGTGCACAGTCTGGGCCCAGGTTCAGAAGAACCTTGAGGCGTCCCAAATCATCCAAAAGACTCAGGCAGATAAAAGACGTTCAACTAACCCCCTATTTGTGGTCGGGGATCTGGTGTGGCTGTCTTCTAAAAATTTGCGCCTAAAGTTCCATCCAAGAAATTTGCTCCCCGGTATATAGGGCCGTACAAAGTCATTGAGGTCCTCAACCCCGTCTCCTTTTGGCTGGAGTTACCCCCGTCTTTTCAGATACACAACGTGTTCCATGCCTCCCTCTTGAAAAGCTGCTCCCTGTCCTTGGCTACATCGAGGAAACCTCCCTTCCCTTTTCTCACTCCTGATGGGGTAGAGTTCGAGGTAGCCAAGATTGTGGACAGCAGGATGGTCCAAGGCACCCTCCAGTACCTGGTCCATTGGAGAGGATACGGGCCTGAGGAGAGGACTTGGGTTCCATCTTCGGTTCCCCAACAAGCCAGGCCCACCTAGGAAGGGTCCAGTGGCCCCTCATAAAAGGGGGGGGGTACTGTAAAGGGTTTGCCAGACACAGGTTCTGTGTCGACGCCCGGGGTTAATCAGCCTTCATCAGCTCCAAGGTCTGCTAGAGTGATGCGATCTGTTACCACTCAGGCTTGCAGGCTGAGGAGAGGGAGAACCTATCACAGCCTGGTCTGACGGTTCTAGCTCCCGCCCTTGTTCTATTTATACCCTCACTTGCAGCATCTCCCTTGCCTGTGATTCTCTGGTTTCCTGGCTCTGCTATTCCTGCAATTTACCTGATTGACTGCTGTAACTTATTGACCCTGGCTTGCCTGACTATTCTCCTGCTCTGTTTTGCTACTACGTACTCAACTGGTTTGATTTGGCTCGTTCATCACTGTCTGTTGTTCACAGTTTTTCCGTGGGCAACTGCCCCTACTTCCCCCTTTGCTTCTGTGTGCCCTTGTCTTGTGTTGTCTGTCTTGCACTTACTGAGCGTAGGAACCGTCGCCCAGTTGTACGCCATCACTTAGGATGGGCTGTGCAAGTAGGCAGGGACTGAGTTGCGGGTAGATTAGGGCTCACCTGTCTTCTCCCTACCCCGATTCATTACAGGACACGGGCGGTATTTATATGGGTACTGTCTGTGGCCACTACCTACATGGGCACTGGCATTAGGGGCATCAAGGGGGCATTACACTGTATAGGGGCATCTAAAATGGCATTATACTGTATGGAGGCAGCTATGGGGCATTATACTGTATGGGGGAACCTATAGGGGCATTATACTATATGAGGCAGCTGTGGGGGCATTATACTGTATGGTGGTAGATAAAGGGGCATTATACTGTATGGGGGCAGCTATGGGGGCAGCTATGGGGGCATTCAACTGTATGGGACAGCTATAGGGGCAATATTTTGTAGGGGGCAGCTGTGGGGGCATTATACTGTATGGGGCAGCTGTGGGGGCATTATACTGTATGGGGCAGCTATGGGGGCATTATGCTGTACTGGGCAGCCTTGTGCACATTAAGCTGTATCGGGGCAGCTATGAGGCACTTTTTACACTTTCTTTTTTTACCTGCAGCTCTGGTAGGTAGTGTAATGTATTCCAACTGTCAGTGTGACGTCACAGTCACTCTGACAGCAAGTCTACGAGGACCAGACAGAGGCTGGTCCCCATAGGCTTCCATACATGCAGTGGCGGATCCCCATATGGGCGTTTCGGGCGGTCGCCTGGGGCCCAAGGCTTGCAGGGGGCCCATAGCTTCCCACACCGCACACAAGTGAAACAAAACTCTCCAGGGCTGCTGCTGCCGGCCGCATTCCAGTGATCATCGGTCCCACGTGCTGATGAAGAGGTGGGGGGAATGTGCAGGGGGAGTAAATTGCGGCCAGGGAACAGGGGCACAGCACATCAGCTGTAGAGAGCAGACTGTCAGAGATTGTGATGGGCAGGTGCTGGAGTCTCGCTGACAGTCTGCTCCTCTGTGTAGCTGTACACTGTCCCTCCTGTCTAAACCTCCAGCAGCTGCCTGATAACGGCAAAACTGAAACTAGAGGGTGAAGGACCTGTGGTGACGTCACAGTCACATGATTAAGGTCCTGGAGGCTGCCAGAGACAAGCACCGCAGAGGAAGAGACTGGTAAGTAAGTGTGTGTGTGTGTGTGTGTGTGTGTGTGTGTGTGCGTGTTAGTTAATGTAAGTCTATATAGTGTGTGCTGTGTATATAGTGTCTATAATGTAAGTCTATGTAGTGTGTGTGTGTTTGTGTGTGTGTTTATGTGTGTGTGTGTGTGTGTGTGTGTCATAATGTAAGTCTATATAGTGTGTGCTGTGTATATAGTGTGTGCTATGTATATAGTGTATATAGTGTGTGCTGTGTATATAGTGTGTGCTGTGTTTATAGTGTCTATAATGTAAGTCTATATAGTGTGTGTGGTTTGAATATATAGTGTGCGGTGTTAGTGTGAATTGTATATAGGGTGTTTAATCTCACATTTTTTGTGTGCAAAATAATTTCCCACCCATAGAGCCCTCTGCAGTAAGTCAGATGCTCAGAACCCGCCCCCTGCAGTATAATCTCCCCCATGGAGCCCTCAGTAGTTATTATACTGCAGGGGGGGGGGTCAGAGCGTTTGATTGACTGTTCAGGGTTCTATAGGGGAATAACTCCTTCCCGCCCCCCCAAGAGCCATAAGGGCAGATTTACACGAACGTGTAATACGTCCGTGCAACGCGCGTGCTTTTCACGCGCGTCGCACGGACCTATGCAAGTATATGGGGCCGTGCAGACTGTCAGTGATTTTTGCGCAGCGTGAGTCCGCTGCTTAAAACTGACGACATGTCCTATATTTCTGCGTTTTTGGCGCATCACGCACCCATTGAAGTCAATGGGTGCGTGAAAATCACGCATGCCACACGGAGGCACCTCCGTGGGATGTGCGTGATTTGCTCAACAGCAGTATAACTATGATTGCAAACAGAAAAGCACCAGGTGCTACAAACATACTGAGTGTCATAATGATGGCGGCTGCGCGAAAGGCACGCAGCCGCGCATCATATGGTTATGACACACGGAGCTGTTAAGTGCATTTTGCGCGCGCAAAACGCCGCATTTTTTGCGTGCGCAAAACGCACACGCTCATGTAAATCCGCCCTAAGTGTCAGACACTTAGACCCTCCCATAGGGCACTCAGCAGTCAGTCAGATGCACTGGGGAGGGGTGTCTGACTGCTTAAAGGGTAACTATTGAAACTTTTTAAAAAAAATTACATGTCATAGTGACATGTCAAATGTTCTGATCGGTGGGGGTCCGGGCACTGAGACCTCACCAATCGTTGAAACAAAGTGGCAGAAGCGCTCAGGTGAGTGCTTTGCCACTTTGTTTCTGATCGTCTTTCCTCTGATAGCCGAGCATGCGGTGTATGGGCACAACAGAAAGTCTATGAGTCCGTACACCGCGCCGAGAAAAGACAGTCAGAAATTAAGTGGAACAGCGCTCACCCGAGCACTCCCGCTGCTTTGTTTTAGTGATCGGTGGTGGTCTCAATGCTGGGACCCCCATCAATCAAAACTTCTGACATATCACTCTCACTATGACACGCCAAATGTTTTTTAAAAGTTTAGTTACCTCTTGGGGACTGAATTTATTGGTTTGAGTTAATGTATGGGCCTGGGTCTTAATTTGCTTAGGGGTCTGGGGTATAAGACAATTTATGGTGTTTATTTCTGAATTTTTATGTTGCTATAGACGCTGAAAATGGCTACAGAATCAAGGGGAAAAGATTTCTCATCAGGAAACTCTGCAGTCATCAGGAGAAGTCGCCATAACGGTCTGTGTCAGATGGAGAAGAAAAGAGAACGACCCATCAGTGAAGACATCTCCTGTGAGTCATTGCATTTATCTGTCACCTCTCCTGACATGTCTGTTATCGGAAATCCTTGTATTCCACATAAAGTCTTTGTGTACCCAGGACTAATAGACAAATGTGTGTTACCATTCCCCTTGTCAGGAGGATGTGTCCCTACACAGTGTGATACTGTCAGCGATGGTTGGAGACTGTCAGTGTGTAGGGACACAGCCCTTTGACAAGGGGAATCGTAGCACTCATTTGTCAATGCTCACACAGAAAGGTGGTGTTTAATATAGACATGACGTGGCAGGGCGGTGGTGGAGAAGTGGGCCCAAGCTTGTGGAACAGCCCAGGGCCCATGGTTTACTTAATCCGCCACTGCATACATGGCAGACCCAGAGGCCGTTATCTGGCCTCCGGATGCCATCACAAGCATCAGCAACCCCCACAATTGAATGGGGGCTGCTGATGTGCTACAAACCCCCTAAATGCGGCGATTGCAATCGAGCTCCGCATTTAAGGGGTTAATTGCCAAAATCAGCGGCGATGAGCAACAGTGGAATATCAGCTGTTGTGGACAGCTGAACTGCAGATTCTCGATGCACACTGTCACCGACAGTGTGCATCGGGAACGACACAGTGACTTCCTGTCACTCTGACAGGAAGCCTATCAGGAGGCTGGTCCTGATAGGCTTCCGTACATGGCAGACAGGGAGGCCATTGTTTGGCCTCCGGTCGCCATGCTAGCCATCGGCAAACCTCATGATTTCGTTGTGAGGTCTGCTGATGTGCTAGAAACCCCTAAAATGCGGCGATTGCAATAGATCGCCACATTAAAGGGGTTAATTGCCGAAATCAGCAGAAATGAGCTGCTGATCGGTAACAGTGGAGTGTCACCAGTCGGGGACAGCTGACCTCCCGGTTCCAGATTCACAATGTCACCATCAGTGTGCACCGGGAGCTGCGCAGTAACTGTACGACCTCGTGCGCTAAGACACTGGCCACCAGGACATACAGTTGCGTTGTGGTCACCTAGGGATTAATATATCTTAATATAGGTTGTCGCATGGCTTTTCTGATGCAGAGCTTAAATATCCCATGAGGAAACATAGATTATGGCCTAGTTCACACAAATGTATTTCTCATCCGTGTGCTGTCTGTTTTAACAACAAACTGCACGCTAAGCTATATTAGCCAATGGGGCTATTCACACATCCATTTTATTTCACGGAGCGTGTGTCTATTGCGAGAAATAGTCCTATTAGGTGTCACGGAGGGTCTGTGGACCCACTGGGCCGTACCGCCTTGGCGGTAAGGCAGCTGGCCAACAGGGCGCAGGTGAATGTCTATAGTTCGTATAGGTACCTGTGGCAGCTCAGACAGCAGCAAGGCACGCTCAGCTCGGACTAGGCAGGAGGTAGACGTCAGGCGAGGTGAAGCAGGTCAGACGTGGATACAGCACGACACGCCTTTGGCACAGCGCTCGACCAGGTTGGTGTGGAATGCTAGGGACAGGCACAGGAACTGGTACAGGAACTGGAACAGGTACAGGAACAGGTAACACACTAGGAGGCCATCACATAGACAAACTAGGGAACAACAACAACGCTTAGGCATCAAAGCAGGGGGCTGGACCCCTCTTATAGTCCAGGGTACTCACGTGTCAAAGTTCGTCAAAAGGTCCGGTGCGCGCGCTGCCCCTTTAAGAGCGGGCACGAGCGTGCGCTCACACCCTACGTGATCCAGCTGAGGTGAATGGACGCGAGCGCTGGCGTCTCCTGAGGAGGAAGCGCTTGCGGACTCGTGGCTGCGGCTGTCAGGAGGGGACCTCTTACGCCCCCTCTTCTTGGGACCAGAGCGAGAGAGAAACTTCTTCTGAAGAGCAGGATCATTGAGGTTCTCTTCTTCTTGTGTCAGCCTTCCGTTTCATGCAGTCGACTGCCATCAGGATGGAGGATCGAGTTTGCTGCGAGATCTGTTGGGAGTCTCTAAAGGTGGAGTCAGCCGCTGGAACCTCGGAAGAATCGGGCAGCGGGAGAGGAATTCGTGGGTGCTGGCCGTAGACAATGAAGAACGGTGTATTCCTTGTAGACTCGCTGGTGTGATTATTGTAGGAGAATTCTGCCCATTGGAGCAACTGCACCCAGTCATCATGCTGCTTGGAAATGAAGTGGCATAGGTAGTTCTCCAAGATCTAATTGATCCTCTCAACCTGACCATTGGACTGAGGATGGTAGGCTGATGAAATGTCCAATTTCACACCGAGGAGTTCGCAGAGGGCTCTCCAGAACTTTGAGGTAAACTGAACCCCCCGATCAGACACAATATGCTGTGGCAAGCCGTGCAGGCGGAAGATGTGCTGATTGAACTGCTTGGCCAGCTGAGGAGCAGAAGGAAGAACGGTCAGAGGAACGAAGTGCGCCATCTTCGAAAATCGGTCCACCACCACCCAGACAGCACTGCATTCATCAGAAAGAGGCAGATCCGTAATAAAGTCCATAGCTATATGCTGCCAGGGAGCATTGGGTACAGGCAATGGCTGGAGCAGACCAGCAGGTCTGGAATAAGCGGTCTTCTTGGCTGCACATACAGAACAGGAAGAAGCAAAGTCCATAATGTCCTTGGGCAGCGTGGGCCACCAGAAATGACGAGCAATCAGATCCCGGATCTTACGGACCCCCTCGTGACCTGTAAGTCTAGAGGAGTGTCCCCAGCGGAGGATTCTACCACGATCAGCCAGGCGCACAAAAGTCCTCCCTGGAGGAATGTCCCCAACTTGCAGGGGATTGACAGTGACAATGTAAGATGGATCAATAATGTTCTGTGGACTCTATATGGTGTCTTCCATCTCGTAAGACCTGGACAAGGCATCGGCCCTCACATTCTTGTCGGCCGGGCGATAATGGAGCTCAAACTGGAACCTTGTAAAGAACAGTGACAACCTGGCCTGACGAGGGTTCAGCCGTTGGGCCGTCTGGAGGTAGGTCATATTCTTGTGGTCTGTAAAAATCAGGATCGGATGAGCTGCGCCCTCTAGTAGATGTCTCCATACTTCCAGGGCCAATTTGATGGCCAGTAACTCCCGATCCCCGATCGAGTAGTTGCGTTCTGCGGATAAGAAGAGCTTGGAAAAATATCCACATAAGCTTGACTTGCCCTTGGAACCTCTCTGGAATAGGAGCGCACCTGCACCGACAGAGGATGCGTCCACCTCCAACAAGAACTGCAGAGAGACATCCGTATGATGGAGGATAGAGGCTGACGTGAAGGCACTCTTCAGGCTATTGAATGCGGACTCTGCCTCGGGAGTCCACACCTTGGCGTTCATACCCTTCTTAGTAAGGTTAGAGATGGGAGAAGTCAGTGAGGAGAAGTTTGGAATAAACTGTCTGTAAAAATTAGTGAATCCCAGTAAGCGCTGTATGGCCCTCAAGCCTTCAGGATGTGGCAATTCCAGAACAGACTTTACCTTCTCAGGATACATCTCGAGACCTCGATTCCAGACGATGTAGCCCAGGAAGGGTAGAGCATCTTTGTCAAACATGCACTTCTCCAGCTTGGTGTACAGACGATTCTCCCTTAACCGTAGCAGAACTTGACGGACATATCTCTGGTGCGTTATAGGATCTGGAGAAAAAATCAAGATGTCATCAAGGTAGACTACTACACAAACATAGAGGAGGTCACAGAAAATGTCATTCACAAACTCCTGGAAGACCGCGGGAGCATTACACAGGCCGAAGGGCATTACTAGATACTCATAGTGTCCATCACAGGTGTTAAATGCAGTCTTCCATTCATCACCCTGGCGAATACGGACTAGGTTGTAAGCCCCACGCAGGTCTAGTTTAGAAAAAATCCTGGCACCACATATACGATCAAACAGTTCAGAGATCAGTGGCAACGGATATTTATTCTTCACCGTGATCTGGTTGAGACCTCTGTAGTCGATACAAGGACGAAGAGAGCCATCTTTCTTTTTGACAAAGAAGAACCTGGCTTCTGCCGGGGAGGAAGACTTTCGTATGAAGCCCCTCTCCAAGCTCTCTTTCACATAGGCGGACATGGACACAGTCTCTGGCAAGGAGAGAGGATATACCCTACCACGGGGAAGGGATGCACCAGGAATCAGCTCGATAGGGCAGTCATACGCCTGGTGTGGAGGCAATGTATCCGCCTCCCTCTTGCTGAAGACGTCCGAAACTGCAGCATAATGACCCGGCAATCCTGCCAATGACTGAGTCAGAGGAGGCTGAGCCGAACGAATCTGCACCAGGCATCGGCTTTGACACTCAGGGCCCCACTGGAGAACCTCTCCAGAATTCCAGTCCAGGACTGGGGCATGAAGTCGGAGCCAAGGCAGGCCCAGCAACACAGGGTTAACAGCTTTGGGTAGCACATAGAAAGGCAGAAGTTCGGAGTGAAGTGCTCCCACTTGGATCCTCAGCGGCTTGGTCACAGCTATAACTGGGTCTGGCAAAGGTAGTCCATTCACTGAAGCAACTGTGAACGGGTTCTCCAGAGGGGTAGTGGGTAATTGCAGAAGATCCACCAGGTTTCTATGGATGAAATTAGCAGCGGATCCAGAGTCTAGATACGCAGAAACCTGATGCGTTTTCTCGCCGGACACTATGGTCACAGATGGAATTCCATTCTTACCCAAGGTTGTCACTCCTAGCAACCCTAGGTTTTGGGATATTTGGGGACACAGGCGCACAAGATGGCCACCGAGGCCGCAATAAAGTCCAGATGTGCGTCTGCGTTGCCTCTCCTGGGTGGATAGCTTACACTGGTCCATTATCACACACTCCTTAGGAGGATCAACATCTGAGGACAGCAGGGGTTGCTGCAAAGTAGGAGCCAAACTGGGAAGGGCTCACTCCCGTCGAACCTCTTGGAGGCGTTCTCGGATCCGTATATCAATCCGGGCAGACAGAAAGATTAGGTCGTCCAGGGTAGACGGCAGAACTTGGGCGGCAAGTTCGTCCTTGATTCTAGAAGCCAGTCCATGCCAGAATGCAGCCACCAGGGCCTCATTGTTCCATAACAGCTCTCCCGCCAGGGTGCGGAAGTGGATGGCGTACTCACTCACGGAGGTGTCTCCTTGGCGTACTTCAATCAAAGATGCCGCTGCTGATGAGACTCGTCCAGGCTCCTCAAACACCATGCGAAAAGTCCGGAGGAAGGCTTGGAAGTCACGGGTCCCTGGACCTTGTCTCCCCCAGATAGGCTTCGCCCATGCAAGAGCCTTGCCGGTGAGGAGAGAAATGATGAAAGTGACCCTTTCACCATCAGACGAAAATGTCCTACTATACAGGCTGAAGTGGATCTGGCATTGATTAAGAAATCCACGACAGGTACTTTCTTCTCCATCATAGCGGTCAGGAAGTGGCAAAGAAACAGGCGGGTCAACACTGCCAAGAGGTGTAGTCTGAGGATCAACACTGCCAGGAGGTGTAGTAGGAGGAACAGCAGCTTGTGCCTCCTGCCAATGTGCAAGGATATTTAACGCCTGGAAGAGTTGGTCCTGTCGGGACCGGAGGTCCAGCATATCCGCTCGCATTTCCTGTGATGTCGTCATGGTCTTGATTCGGCCAGCGGGGTTCATGGCCTGAGCGCACTGTCACGGAGGGTCTGTGGACCAACTGGGCAATACCGCATTGGCAGTAAGGCAGCTGGCCAACAGGGCGCAGGTGAATGTCTATAGTTCGTATAGGTACCTGTGGCAGCTCAGACAGCAGCAAGGCAGGCTCGGCTAGGACTAGGCAGCAGGTAGACGTCAGGCGAGGTGAAGCAGGTCAGACGTGGATACAGCACGACATGACTTTGGCACAGCACAGTGCTCGACCAGAGTGGTATGGAATGCTAGGGACAGGAACTGGAACAGGCACAGGAACAGGAACTGGAACAGGAACAGGTAACACACTAGAAGGCCATCACATAGACAAATTAGGGAACAACAACAATGCTCAGGCATCGAAGCAGGGGGCTGGACCCCTCTTATAGTCCAGGGTACTCACGGGTCAAAGTTCGTCAAAAGGTCCGGTGCATACGCTATCGCTTTAATAGAGGGCACGAGCGTGCGTGTGCACCCTACGGGATCCGGCTGAGGAGAGTGGACGCGAGCGCTGGCGTCTCCTGAGAAGGAGGCTGGGGCCAGCGCTTGCCGACTCGTGGCTGCGGCTGTCAGGAGGGGACCGGAGTTGACAGCCCGCTGCCACGGACATTACATTAGAGTCCATTTTTGTGGGCCAAGTATGCCCAATGAAGTCTATGGGTGCGTAAAAGAAAACCAGAACATGGCGACATCTGTCTGCTGCCTGTTTTTTTCACAGATTAGTTGCTATGAAATGCAGTGAGAAAAAAAAAAGTGAAACTAGGAAAAAAATAAAGGACACACGGAAACCACAATAATGCAACACGGATATTCAAATGTGTAAAAAAACACCCAACTTCCAACTGCACAATTCACCATTAAATTTACAATGGTGTGTCCAGGCAGATATTAAGCGGTTCAATAACAAAATATTTACTATATTAAGGGGTTAAAAATCAACATGACATGTTTTATCATACCATGCTACGTCTCCAACAAATTGTCTACCTGCTCAGTCCTGGTATTCACTCTAAGCGAGTAGTTTGTTCTATTGCAAAATACATTTCTTTTTCCATTGTTTTAGAGGAAAATATTCAGATTTGATACTCTAGGGTAGCTAAAAGGAAACAAAACACAGGAAATTAAAAACAGAACAAAAGTGAATGAGCCACAGTAGTAATAATATGTTTTAATGTTTTTGCAAAGATGTTGCCAGCTATACAATGGTAGAGCCAGGTGTCCATCTTGAAAATCGAATATGCCAAATTCCATATCCTCTTCTTCTATGTCAGTTGATTGGATCTGAAATATTATCATTCCATGCAACGTCTCCAACAAATTGTCTACCTAGTCAATCCTGGTATTCACTCTTAGGCCCCATGCACACGACCGTAAAAACGGCCGTAATTACAGGGCCACAGACTTCTATTGGCCACGGGTACCTTCCCGTTTGCTTAATGGAAGGTGCCCGGGCCGTTGAAAACATATAGAACATGTCCTGTTTCAGGCCGTAATTATGGCACGGGCAGGCCCATAGAAGTCTATGGGGCTCCCGTAATTACGGGTGACTACGTGTGTACACCCGTAACGGGTAGGCCAGGTCAGGGGATTTCAATTTTTGAATAATTTCCAGCCCCCTTTTGTTTACGGGTCCGTAAATACAGGTGGAATACGGATAACAATAGACCCGTATTAACGGGCACGGGTCCGTAAATACGTGTGACAAAGGACCCGTATTTACGTCAGTATTTACGGGAGGGAAAAAATACGGTCGTGTGCATGGGGCATAAGGGAGTAGTTTGTTCTATTGAAAAATACATTTCTTTTCCCATTATTTTAGAGGAAAATATTCAGATTTGATACTCTAGGGTAGCTAAAAGGAAACACAGGAAACACAGGAAATTAAAAACAGAACAAAAGTGAACGCGCCACAGTAGTAGTAATAAGTTTTAATGTTTTTGCAAAGATGTTGCCAGCTATACAATGGTAGAGCCAGGTGTCCATCTTCAAAATTCAATATGCCAAATTCCATATCCTCTGCTTCACTGTCAGTTGATTGGATCTGAAATACTTGGTGGTCATGTTTAATTACAGAATTTTTATTTTACTTTTGGATTGTATATTCACATCCTTGAGATGCTGCTTATGGCACTGTGCTCTTAACAAATACAATATAACTTGAATTTGGAATGGTTCTTCGCCCCAGCTAGTTAAAAAAATATGTCAAACTGTGATAGTTGATTAAATGGATCTTATATTGTAAGAGAATAAAAAAAATACCATATTGGAAGGATAATGCAAATACAAATATTAATTTATTTGAAACATTGGAAGCCTAAAGAGTAGCTCCGGGCACATGCCTATAAAACATCTCAGTACAAGTTAGTATATGACAGCTATGTTTGTGCTTCCAACAAGGTACAGTATACAGCAGCACTGTAAGTTGCCTGTTTAGCAAGATACACCGCTTAGCCAATCAATAATATTGAAAATCTCCTTACAATGGCACCTGTTAAGGGATGGGCTATATTAGGCAGCAAGTAAACAGTCAGATCTTGAAGTTGATGTGTTGGGCAAGCATAAGAATCTGAGCGACTTTGACAAGAGCCATATTGTGATGGCTAGACGACAGCTGTGTGACCTGAAGTGCATAAGGTTCTGGTTTCTAAATAATTTCAGGGGGTGTTATCTGTAATCGGAATAATTTTAGGGGTTTGTTCTGGGGTCTGAATAATTTAAGGGGGCCTGAATGCTTTAGGGGGTCTGAATAATTTAAGGGGGTTTAGTCTGGGGTCTGAATAATTTTTAGGAATCTAGTCTGGAGTCTAAAATAATTTAGGGGTTTGGTCTGGGGTCTTAATACAATTTGGGCTCTGGTCTGCTGTCCAAATTAATTTAAGGATCTGGTCAAAGGTTGGAAAAAATTTAGGGGTCTGATTGCAGGTCTGAATAAATTTAGGTGTCTGGTATGGGGTCAATCAATATAGGGGTCTGGTCAAGTGTCTAAATCAATTTAACGGTCTGGTCTGGGGTCTGAATTAATTTAGGCATCCATATTTGTATGGATGCCATGTGTGAGGAGGAGACTTTATCCAGACGTGCCGCAGTGGTGGGAGATGGTACAGTCTGCAGGAGCTAGAATCAGCAGCCAGAACTACATCTTAGTGAGTGAATATGCTCTGTACATGCATTTGTTATGTCACCCTCACCACAGAGCCCATGCACACCTACGTCTCCCCCTGCCTCTCCACAGAGCTTTTATCAGACTGCATCTCCCCATGACCTCCCTTCTCCCTGACAATTTCCGGTCATCTAACCCCCCCCTCCCCCACTGAACAGTTAAGCAAGTAAATGTTAATATTTTCAAAGATTAAGTGTACATGTGGATGTAAGGATGTGGAGCAGCCCTTACTGGTAGAGTTGTTGCACCGTAATGCCTTTATTGACATGGCTAGGGTGACAGGAAGATGCGTGCAGAACTGCATTGCCAGAAGCAGCTTTTTGTAAGTGCCCATAACTCCTATATTAGTTTTCATATCTACAGAAAAAACATCCAAAATGGCATATTTATGTTATAATTAGAGATGAGCGAACTTATGAAAAGTTCGGTTCGGCTAGTTCGCCGAATTTCACGAAAAAGTTCGATTCGGACCAAACTAGTTCTGACCGAACCTGTAATTTCCATGCGCCAAGCTGAAAGAGTTAATGGGCTGCACTAACTCTTTCAGCAACCTTGACAGTACCATGCTCGGCGCACGGAAAATAAAATTTTAATGTAATAAAAAAAAATAAAAAATACGTTCATACTTACATTCCTCCTGTCCAGCGACGTTTCATCCATGTCGCTGCTGCAGCCAATCACAGGCTGTAGTGGCGGTCACACACGTCACGTGACCGCCTCTGCAGCCAATCACAGGCCGCCGCCTCTGCAGGCAATCACAGGCCGCCGCGGCCTCTGCAGCCAATCACAGGCTGCAGTGGCCTCTGCAGCCAATCACACGCTCCTCTCCTGAAATATTCTGTGCTGCTGTGAACTCTGCTCTTACCATTACGTAGCTCTCAGTCTGTTACCTCTCCTCCACTCCTGTCCTCAATAACACCTTCACATGATTGGCAAGTCACCACTCCGCACAAGATCCGCACGCTCATCTCCTGAAATACTCTGTGCTGCTGTGAACTCTGCTCTTACCATTACGTGGTGACTTGACAATCATCTGAAGGTGTTATTGAGGACAGGAGTGGAGGAGAGGTAACAGACTGAGAGCTACATAATGGTAAGAGCAGAGTTCACAGCAGCACAGAATATTTCAGGAGAGGAGCGTGCAGATTCTGTGCTGCTGTGAACTCTGCTCTTACCATTACGTAGCTCTCAGTCTGTTACCTCTCCTCCACTCCTGTCCTCAATAACACCTTCACATGATTGGCAAGTCACCACCCCGCACAAGATCCGCACGCTCATCTCCTGAAATACTCTGTGCTGCCTTAAACTCTGTGGACAGGTCAGGATCCTGTTTCTTTTAAATGCTGCTGGGGAACCCGCTCGATCCACTATATGAGGCTGCGCCTCCATCCTCTTCTGCCCCAGTCACTTATTCCCAAGCACTGTAGCGCAGCCTTATATAGTGGATCGAGCGGGTTCCCAGCAGCATTTAAAAGAAACAGGATCCTGACCTGTCCATATATAAATATATGTAACCAAATTCAAATTAAGCTATTTACATATATATATTTATTTGTGAGCGACATACTATTGTAACTATATTACAATAAGCAAGAATGACCTTTTTGCAAACTGTGAGGTGGTCCTTTTTCATGAGGTACCCCACCGTTTCTCTAACTGCATCAAACTCTCCTTTAACCCCTTAATGACCGGGCCTGAAAAGACCTTAATAACTAGCTAAATTTTTCTGTTTTTTCCTCTCTCCGTTTCAGCAGCCATAACTTTTTTATTTTTTCATTGACGTGGCTGTATGAGGCCTTGTTTTATGCGAGAGAAATAGTATTTTATTTTTCCCACAGTTTGGGGGTAAAAAAAATTTTTTTTACGGCGTCAATATAGGAAAAAGCGATTCTCGGAATAGTTTTTTTTGTTTTTGTTTTATCCCGTTCACGTTTCACGCTAAATAACCCGTTAGATTAATTCTTCAGGTTATTACGGTCGTGTAGATACCTAATATGCGTAGGTTTTTTGTTTTTATTTAGTGTAGGGGCAATAAAATGTATTTAATGCAAAATAAAGACTCTTTTTGGCACTTTTTTTATTTATTTATTTGTTTTGTTACTTTTTTTTTTTTAATCCCATCAAGGGATAACTTTATTTGTAACTTTATTTTTTACTTGTAATGTATTAGCATACTTCTGTACGCTAATACATTACACTGTGTCACTATGACACAGGCTGCTGATCGGGCAGCACATAGTGTGCCCGAACAGCAGGCACACGGAACAGACAGCCCTGGGGTCCTTTGTAGGTCCCCAGGACTGACTGCAGAGGGATTCCCCGGTGTTTGATCGCATCACTGGAATCCCGGTGATGCGATCAAAGAGGGAAATTCCCTTTGATCATGCCGCGGTCACGGACCGCGGTAATCAAAGGGTTACACAGCTGGGGTCCGAATGTTTGCCGACCCCAGCTGTGTTCAGGAGGCTGCTCTAAGATCAGGAGCTGTTAGTAACAGCTCCTGCTTAGAGGATGAGCTCACACGAGCGCTCATCAGCCTGATCTGCAGCGACGCCAAAAGACGTCTCTGTAGATTAAGCACCCGCACCGCCTGACGTCAAAAGACAGTGGGCGGTCGGGAAAGTGTTAAAAACATAATTGACTCCTTTTGTTCTTATTTTAATGCTAGTTACTACTGGTTTAAAAGACAAATAAAAGATAAATTAAGATTGAATGGGTATTGGCAGAATAGGCAATCATCACTTTTCCACAGGATTGGTGATAATTATCGAATTGCTGGGGGCTGCACAGCTGGGACTCTCACCAATCGTGAGATATTAATTAAGTATATACATATATATATATATATATATATATATATATATATATATATATATACACCAAGGCAACAGCACCAGGACATCCATGCCCAGTTGTCTATTTCATTGTATGCGTTCTACTGGTCTCTGCATCATCTTGGACATGCGCAATAGACATTCAGGGACGCCGCCATGAACTGTGTTTAGGAGAACAATGTAAGTTTACATTATCTTTACTTGATTTTATTATTGGCCTCTGCAGCTCCTTATGTGGTCCACTTAAAGAGGCTCTGTCACCAGATTTTGCAACCCCTATCTCCTATTGCAGCAGTTACAGCAGGCTACAGTTGATTCTGCAGCAGCATCAGCGTTTGCAGGTAAGTAGCTACATCGACTTACCTGCAAACGCCGATGCTGCTGCAGAATCAACTGAAGCCTCTGGTGCCAATGTGTCCTCGCTCGTCTGACACGATGCAGGACCTGTGAGTGACGTCACAGCGTGATCTCTCGAGAACACGGCTGTGTCTGCACTGCCAGAAGCTGGGCGTTCTGAAGAGAAGTGGATGATACTTCTATTCACAACGCCCAGCTAGTAAAAGAAGTAAAAACGCCCAGATGTTACACACAATACACGCCCAGTTGTACTTTAACTTTGAACACGCCCAGTTGTACTTTAGAAAGCCTCATTTACATAAATATAAAAATGGTCATAACTTGGCCAAAAATGCTTGTTTTAAAAAAAAAAACAAACTTTACTGTTATCTACATTGCAGCGCCGATCTGCTGCAATAGCAGATAGGGGTTGCAAAATCTGGTGACAGAGCCTCTTTAATCTACAATACAATTTTCAAAAGAAGATCTTGCAGCACTCCGGTAGACGATTAAAAAAGTATAATTTATTCAGTCAACATCAAGAAAATGCAACGTTTCAGTCCTGCAATAGGACCTTTCTCAAGCATAGTGGTACAAAGGTTCGTGGCAATATATACAGAGGTGTTACACAGGCATCATCAGCCTCATTATAATAAATTAAAACAATTCATACCGTGCAAAAACATTGTTAGGCCGGATTTACACGTGCGTGTGCGTTTTGCGCGCGCAAAAAATGTGGCGTATTGCACACGCAAAAGGTACTTAACAGCTCCGTGTGTCAGCAGCGTATGATGCGTGGCTGCGTGATTTCCGCGCAGCCGCCATCATTATGACACTCTGTTTGTATGTTTGTAAACAGAAAAGCACGAGGTGCTTTTCTGTTTTCATTCATAGCTTTTACTGCTGTAGCACGAATCACGCGCGTCACACGGAAGTGCTTCCGTGTGCTGCGTGTGATTTTCACGCACCCATTGACTTCAATGGGTGTGTGATGCGCAAACAACGCACAAATATCGGACATTTTGTGAGTTTTACGCAGCGGCCACACGCTGCGTGAAACTCACGGACAGTCTGCACGGCCCCATAGACTAACATAGGTCAGTGCGAGGCGCGTGAAAATCACACGCGTTGCACGTGTATCACGTTCGTCTGAATAAGCCCTTACACAAATAGATTAAGGTATCAAAAAAGATAAAATTGATACATGTAGTGAAAGTGGAAAGTGCATCATAATAAAAATATAAACATACAGTACATACATATATAATTGTGAAAAATACCTTATTAACCCCTTAATGACCAGCTTATTTTAAACCTTAATGACCAGGTATTTTTTAAGTTTTTCCATCGTCGCATTCCAAGAGCTATAACTTTTTTATTTTTGCGTCGACATAGCTGTATAAGAATAGTATATTTCAATGAAATATATATAAAAACTGGATATTTTTGGAGAGCGCTCCTTGATATGAAGAAAAGGCAGATAGGTACTGATAAGCTGATTTATTGTGCAACACAGGATGGGCAACGCGTTTCAACGCAGAACATGCTTCTTCGTCAGGCCGAGAAATAGGTATCAATCTCATTGATGCCGGTACCTGGATACGGAAAGCTGCAACCTGGCTACATCAAAAGGACTTTTACACTAAGCTATACCTGCCAGTACTAGCTTTTATGGTGAGCCTAATCACTTACCTTTACTATCCAATACCCTACCTATTAAGGTTTATCTTTCACCATGTGGCGCTGTGTATATTTTTCTCTCTTCAGACATAGCTGTATAAGGTCTTGTTTTTTGCGGGACAAGTTGTATTTTTTAATAGCACCATTTTGGGGTACATATTATTTATTGATTAACTTTTATTAACCTTTTTTTGGGGGGAATAGAAAAAACCCACAAATGTCGCCACCCTTTTTTTACATCCTAAATCTACACCGTTTACCGTGTGGTATAAATAACACAACAACTTTATTCAGCGGGTTGTTACGATTGCAACGATATCAAATTTGTATAGATTTTGGATGTTTTACCACTTTTACACAGTAAAAACGCTTTTTTTTCAAAATTATTTGTTTTTGTGTCTCCATATTTGAAGAGCCATAACTTTTTTATTGTTCCGCCGATGCAGTTATATGAGGGCTTTTTTTTTTGCGGGACGACTTGTCAGGATTCACAGAAAACAGCAATTTTTCCATTGTTTTTTATTTTATTTTTTACAGCGTTCACCGAGTGGGTTAAATAATGTAATAGCTTTATAGTCGGAGTCGTTACGAAGTGGGTTTTTCATTTTTTTTTTCCACATTTTTTTTTTATTAGCTTTATTAAACTTTTTTTTTTACTAGTTCCACTAGGGGACTTTAATATGTGATTCTCCGATCGCTTTTATAATACACTGCAATACTTTTGTTTAAAACGGACAGGCATCTGCTAGGCCATGCCTCTGGGATAACCTAGCAGGCATTTACTACAGGCAGACCTGAGGGCCTTTATTAGGCGCCCGGCTGCCATCGGAGACACAGACACTCGGTGATCTTATCGCCGGGCGTCGGTCAGAGAGAGAGGGGCTCCCTCCCTCTCTCCAAAATAACTCAGATGCAGCTCTCGCTATTGAGCGCCGCATCTGAGGGGTTAAACGGGTGAGATCGATACTTATATCGATCTCACACGTTTGAGCAGGGATGTCCCCAGCCCTCAGCTACCTCTGGTAGCTGAGAGCAGGGAGATTTAACAGCTCCCTGCTCTGTTTATTTATTCTGATGCAGCGCCGTAAAAGGGCTTATGCATCAGAATAAAGCCCATTAGTGGCCGCCATGAAAAGGCATATTGATGGTCACTAACGGGTTAAAGGTTAATCAAAAAGTACACAGCTGTGTCAAAAGGTGGAGCTACAGGACCACTCACCAATCGACGATCCATGAAGTCGCATGTTGCTATGCTACAGAACAAACCGGAAACGTCATGCAATCACACTGGCATCGACCGTGCATGACTAAACAAAGCCCGGTAAGCGTCTCACGTTGTCTAGCAACAAGATGTTAATAGAAAAACTAACCTAGTTCGTGAATCTACAAGAAAGGATAGCCAAAACATGTATTATGTTGGAACGTTCTCCATGGGGAATATATCGGGGAAAATCTTCCCATCAAGCTAAAAGATTCAAAAAATTGTAAATGGCAGAGATATAGCATAAATGGCAGTATTGTATATGTCCAGGTAACCAGATATATCATACATTTAGGAAACAGCAAAACAGAATTATGGTCCACACGTGGATACGAGGAACTATGTCCTCATTTAAGTGGTCAATACGAACCTCAATCCGGGTTTGTGGGAATCCAATGAATAACTTTCGTGGACATGTTACATCCCACTAAAACCACATAGAGTGTAACGGACCTGCAGAGCCTGCTACACAGCAGCTCGATGCTGAAATCATTAGCAAGAAAGAAGTACGGAGGACTATATAAAAAAGTGTATATATCTTAACACCATTTGCCATAAATGAATAAAAGAAAACAACATAAGAATATATATACATTAAAGTTTCACTCTTGTACAACAATCCCAAAGCATATCAAAGAGATGACGATGAAGTTTTTATAATGATTCCTGAAAATCTATAGGGCATATTGGAGAGTGGTCCTGATGTAAGGCTGCAATCTGAAAGAACAAACATATAAATATAAATAAGTATATTCAAAAAGACACAAATATAATTAAACGTAAAACATACATATATCAATTACAAAAAGTATATAAATGTATCATAAACTAGTACTGTAGAGGACACAGAGAGGATTCCAAGAGGCAGTGGGCAATTAAGAAGCAATCCTAGCAACATTGAATTCCACATTAAGACCATTAGGCCTCAATGTGTTCAATAAGAATATCCAGTAAGTTCACGTTTATGGAGTATCATATGTCTATCACCACCTTGACAGGATGATGGAACATTATCCAAGATCATAAATTTTACATCTTTTTCAGTATGACCCTGTTTAGAAAAATGTTTAGACAGGGGCAAATCAAGTTTCTTCTTTCTAATAGAAATAAACCAGAATAAGAAACAAGTCACGACCAGGTGTTTGAAAAAATACAAATAATCTTTATTAAAGTCAAATAGACACATGGAGACAACATATAACACTTAGACATAATAAAATGCCATGGACCCTCGAACACAAACGGAATCCGAACGTAAAAGCAGAGTAGCCCCCCAGAAGTAAAAATGGTCTGACACAACCTATATATGGCTAAAGTGCATAAGTACATATTGATAAGCAGGTACTAGGCATGGTACGCTTTGCACAGATGAACACACAAATAAGTATAGAGAATATATATAAGGTACAATCTAAGCAAAAACGACATGTAAAGTAGTATACCTACACCTGCGTATAAGAGGATAAATAGGAGATCAAGACCAGGAGGGGGACCTCTGCTTAACCCAACGCGCGTTTCGCTGGTGCTTCGTCAGGGGTTGATTTCTAATAGAGAAACGATGGTTATTCAAACGTGTTTTGAATTGACACGTGGTTTCTCCCACATACAATAATCGACAGGGGCACCAAAGTACATAAATTACCCAAATGACCTCTAACTTTATGCTAAGGAATTATCCCAAGCATCTATTGCAGTCACATAGGAATAAGGTTCTTACCATAACTAGGGAGGATCTTTTTGATAAATCGAAGCATTCTATACCAAAAAGAATCCCTTTTGTCTCCACATATAATGATTTTGGTGGAGATATATCCAAATATCTTTCTAAACACTGATCTATTATTAAAAACAGCTATAGGCACAGCTATATAACGTTCCAACATAATACATGTTCAGGCTATCCTAACTTGTAGATTCACAAACTAGGTTCATTTTTCTATTAACATCGTATTGCTAGACAACGTGAGATGCTTACCGGGCTTTGATTTCTCATGCGCGTTCGATGCCCATGTGATTGCATGACGTTTCCGTTTGCTCTGTTGCATAGTTACATAGTTACATAGTTACATAGTTAGTACGGCTGAAAAAAGACACATGTCCATCAAGTTCAACCAAGGGACGGGAAAAGGGAAGGAAAAATTTCTACACATAGGAGCTAACATTTTTTTGTTCTAGGAAATTATCTAACCCTTTTTTAAAGCCATCTACTGTCCCTGCTGTGACCAGCTCCTGCGGTAGGCTATTCCATAGATTCACAGTTCTCACGGTAAAGAAGCCTTGTCGCCTCTGCAGCTTGAACCTCAGCAAAGTTCAACCACAATCCGAAAGAAGAGGCAGCACTCCAGTAATATAGATAAATCCAAAATTTATTCACCCAACATACAGGGAACATTTCACCTTCCCATTGAAGGCATTTTCAAGGCTTGAAAATGCCTTCAATGGGAAGGTGAAACGTTGCCTGTATGTTGGGTGAATACATTTTGGCTTTTTCTATATTACTGGAGTGCTGCCTCTTCTTACAAATTAATTGTATTGGATATTCAAAACATCATGGATTGTGATGATGCCTGTGTAACACCTGTATATATATATTGCCACAAACCTTTGTACCACTATGCTTGAGAAAGGTCCTATTGCAGGACTGAAACTGTTAAGGATCTGCCAGGCACAGCTTCTGTATCCACGCCCATAGGTAATCAGTCTGCACCTGCTTCTATGTCTGTGAGACTGACTCCGTCTTCCACCACTCAGGAGGGCAGGCTTAGGAGTGGGAGAGCCTATCACAGCCTGGCCACACGGAGCTAGCTCCCGCCCTCTGTCTATTTATACCTGCCTTTCCTGTTCCTCCTTGCTTGTGATTTTTCTCTGTTGGTTTCCTGGCCCTGCTTCAGCTTCTTGAACTACTTGTCCCTGCTTCGTATTGACCCTGGCTTACTGACTACTCTTCTGCTCTGCGTTTGGTACCTCGTTCACTCCTGGTTTGACTCGGCTTGTTCACTACTCTCCTGCTCTACGTTTGGCACCTCGTACTCTCCTGGTTTGACTCGGCTCGTTTACTACTCTTGTTGCTCTCGGTGTTGCCGTGGGCAACTGCCCCGTTTCCCTTTGTTCTGTGTTTCCTTGTCTGTTGTCTGTCGTGCACTTATTGAGTGTAGGGACCGTCGCCCAGTTGTACCCCGTCGCCTAGGGCGGGTCGTTGCAAGTAGGCAGGGACTGAGTGGCGGGTAGATTAGGGCTCATTTGTCTGTTTCCCTATCCCTGTCATTACAGAAACGTTGCATTTTCTTGATGTTGACTGAATAAATTATACTTTTTTAATCGTCTACCGGATTGCTGCAAGATCTTCTTTTGAAAATTGTATATTATATATATATATATATATATATATATATATATATATATATACATATATATATATATATATATATATATATATATATATATATTATATGTATATATATAGATAGATAGATATTTATATATATCTATATCTATATATATATATATATATATATACACATATATATATATTTATATTTAGTATCTCACGATCGGTGAGGGTCCCCCTGGTGCTGTTGCCTTGGTCTATATTTATTTCTATCTATCTCCAGTCAAAGAATTGATTCATCCATTGCGGTACCATGCACCTGGCATGATTTTCAGCTATTTTGGAGTTCTGTGTTCTTCCAATTTTTGTATCAATAGTTCAGAAAGAGGAGGCATTGATTTTAGTCTTTCCCAAGAGAGTGGATAGAATAAAGAAATAGCCTAACAACTTGATTCTGATCCTGGTGACTGCAGAATCTATCTTGGCTTGGTTACTATCTCACTCCAAATTAAAGAGGCTCTGTCATCAGTTTAATACTTCCCTATCTCCTATATAATCAAATTAACGCTTTGTTGAAGGTAACTACTGTTTGTTTGTTTTGTTGAAAAACTTTTATCATTGACAAAGTAATGATAATTTTAAAATTTATGCAAATTTTTTCTAAATGCCCAACTAGGCGTTTTTTGGGTTTCACCAATTGGGCATTGTAAAGAAAAGTGTATGATGCTGACCAATCAGCGTCATACTCTTCTCTTTATTCATGCCCAGCTTTATTCACAGCACAGCATGGTGATCTCGCGATAAATCTAAAAATTATCAGACCTTTGTCAACAATAAAAGTTTTTAAAAAAAACAAAAAAAAAGGTAGTTACCTACATCAAAGCGTTTATTAGATTAGGTAGGAGATAGGGAAGTATTAAAGGAACAGTGTCATCACAATTTTTTTTTTGATATGTTAAAGATGTTAGTGCTTTATTAAAAACGTTTATATTTATTTGTGTGTTTGTGTTTTACTTTTTCTTATTTTTACACTTTTTCTTCCCTATGGGGGCTGCCATTTTTTGTTCCATTTCTGTATGTGTCGATTAACGACACATACAGACATGGAATACGGCAGCCACAGTCCCATAGGGACTGCGAACGGCTCCCGTCCCATCCACTTCTGTGTACGCCGTCTGTGTGGGAACTGCGCATGCGCCGCTCCCACACAGTCCAATTTGAAATTGGCGCCGTCCGGCGCCATTTTCCCGTGGACCGGAAGTCGCGGGCGGACAGTAAGATTACTACTTCCGGTCGCGGCTTCCGGACTTGTGCACTTGGACCAGCGGCAGCAGACGGAGCGGACGGGCCGGAGGGAGCCGCGGCGGCAGGAGCAGGTAAGAGATTTCAATGTATGTTCGTGTTTGTGTACGTTTACTACTGTATGTAAACCTACTACACTGTGTGTTAGCTCAAAAAATGGCGACACACAGTGTAGGAGGTTAGACCGTTCAAACCCCTCGTTTATCCCGGCACTAGCCAGGATAAAGGAGGGGGGGATGCTGAGAGCTCACTAGAGCGAGGGCTTTTTACCCAATTTTGCAGCAAAAAGCAATGTGGTTGCTTTACCACTTGCAATGCTGCAATTTTGGGAATAGCTCCATCTAGTGACCAGCAATGGGAAATATTATAAATTAGAATCTAATTTATAATATTTCCTGGCTCGTGAAAAAAATAAAAAAAATTTGAACAATGTTTAATCACCTACACACTAAATGTTTAATTTAAAAAAAAAACAACATGTTTTTCTGGCAACACATTCCCTTTAAACTGGTGACAGAGCCTCTTTAACTACTTCTCTACCTGATTATTTTGTTGACCCAATCTTCTCTAATCTGCTCTAATCTAAACGATTATTTACTAATAGAAGTCGTCTGAGCTCAATAGTGAGGAGCCAGTGATATGTACCATGTTCACAGTGATGGAGATATATCTGACAAGAAAGTACCTGCCAACGACACTAACGCAGTGTTGATATGTTCCTATGAAAACACAAAGGGAGAGCACACACAACTGATCCTAGCCAATAATGTTTGGCTGTTATCACGTTTTAACACCTTCCGACATCTGCCGTAATTATATGACACACATTGTGTGGGGGAGTATGGAGTGGCCTCACGGGCTGAGCCCGCTCCATAGTACGAGTGTGTCGGCTGTGTACCAGCCGACACTTCAGGGTAGTGAGCGGTATCCCGCTCGAGTGCGATCCCACTTGTTTAAGCAGCTAAATGCCGCGGTCCATAGCGACCACGGCATATAAATGACTAGAAACAGGGTTGCAACCTGTGATGTTGTAACGGCCTCCCCGAGACGCGATCGCGGGATGTCGTTGGTTCGCATGGTAGATTGGGGGCCTTACGAAGGCCCGCAGGACTGCCATCTTTTACTCCTATGGTGCCCTGCCTCTGGCAGGGCTTCATAGGAGAGTGTATATATCCCGATGTACTGCAATACATTAGTATTGCAGTATATCATGCAAGTGACCCATGATCGCTGGTTCAATTCCCCTAGGGATACAAGTAAAAAACAGTAAAAAAAAAGTTTTTTTAATAAATTAAAAAAAGGTTATTTTATTGAAAGTTCATAAACCCCCCAAGCATAATGTAAAAAAAAAAATTAACATAACTGGTATCGATGTGTTCGTATAAATCTGAACTCTTACAATATAGCATTAATTAATCTGCATGGTGAACGCGGTAAAAAAATAAATAAATATTAAAAACGCCGGAATCGCTGTTTTTAAAAAAAAAAAAAAAATAAATATCTATTTTTATTGAGAATTTTGTAGTATAAAAGGTTGCATATACAACATATTAAACAGTGAGGCCAACACGACCAAACAGAATCAATGTTTTTTGGTCACTTCATCTCCCACGAAAAATGGAATAAAAAGTGATCAAAAAGTCTCAGGTAACCCAAAATGGTACCAATAGAAACTAAAGCTTGCCCCGCAACAAATAAGCTCTCATACCGCTCAATATATTGAAAAATATAAAAGTTATGGCTCTCAGAATATGGCGACAAAACTCAAATTTTATTTTTAACAATCATGTTTTTCCTTGTAGAAGTAGTAAAACATTAAAAAATACTATAAAAATTTGGTATCACCGTAATCCTATTGATCCGCAGAATAAAGTTAGCATGCCATTTTTACTGCACGGTGAATGCCATAAAAACAAAACCCCCCAAAAGATTGTGGAATCGCTGTTTTTTTTCTATTTCACCCCACAAATATTTTTTTTCCAGTTTCCCACTACATTATGTCGTACAATAAATAGTGGCGTGAAAATCTACAACTCATCTAGCAAAAAACAAGCCCTCATAGGGCAATATTGATGGAAAGATAAAAAAGTTATGGCTTTTGGATGTGGGGAGGTAAAAACGAAAGTGAAAATCAAAAAATGGCTGCGGCGGGAAAGGATTAATGTACTTTATTATTTAGAAAGCTCACCAGATATTCTGTGATATAATATTACAGGGCGAGTTAAATTAAGAAACTATTTATTTCAGTGAAACATAAAATGTATATACATACACTACCGTTCAAAAGTTTAGGGTCACTTAGAAATTACCTTATTTTTGCAAGAAAAGCACAGTTTTTTTCAATGAAGATAACATTAAATTAATCAGAAATACACTCTATACATTGTTAATGTGCTAAATGACTATTCTAGCTGCAAACGTCTGTTTTTTAATGCAATATCTACATAGGTGTATAGAGGCCCATTTCCGGCAACCATCACTCCAGTGTTCTAATGGTACATTGTGTTTGCTAACTGTGTTAGAAGGCTAATGGATGATTAGAAAACACTTGAAAACCCTTGTGCAATTATGTTAGCACCGCTTTAAACATTTTTGCTGTTTAGAGAAGCTATAAAACTGACCTTCCTTTGAGCTTGTTGAGAATCTGGAGCATTACATTTTTGTGTTCGATTAAACTCTCAAAATGGCTAGAAAAAGAGAGCTTTCATGTGAAACTCGACAGTCTATTCTTGTTCTTAGAAATGAAGGCTATTCCATGCGAGAAATTGCCAAGAAACTGAAGATTTCCTACAACGGTGTGTACTATTCCCTTCAGAGGACAGCACAAACAGGCTCTAACCAGAGTAGAAAGAGAAGTGGGAGGCCCCGCTGCACAACTGAGCAACAAGACAAGTACATTAGAGTCTCTAGTTAGAGAAATAGACGCCTCACAGGTCCTCAACTGGCAGCTTCATTAAATAGTACCCGCAAAACACCAGTGTCAACGTCTACAGTGAAGAGGCGACTCCGGGATGCTGGCCTTCAGGGCAGAGAGGCAAAGAAAAATCCATATCTGAGACTGGCTATTAAAAGGAAAAGATTAATATGGGCAAAAGCACACAGACATTGGACAGAGGAAGATTAGAAAAAAGTGTTATGGAAGTTTGAGGTGTTTGGATCACACAGAAGAACATTTGTGAGACGCAGAACAACTGAAAAGATGCTGGAAGAGTGCCTGACGCCATCTGCCAAGCATGGTGGAGGTAATGTGATGGTCTGGGGTTGCTTTGGTGCTAGTAAAGTGGGAGATTTGTACAAGGTAAAAGGGATTTTGAATAAGGAAGGCTATCACTCCATTTTGCAACGCCATGCCATACCCTGTGGACAGCACTTGATTTGAGCCAATTTCATCCTACAACAGGACAATGACCCAAAGCACACCTCCAAATTATGCAGGAACTATTTAGGGAAGAAGCAGGCAGCTGGTATTCTATCTGTAATGGAGTGGCCAGGGCATTCACCAGATCTCAACCCCATAGAGCTGTTGTGGGAGCAGCTTGACCGTATGGTACGCAAGAAGTGCCCATCAAGCCAATCCAACTTGTGGGAGGGGCTTCTGGAAGCATGGGGTGAAATTTCTCCCGATTACCTCAGCAAATTAACAGCTAGAATGCCAAAGGTCTGCAATTCTGTAATTGCTGCAAATGGAGCATTCTTTGACAAAAGCAATGGTTGAAGGAGAAAATTATTATTTCAAATAAAAATCATTATTTCTAACCTTGTCAATGTCTTGACTATATTTTCTAGTCATTTTGCAACTCATTTGATAAATATAAGTGTGAGTTTTCATGGAAAACACAAAATTGTCTGGGTGACCCCAAACTTTTGAACGGTAGTGTAAGTATATAATGCAGCTAACACCCTGCTGCGATGGCCAGGATCAGAGCTAGCTCCTATCCTGGCCATTTAACCGCATAGTGACTGCGGCATCTAAGCAGTTAGACAGAGGGAGGAGGCTCCTTCTGTCACCCCATTGGCGTCCCACCCGATTACAGGGTGAAGATGGGTTTCTATGACGACCCCTTGCATCAAGGGAACGATACCTTTGGTCCTAACTTTGCCAGTCAGACAGAACAACAAGACTACTTCACTTGTATATAGCTGTAATTACATGCTGTACCTCCCACACTGGGAAGAATGTATATAATATTTGTGGCTGATTGCGCCATAAGCAACCGCAAACTAAATGTAAACCTTGTTAAAGTTAAAGTTAAAGTTGACACGCTTACTTTTGGCTTTGTTTCATCTTCTTCGGAGGCATTCCTGTGGGGAATTTAGCATTGCACCCCCACCCACACCCTTTTGGGTCAAAGTCTAACGTATTGGCCATCAGATTCGATTCGGCTTGTCGGTAATCAAATGTGCCCTGATTGCCCTAAATGGTCCTGTATAACACTCGCAGGACTTCTAGGACTGTATCCAACCTCTTTTAAGCTCTTTAACCCCTTGCGTACCTTCGACGTAATAGTACGTCGCTGGCCGCTTATTCCAGCGTACCTTCGACGTACTATTACGGCGCAGGAATAAACTGTCACTATGTGAAATCACATAGTGACAGAACAGCGGCGGCAGCTGTCATTGACAGCTAACCGTCTCTGCTACCGGCCTGGGGACCAATTAGCAGTCCCCAATGCCGGCGATTGCTGTGATTGGTCAGTCTCTGAAGACTGACCAATCACAGCCGTCTGTGACGTCGTCTGCAGGAGAAAGCTCCTGTCACTTTCTCTGATCTCCTCACTTCTGTGAGATACGTGAGGAGATCAGAGAAAGCGGTGTAAAAAAAAAACCACTATTTTTATTAACCCCTTCCCGAAAATGGGCGTATAGTAACGCCCTGAGGATGAAGCGGGCACAGGAGCTGTGCTCGCTCCATCTTCATCGGATGTCGGCTGTAATATACAGCCGACATCCCACTGCAACTACAGCGATCACTGTCCTCTCCGATCGCTGTAGTTTAACCCCTTAAAAGCCGCTGTCAATAGCAACAGCGGCATTTAAGTGATTGATACAGAGGGAGGGGGCTCCCTCTGCACCCCATTGCCCCCCCCCGCGAAAAATTGTGGGGTTCTGATGGTTGCAATGGCAACCAGGAAGCCTAGCAACGGCTTCCTGGTTGCCAGGTACGGGAGCCTATTAGGTCCTGCCCAAGGCAGGACGTAATAGGCTCAACTGTCAGTTGTAAAGTGACAGTTACAATACACTGCACTACATCAGTACATACAGAAGTAGTGCAGTGTATTGTACAGGGGATCAGAAGATCAGATCTTCCAGTCCCCTAGTATGTGTAAAATAAAAAGTGAAAAAAAAGTAAAAAAAAAGTTTTAGATAAATAAATAAATACAAGTTTTACGTAATAAAAACAATAATCGCCTTGTTTCCCTGATCAAGCCCTTTATAATTAGAAAAAAAATGGAAAAAAGACAAAAACTAGACATAATAGGTATCGCCGCGTTCGTATCGGCCTGACCTAAAAAAAATATCATATTATTTATCCCGCACGGTGAACACCGTAAAAAAAATACCATAAAAAACAATGGCAGAATTTCCTTTTTTGGTCACGTTGTTTCCAAAAAAATGGAATAAAAAGTGATCAAAAAGTTGCGCGTAGCCAAACATGGTACCAATAAAAACGACAGTGTGTCACGCAAAAAATGTATGTACTCTGCACAGATTACATATGCCCCCACATTATAAACTGAAACACCAGTAAAACACTAAACAAAACTACTACCAAGCAAAATCTGCGCTCCAAAAGCCAAATGGCGCTCCTTCTGGGCCTGGCAGTGTGCCCAAACAGCGGTTTATGACCACATATGGGGTATTACCGTACTCTGGAGAACCGCTTAACAATTTATGGGGCGTATGTCTCCAGTGGTACAAGCTGGGCCCAACGCATTGGGCACTGAAATAGCATATATGTGGAAAATGTCAATTTTCAATCTGCAACATCCACTGTGCACTAATTTCTGCAAAACCTTTGGGGGTCAAAATGCTCACTACACTTCTAGATGAATTCCTTGAGGGGTGTAGTTTCCTAAATGGTGTCACTTCTCGGGAGTTTTCACTGTACTGGTACCTCAGCGCAATGCAACATGGCGTCAAAAACAAATTTTGTAAAATCTCCACTCCAAAAACGAAATTGCACTTTTTCCGTTTAGGTATTTCCGTAATCAGGAGAAATTGTGTAACACATTTTGGGGTGTCTTTTCTCCTGTATTCCTTGTGGAAATGAAAAATTCTGAGCTAAAGCTACAGGTTATTGGAAAAAAAAAATGTTTTCATTTTCACGGACCAATTCTAATAAAATCTATAAAACACCTGAGGGCTCAAAATGCTCACTACACCACTAATTTAATTCTTTAAGGGGTATAGTCTCCAAATTGGGATCACATCTGGGGAATTTCTACTGTACTGGTACTTCAGGGACTCTGCAAATCCGACATGGCCCCCAGAAACCAATTCAGCAAAATCTGAGCTGCAAAATCCAAATGGTGCTCCGTCCCTTCTGAGCCCTGCCATGGGTCCAAACAGCAGTTTATTACCACATAATGGGGTATTCCGTAATCAGGAGAAATTGCTTTACAAATGTTGAGGTGCTTTTTCTCCTTTATTCCTTATAAAAATTAGAAAATTCTGTGTTTTTTCCAAAAAAAAGTCTCTTTTCATCTTCACAGACTAATTCCAATAAATTCAGCAAAAAACCTGTGGGGTCAAAATGATAACTATACCACTAGAAAAATTCCTTGAGGGGTATAGTTTCCAAAATGGAGTCACTTTTGGGGGGATTCCACTGTTTAGGTCCCTCCAGGGCGTTGCAAACGTGACACGGCACTGAAAACCATTCCAGTAAAATCAGAGCTCCAAAATCCAAATGGGGGTCCTTCCCTTCTGAGCCCTGCTGTGGGTCCAAACAGCAGTTTATTACCACATATGGGGTATTTCCGTAATCGCGAGAAATTGCTTTACAAATGTTGGGTTGCTTTCTCTCCTTTATTTCTTGCAAAAATTAGAAATTTTTACGTTTTTCCAGAAAAAAAGTAGATTTTCATTTTCACAGACTAACTCCAGAAAATATAGCAAAATACCTGTGGGGTCAAAATGCTAACTATACCCCTAGATAAATTCCCTGAGGGGTGTAGTTTAAAAAATGGGGGTCACTTTTGGGGGTTTCCACTGTTTTGGCACCACAAGACCTCTTCAAACCTGACATGGTGCCTAAAATATATTCTGAAAAAAGGAGGCCCCAAAATCCTCTAGGTGCTCCTTTGCTTCTGAGGCCTGTGTTTCAGTCCATTAGCGCACTAGGGCCACATGTGGGATATTTCTAAAAACTGCAGAATCTGGGCAATAAATATTGAGTTGCGTTTCTCAGGTAAAACCTTCTGTGGTACAGAAGAAAATGTATTACATATGAATTTTGTAAAAAAAAATGAAATTTGAAAATTTCAGCTCTACTTTCCTTCAATTCCTGTAAAACGCCTAAAGGGTTGAAACACTTTCCGAATGCTGTTTTGGATACTTTGAGGGGTGCAGTTTTCAAAATGGGGTGTTTTATGGGGGTTTCTAATATATAGGGCACTCAAAACCACTTCAGAACTGAACTCGTCCCTGAAAAAATCGCTTTTTGAAATATTCTTAAAAATATGAGAAATTGCTGCTAAAGTTCTAAGCCTTGTGAGGTCATAGAAAAATAAAAGGATGTTCAAAAAACAATGCAAACATAAAGTAGACATATGGGAGATGTTAATTGGTAACTATTTTGTGTGGTATTACCATCTGTTTTACAAGCAGATGCATTTAAAATTGGAAAAATCATAATTTCTTCATATTTTCGCTAAATGTTGGTGTTTTTCACAAATAAGCAATGAATTTATCGACCAAATTTTTGCACTAAACTAAAGTACAATATGTCACGAGAAAACAATCTCAGAATCAATTGGATAGGTAAAAGCATTCCGGAGTTATTACCACATAAAGTGATACATGTCAGATTTGAAAAAATGGGTCTGGTCCTCAAGGCCAAAATGAGCTGGGTACTCAAGGGATTAATGCCAAGACAGCATTAGTAATGTCACAGTGAGATGAACATGTATGGCTATGGGTAAATGGATGGTAGTCGGTGGTAACAAACAGCCTGTTAGAAACATGCTGCATTGTGGATTTTTTACGCTTTTCAAAAATTGTCACTTTATGGTGGCAGATACCTGCCAGTGTTTATACACAAGGTGGTTTTGGAAGAAGCAATGGCATTTTAAAAAGCGGCCCAAAAATTATAAATTTTTGGTGGGAAAACGCCTCCCGATGTTTTTTACAGACACGGTTGTATCGCAAGAAGCAACGACTTTTTAACAAGTGGTCCAAATATAGAGAAGTAACACTGTCTTTCTACCAAAAGTGTGCTGTATTGTTGCTTGTTGCTGCTGTTATTGTTCGCTAAATTTGACGCAGAACAATATGTAAAATTTAGGTGTCACTTTTACTAGCAATTAGATATATGCAAAATAATCAGTGATGTCACGTCCGTGACATTTCTATCAGCAGGCAGCAACACGCTATCAGCAGCAGGATTTATATCCAAATGAAAATCTATTTATTTTAAAAAGAATTGTCACTTGGACACAGACTGATCTATAACGGCGCTGAATAACTGCTTGATGCAAAATAATACGCCAATTTTTGGTGGCACTATTATCAGCTATTCGATATTTGCAAAAAAATGAGTGACGGTACGTTCATGACCAGGGGCGTAGCTAAAGGCTCATGGGCTCCGATGCAAAGATTCTTCTTGGGCCCCCCCTCCCCAAACTTCTAATGGCCGACGCCCGCAGCTTTCGGCTGCATCGCTGGGTCTCCTAAGTGACCCAACGATGCAGCACCAGCAGCCAGGGGCATCACTAAGGTCTTGAAACGTCAGAGGAAATAGCCCCAAAATATATACCCCCCCAAAAAATTGTGTGCGTGTATGTATATGTGTATATAGGAGACAGCATATCTATAGCACTACGACCCTATAGCTATGGATAGGATTAGATACAGTGGCTCAGCAGACAGTATCACACATGATAGGATTAGATACAGTGGCTCAGCAGACAGTATCACACATGATAGGATTAGATACAGTGGCTCAGCAGACAGTATCACCCATGATAGGATTAGATATAAGGCCCAGCAGACCGTATCACACATGATGGGATTAGATACAGAAGCTCAGCAGACAGTATCACACATTATAGGATTAGATACAGTGGCTCAGCAGACAGTTTCACACATGATTGGCTTAGATAAAGGGCCTAGCTCGCTGACATTGCGGCTCCAGCGCTGGACCTAGGAAAGGTAAGAATAATAATTGTTTTGCTTTTTTATGTGTTACTAATTATTTTTGTCTGTGCTTTTTTACAAGTTCGGTTGTTGGACTACTTTGGATTCGAGGACTACTTCGATGACGGCTTTTTTTTATTCTCAATAAAATGGATAACGAGGGTTGTGTGGGATTTTTATTTCAATAAAATATTTTTCCTACGTCTTTGTATTTTTCTAAACTTTATTACTACCACCTTAGTAATGGCCGCTGGCTGATTGACAGCATCCATTACTAAGGTGGGGCTTAATGTTAGACATGAATAGGCTAACATTAACCCCTATTATTACCCCGGAACCCACCGCCACCAGGGGTACCGTGAAGAGCCGGGGACGATCTAGTACCAGACCATCTGCAGTGATGGCTGGGCAATGACGTGGCCGCAGGCTGGTATTATTAGGCTGGGAAAGTCCAAAAATAGCGGCTCTTCCCACCCTGGTAATGCTAGCCTGCTGCTGCTATGTTGTATCTGGCTGATTATAAAAATGGGGGAACCCCACATCGTTCTTTCCAACAATTTTTTTTAGCCTAGCATTACCAGGGTGGGAAAGGCCACTGTTTTGCGCCTTTCCCAGCCTAATGATACCAGCCTGCGGCCGCCCCAGTATCAGACCATCACTACAGATGGTCGGGTACTGGATTATATCCCGCTCTTCCCAGAACCCCTAGTGGAGGTGGTTACCGGGGTAAGAACAGGGGTTAGTGTAAGCATCTGCACCAGCTAATACTATGCCCCGCCTTAGTAATGGATGCTGTCAATCAGCCAACAGCTATTAATAAGGCAGTAGTAATAAAGTTTAAAAAAAATACAAGGACATAGAAAAAATATTTTATTGAAATAAAAAAAAAAAACACACAACCCTCGTTAACCATTTTATTGATAATAAAAAAATGCCATTATCGAAGTAGTCCTCGACCGAACCTTTAAAAAAAACAAACACAAAAAAACATTAGTAAGGGCCTGTTTACATCACCGCTGCCCATCCGTTGGGGGTTTCCATTGGGTAACCGCTCAATGGAAAGGCAAACTGAAACCTCTGCTTCCGTTTCCTCACCATTAATCTCCATGTTAACGGAAACATTGCTAAAGGTTTCCGCTTGTCACCGTTGTGACAGGGTTCTGCTGTTTTGACGGAATCAATAGCGCAGTCGACTGCGCTATTGGTTGTGTCAAGAACCCTGACACAACGTTGACAAACGGAAACCTTTAGCAACGTTTCCGTCAAAAAGGAGATCAATGGTGAGTGAAACAGAAGCTGAGGTTTCAGTTTGCCGTTCCGTTGAGGGGTTACCCGACAGAAACCACCGACGGAACCCCTCAACAGAAGGGCAAAGCTGATATGAACACAGCCTAACACATATGGTAGGCTTAGATACAGGGCCCAAGTGCATGTGTGATACTGTTTGTTGGGCCCTGTATCTAAGCCTAAGGTAAGCTTAGATACAGTGTCCAGCAGACAGTAATCTTATGCAGTATAAGATTACTGTCTGCTGGGGCCCTGTATCTAAGCCTACCACATGGTATGCTTAAAGGGGGTTGTCCAGTCCTTAAACATTGATGGCCTATCCTCAGGATAGGCCATCAATAGCTGATGGCTCGGGGTCCGACTCCCGGGACCCCTGCCAATCAGCTGTTTTGAAGGGGGTGCAGAGCTCGTACAAGCGCTGCTTCCCCTTTATTTCCCTTACTTGCTCACACTGTGAATCGCTGACACGTCCATGTGTGAGAAAGTGACCGGAATAAAGGGGAAGTAGTGCTAGTACGAGCTCTTCACCCCTTTCAAAACAGCTGATTGGCGGGGGTCCCGGGAGTTGGACCCCAACCCATCAGCTACAGACAGTAATATTAACACACAGACAGTAATATTAATCTTACCCCCCTCTTCGGCCGCAGCAGAGTTCCTGACTCCATCCAGGGTCGGGATGCTGTGTGCAGTGCATAGCGTTGTGACGTCATGTGCTGCGCACAGCGCTGTGACGTCAGGACTGCCACTGCACTCCGGAAGGAAGAATGTAAGTACTGTCAGTTGCTATAGTAACGGGGGCACGTGTCGTTTGTTACATCGGCCTCAGTTACTATAGTAACTTTTCATTGATGTGATGCGGGGGGCCATGGGCCCCCTGGCTTTTGGGCCCGTTCACAATTGCAACCGTTATGACCCCTATAATTACGCCACTGTTCATGACGTCTATTTCAGAAGGCAGCCAGCGGCATGCTATCTGCACCAGGATTAATATTATTGAAGAAGATTTGTGAATGATGTGATAAAGATTGGTGATTCACAAATGAATGTAAGAATTGTATAGCTGCAGCAGCACTCACTCACAGCAATGGTTGCCTATGCCTGCCTAACTAACACACTGAGACTGACTGACTCCTATCTATGTCTAAAATCTATCTCTCTATCAAATGATTGTAAATCTATCTATTTTCTTCTTCTCCCAATGAAACACATTCACTGACACTGATCCACTATCTATCTGCAGCAGCACTTCCTGGTTGGCCTGTATTGTTTCAATGATGGGCTTATAAAAGCATGTTTACAGGAGATGGGAAGGTTTCCAGAAGTCAGTGATTTTACATGTGATATAACACAGGTTGCTAATAGTAAAAAAAAGCTGTGCTATACTACCGTGTTTCCCCGAAAGTAAGACAGTGTCTTACTTTCTTTTTATCCCCAAAAGCCCCACTATGTCTTACTTTCGGGGTATGTCTTATATTGGAAAAAAATTGTCGAATTATTATTTTTTTTTTTTTCACAAACTTTATTTAACTGTTTTACATTTTTTTTTTTAGTCCCACCAGGGGACTTCACTATGCGATGTGCCGATCGCATATATAATGCTTTGGTATACTTAGTATACCGAAGCATTATTGCCTGTCAGTGTAAAACTGACAGGCAACCTATTAGGTCATGCCTCCGGCATCGCCTAACAGGCAGATGCTGAAGGCAGACCTGGGGGTCTTTGTTAGACCCCCGGCTGTCATGGAAACCCGACGGCGACGCGCGATTTGTTTGCGGGGGCGCCGATCGGGTGACAGAGGGAGCTCCCCCCTCTGTCAAACACATTAAATGCCGCTGTCACTATTGACAGCGGCATTTAATGGGTTAAACTGCCGGAATCGGCGCGCGCTTCGATTCCGGCAGTTGCAGCAGGAGCCAGGCTGTGCATAACAGCCGTGCTCCTGCCGCTGATGGAGACGTATGGAGAGGGGGGCGGCGCGGAAGTGGGCAGGAGGCGGCAATACCCCGGTGTTTCCCCGAAAGTAAGACATATGTCTTACTTTCGGGGTACGGCTTATATTAGCCGACCCCCCTGAAACCCCCGATACGTCTTACAATCGGGGGTGTCTTACTATCGGGGAAACACGGTACAAAGCAGGATGAGGGCCCTAAAACTGCTGTACAGGTGACCACTACCTGGTCTGATAAACTTAACCTAGAAATGTCTGTCCTTGGCTTACCAGTCTGAGCATCTAAATGCAGCTTTCTTAAGCCCTTCCCGCTGCAGCCATTTTTGACCTTCCTGACAGAGACTAATTTTTCAAATCTGACACGTCTCACTTTGTGTGGTAATAACTTTGGAATGCTTTTATCTATTTAAGCGATTCTGAGATTGTTTTCTTGTGAGACATTGGACTTTATGTTACTGGTAAAATTTGGTCTCTATATTTAGTATTTCATTGTGAAAAACACCAAACTTTTGGGAAAAATTGCAAAAATTCGCATTTTTATCAATTTAAATGTATCTGCTTGTAAGACAGGTAGCTATACCACACAAAATAGTTGCTAATTAACATTTCCCATATGTCTACTTTAGATAGGAATTATTTTTTGAACATCATTTTATCTTTCTAGGACGTTACAAGGCTTAGGCCCAGTTCACACTGAGTTTTTTGGTGTTGATTTTGATGCGGAAACAGTCTCATAATCAGTGCCAAAAAATGTCCGAAAACCCGCTCGTGGTAAAAAAAAAGTGGCATGCTCTTTCTTGCCACGGTTCTGCCTCTGACCTCCCATTGAAATCAATGGGAGGCAGAGAAAGCGTTTTTCCCCTTGCGATTTTTGCCCGCAGCCATTGAGCGGGCAGGTCAAAATCTGCCTGCAAAATTACCCAAGGAATTAGACTGTTTTCACATTTTCAAGAAAATTTGAAAAAGCTATTTTTTGAGGGACCAGTTCAGTTGTGAAGTGGCTTTAAGGGCCTTATATATTAGAAACCCCCAATAAATCACCCCATTTTAAAAACTGCACCCCTCAAAGTATTCAGAACAGCATTTGGAAAGCTTTTTAACCCTTTAGGCGTTTCACAAGAATTAAAGCAAAGTAGAGGTGAAAATTACACTTTTTTTTTTGCAGCAGCAGCAGCAATTTATTTTTAATCCATTTTTTTCTGTAACACAGAAGATTTTACCAGAGAAACTCAACTCAATATTTATTGCCCAGATTCTGCAGGTTTTAGAAATATCCCACATGTGGCCCTTGTTACATAGTTGCATAGGTTGAAAAAAGACAGAAGTCCATCAAGTTCAACCTTTCTCAATAAAGTACCGATCATTCATTGCTTGATTAACTATAGCCCTCAATGCCATTCGTAAATAAATAAGCATCTAGCCTTTTTTTAAATGCTGACATAGTATCTGGAAATACTGCCTGAAAGAACGATTGAAATTAAACTTTTACTCTT